>NC_137008.1:47166359-47696359 GCF_032717465.1 Coenobita brevimanus
TTTCCCCTATATGCGACTTTTCTAAACGTAGTTATGATTCCTTTGGAATATTTCACGCCACTGTGATATCAAGACACAATCATCAAAATGTTACCCTTAAAGCAACATTACACAAACCAGACTCCATGTTGTGCATCCGGCTCATATAGCGACGGATGCGGTCAAATGATGGAAGCTGCTTGTGGTTGCGAATGGTGGTGATGGCATCCCACAAGTGCTGGCAGTGGAGAGGATCTGAACACCGCCGCACCGAGGCTTTCATCCTGTCGCTCTCTGGAAGAGGATTGAAAATCAATGAAAAATAATATAACAAAGTTTAGAATGATGAATTTTAGAATACAATCCTCCACTACCTGGCGCAGAGTTTACCCCTAGGATTTGAGGGAAGCATCCGGCAGGAAAATCATCAAAAATTGAAAAATACAAAATGCAGAGGAAAAATATCA
The DNA here is from genome assembly GCF_032717465.1 of Coenobita brevimanus. Classification (NCBI taxonomy): domain Eukaryota; kingdom Metazoa; phylum Arthropoda; class Malacostraca; order Decapoda; family Coenobitidae; genus Coenobita; species Coenobita brevimanus. The sequence goes on from NC_137008.1 coordinate 47,166,806, forward strand.
CAGCACTGGTGTTGCCAAGGGTTAGCTATCTAATTATTGCCAGACACCTTAATCCCATAAGGGGTGGCCACAAACAAATCGCCTCCATGTTGCCCTCTCCCCCGCCATTTCACTGCCCTGCTCCCACCTTACACACACCCTCTCTCATATGCCTCTCCACTCCATCCCTTCATCTCATTCTTGGCCTCCCTCTCACTCTCCCCCCATCCAATTCACTTACATACTGTACACTCTCCTCTTCAGTGTTCTCCACATGGCAAAACCACTTCAGTGTGTTTCTCCCAACACTTCTGTCACATCCACATCCACACCATAACACTCCTTCATTTTCTCATTGGTCAGTCTGTCTCTCCATATGACACCACATGCTCCTCTCAAATAACTCATTTCCATTACTCTCACTCTTGACTTGTGTCCCTCCAACAAGGTCCACACTTCACTTCCATATGTTACAGCTGGTATCACAATACTGTCATGCAGTGTCTTTTTCACTTCCATGCTCACTCAGTGCCTTTTTCACTTCCATGCTCACTTCTCTGTTTCTTATCACTGCTTTCAAGGAACCAGCAACCTTTCTTCCTTGTTATACCCTTTCAAACACTTCACCTTCTAAACTTCCATCCTTACTCATCACACTACCTAAGTCTTAAAATGCACTCACATTTTCCAATGTCTCCTCATCCAACGTCACTGTACATGCACTGACTTCATTTTTCTCGAAGACCATAACTTTACTCTTCTCTACATTCACCTTTAGATTCCGTTCCTTACACAAACCTCGCAGCTCCCTTTCACCTTCACTTAACACAGTTTCATTTGCAAACAACAGTACAGGGAGTTTGCACACACTGGCCTCTCTCATTAGGGTAGCTCCAACATTCACTGCCCTACCTTGTATCTCTTTTATAACCCCATCCATATACAGACTGAACAACCATGGAGACATGAGACATGCCTGTTTCAATCCAACTTTCAAATAGAAAACTTCACTCAGTTCACTATCCACACGTACTGCAGCCTTGGCACCCTCATACATACCCTTCACAGCTTTCAACAACTTCCCATTTACTCCATATATTATTAATAGTTTCCACAATCTTTGTCTATCCACCCTGTCATATGCTTTATCCAAATCCATGAAGGCCACATGCAACTTTTTTCCCTTCTCTAGAAACTTTTCCACTAATGACTTAACAATGAACATCTGATCTACACAACCACTTCCCTTCCTAAAATCTCCCTGTTCCTCTCCAACTAATTCCTCTGTTATTTCCCTACCTCTGTCAAAAATATCCTACCATATACTTTTCCTGTTACATTAAGAAGACATATACCCCTATGATTACCACACATTTCTTTTTCCACTTTTCCTTTGTACAGGGGAATAATTATACCCGACTTCTAATCCTCCAGGACTCTATCTTCCTCCCAGGCCAATCTGCGCATCTTTCACATCCATTCTACTACTATCTCTCCCCCATGCTTCAACATTTCACCACACAATCAATCAATTCCTCGGGCTTTCCCCATTTTAACTTTCTTCATTGCTTCCACAACTTCCATCCTACTGATTTCTTCCCCTCTTCTCTGATCCCTCCATCTCCAAGCCCTTCCCCAGCCACTTATACTCACATTACTTTCATTTTCTATGATCAACAATTCCTTAAAATGTTCCCTTCATCTGATCACTTTTTCTTTCTTCTCCAGTAGTAATCTACCATTTTATCTTTCGATCCCCGAATAATTTCTTTGATACCCACTCTAACTCTCTTTAACCTCATTCCAGTATATTACCTTACATTCCCTCCACTCAAATTCCTCATCCACTCTCATCTTACTAATCTTTTCACCTCTCTCTTCTTCTCTACATATAACTCTCTTTTCTACCTCTCAACTTCTTCCACACCCCTGTTTCTCATCCACTCAATATATACTTCCTTCTCTTGTGCCACAGCCTATCTCACCCCTTCATTTCACCATGCTGTTTCTTGCACCCCTTTTCGTTTTCTCTTCACCCCACACACCACCTCACATGCTGCACAGATTTCTTCTGTGAATTTCTTGCACACACCTTCCACATCCCCCATTTCCTGCAATCCATATTTATCCAATCGCTCCTCCACTTCTCTCTTATATTCTGCCTTTTTTCCATCCTCTTGTAACCTTTCCACCCTCTTTGTATGAACTACATCCTCCTGTCCTTCCCTTTTTCTATTCCCCCATTTCATTTAACCCTGATTCTCACCACCACTAAGTGGTGGTCCGAAGTCTACTCTCCGAATCTCTAACACCTGAGCTTTATAGCAATATACACAATATTTTGGACTATGAGTCCCTGTTACTGCCCTACACCATCATAAGACCCTTGGATAATCATGGCAATGGCTGTAATACAATTTGTGAAAAAAAAATGTATAACAGAATAAACAGTATATTTTAGCAACAGGTTTCTTCCATGTGTATATGAGGGGGGGCGACTGTGCTAATCCCAACTCATCAATGAGCTGAGTGCTCTGGGTGAGACAGAAGGTTTGCACCTGCTTGCTCTCATTCGCCCTCACTTACTTCATCGTACATTAGGGTATAGTGTCGTGACAAATCATGATGCTTACTTCATGTTTTGTACAACTGTCCAGTTTAAATTAAAAAATGAACCCTCAAATTATCTGCCACACATGGAATACCATGTTTCCTGCATGTAAATAAGTACAAAAATCACATTGTGGTCGTTACTTTCGAGTACTTTACACAATTAGATCTGAGGTGAAATCTGACCAGAAAACAGTGAAAATAAAGAATAAAACGAACTTTTGAAAGTGCTTAGAACCATATTTGATGTCCAGAAAAACAATTAAACCTGTGAGAATGCAGTGTATTTTTTTATATCAGGATTTTGTTAAAGCATATAGAAGTGAAGTTCAATTTCATTTGACATTATGTCTGTTCTCATGTTTTTTTATCTTTCATGCTGATAATTTATCTTTACTTGATGCCCTCTCACGTGACTTCAGATATGGACTCCCATGGGAGATGTTGTATGTTGATGATTTGGTGTTGGCTGAAGAGGCTGAAAGGGAAGTGGAGGAAATATTTTGGAAATGGAGGGATGGTATGGGACACAAGGGCTTAAGAGCAAATGCAGATAAAACAGAAGTGATGGTATCTAGGGCTGGTGGTGGTACTGTCAAAGATGAGGGAGTGTGACCATGTGTAATCTGCCACAAGGGCATTGGAAGTACTGTACTGTAATTCCATCCTTTGCAGTGTCTGTGATAAGTGGGTGCATAAAAGATGCAGTGATATTTGAGGTAGACTGCGAAATAATGATGATTTCATGTGTGCAGTGTATCAGGGACAGCAGGAGGAGATTGTCAGGTGTGGAAGAACTGAACCTGCTGGTGAGTCTCTTGACTGTGTGGAAGAGTTTTGTTATTTAGGAGACATGTTATGTGCTGGAGGAGGGGCTGGAGCTACTTCTGTGGCTACGGTAAGGAGTGGCTGGAAGAAGTTCAGGGAGCTGTTGCCTCTCCTAACACTGAGAGGGCTCTCCCTCCATGCTAAGGGATCTTTGTATGCAGCATGTGCTAGGAGTATAATGCTGTATGGTTGTGAAACCTGGGCAGTAATGGAAGAAGATATTCACAGGCTCAAATGTACAAAAATGACAATGATTAGGTGGATGTGCACTGCAACCCTGAGTGTGAGACCTGGGGAGGATAGGTTTACAATGGAAGAGTTGAGGGGTAGGATGGGACTGGAGTGTATTGGCATTGTGATAAGGAGTGGCAGAAAGAGATGGTTTGGGCAGGTGGAGAGGATGGGGGATGATAACTGGGTGCAGAAAGTGAGAAGAGTTAATGTTAGGGGTTGGTTGCAGGAAGCAGACTGAAAAAGACGTGGGAAGAGGTCATTGAGTGTGACCTACGAGATGAGGGACTGAACAGGGAAGCTGCCAGAGATTGAGCAGCGTGGAGAGCCACCACTAGGTTGTCAAGGCCGACGCATGCAAATATGTCAGACCCTTCAAACATGAAACGAAAAGAAACATTTGTGTTCTGACACTAAGTTTTATAATTAAAATGAGCATGCAAGAACACATGCAACTGCCAAAGACACTGGCTTTAGTTCTTCACTATCAGATCTTCCTCTCAATTTCAAACCCATCTAGAAGTTACAAACATTTCCTCTTCTTGATGAATAACAAATACAGTATACCAACAACAGGAGTGTTGTTCCAGACTTAGAACAAATACAGTAATCCCTTGATTATCCAACATAAGAGAGCCAAAGGCATAACTGGATACAGGCAATGTCTGGGTATGGAGCAATATCCTCTACTGCACTCACAACCTACCTATATCCAACCCATATGTACAGTACCCCTCCTAATTTTGGCAGTGTTCTGTGGTCTTCTGGCTCTTTTTAGACATCAAAACACACATTGGAATATGCAAAAAAATAATAATAATAATTTAAAAAAAATAAAGCTACCAATATGCACAGTAATATCAATATGTACAGTACCCCCACCTAATATTGGTGGTGTTCTGCAGTCTTTCAGGTCTTCTTAGACATCAAAACACACACTAGAAAAAAAAAAAAATGCACAACCCTACCAATATGTAGAGTACCTCTCCTAATTCTGGCATTGTTCTGCTGTCTTTTGGCTTTTCTTAGACATAAAAAAAACACACACTGGAAAATGCAATATAACCCTGTTAAAAAAAAAAAAAAAAAAAAAAAAAAAAAATCCCTAGTACCCCTCCTAATTTTGGCAGTGTTCTGCAGTCTTTCGGTTGTTTTTAGACATCAAAACACACTGCAATATGCAGTATACTGTAATCCTAAACACTAAGAATACACGGAAAAAAAAAAAAAAAACTATCATATGCACAATACTTCTCCTAATTTTGGTAGCGTTCTGCAGTCTTTGGGCTGTTTTTAGACATCAAAACACACATTGCAATATACAATGGGGCCGTCATCACACACATGAGAACACCACAGAGGAATGTTATGGCCTGCAGAAGGTAGGGCACCACCACAAATGCAACAATGGAAGCTGCTATTGTTTAACCTCAGCTAAGCATGTCCACACGCAAAAAGAGAAAAGCGGGAGCTGAGGTGCGGTAATGCTGGGGAATGTACAGCACTGCCATTCTGCACCCATGATTGGCTATAAGCATGCAAGCAAAAGCCACATTGACCAATGAACGCAAGGGTCCTCTTCACTCGGCCAGGCAAATGTTGCAACGTGGCAGAAACACTGGGTCCCCGTACATCACTGGCTGAGTAATCCAGATGGCGATGCAACTTTGACCATTCAGTATGGGGGCAGATGACCGTGCATGGCCGGGATTTTCCACTAATCTGGGGGGCTGGGAGATTTCAACCATTCAGTAGGGAACTGGATAGCCATTCTCGCTCAGCTTATGGGTTACACTCTATCTTCCTCATGCGCTGCCGAAATGTCACCAGTGATCGGGGTGGCCAGGGGATTTTGACAATTCAGCAGGGAGCTGGACAGACATTCTCACTCAGTTTGTGGGTTATATTTGTTTCCCTCGCGCGCTGCCGGTACGTTTCTGGTGATCGGAGTGACCAGGGGATTTCAAACATTCGGTAGGGAGCCGGACAGCCTTGTTTGCTCTGCTTATGAGTTACTGTATATTATCTGCAGATGGACAGAGAGGCCGGTGAGCCATCCAATGGACTTTTTTGACTTTGTGGGCTGGCAGGCCAGCCACCGAAGTCGGAACTTTTAGGTCCAGTTACGGACAAATGAATCTGGATACGGACCTAATACACCCAAGGCCTAACGTCCATATACGGAGTGTCTGGATAATTGAGGGATTACTTTACTAGCCTCTAGGGACATGAAAACATTCCAACACAGTACACAAAAAATGTGAAGACGAAGCTCTCTTGTTTGATGGAAGAAGGCTCACATGCATCGAAACAAGGCATGTAGGCTGCAAAAACCAAGAATTTTGTAGAAAAACATAATCATTTGTTTGATATCGCTGCGTGCGACTGTGATGATCTGTCCGCGTGTCACTGTGAAAAGAAAGTTCCACGACGAACGTATGCCTTTCAAATCAACAAGAGAACCATGCAGAATATTCAAATCTGTGGAGTAGATTGGAAGATGACCAACATCATGAAGGGAGGGAAGGCAAGAGAAGATCAGATGCAAGAAAGAAAAGAAGAGCAGAGGGAAAAAAGGAAAAGGAAAGAAGTAGCATCCTCTTCAAACATCGTTGAATTAACTTCAGCAGAATCAGTCTCAAGTGAAGAAAGTTTTGATGAGTGGATGGGTGATATTGCCATGCAGACACACAGGAACATTACACGAATTCCCATTTTAGCTTTGGAAGCAGATCAGTATTGTGTGTCGAATAGGGTTGCAGCAGCTATCAGTACTGCTACATTAGTTAACTATGGCATCATTAGTTCTGGAGATCACAGAAATGTAATCAGCCATCACAATGTATGGAGAGCACAACAGAGGGTAAGGAGGGATCTAAGGGAAGCAGTAAACTACACTCAAACCTTGATTTAAAGGATCTCCATTTAAGGGATTTCAGATTTAAGGGACTCCATATTCTACCTGACAAATGGAAAAGACCATTAAAAAATGATACGTAATGTCTAGGTTATACACATTAATATGTTTCTTTATACAGTACCCATAAAATAATATTCATAATCATATAAATAAGTGAAACAATCATTGCAGTTCATAATAAGATTGTCTTCATATGTGGTAAAACAATGGACATGTTCAAGTAAGGGACATTTTCACATAAAGAACAAGTTGATTCCCCATTTAGTCCCTTAAATTGAGGTTTGAGTGTACCAGGATGAGGAAATCACTGCTCTATTTTTCGACAGATGGAGAGACATGACATCAGTCAAGGAGAAAAAGAAGAACAAGTACTGTAGTATGGGACAAAGGAAACTGAAGACCACCATGTGCTAGTCAGAGAACCTGGAACCTTCTGTCTAGATCATCTGACACTGAACCGAGCAACTGGCACTGACACAGTGGAAGGATTTCAGAATTTGTTTGAAGAAACGAATATTGCAGATAAGTTGATTGCAGTGGAAGCCGATGGGACAGCCACAAATGCGGGATGGAAATTTGGAGCCATTTATCAGCCAGAATGCCACCTGGGTAGTCCTTTGCAGTGGTTCATCTGCAGTCTGCATTAAATGAACTCCCACTTCACCACTTGTACAAGAAACTCATTGGTCCAACTGGAAGTGTAACACAATGAAGACGTCCAACTGGCAAAGCTTTGGCTAAATGTGAGAGTTTGTCACTTTCCAGGTCAGGTATTCAGTGTACTGCTAAAGGCCCCCTTCTTCCAGACGTTGACCTTGAAGAACTGAGTTGTGATTAAACCTACCTCTTTAAGGACTGGTGTCATGGATGAAGATCTCTTACGGGAGAAGCCTGGGCCAATGTCACATGCAAGATGGCTTACGACTGCCAGTAAAATCTGTCGGTTATATACAGAAATGGAGCAGAGTAGTGATGAGCTGCCTCTATGGATTGATGTGGTTCAGCATCAAGTGTCGTCCAACATGCACAACTGGCCCAATACATCTAAATGAGCACATCAAGCTACTGTAGTTACTGCCACTTGCCAGTGAGACTGTTGTTTTGCAGGTAATCTAAAGAAATGTTTTTGGGGCTTACCCTGAAAATGTTTTACTGGCAATGCTAGCAGATACAGATCGGGCAAATTGGAAACTGGCCACAGACAGAATCGAAACCATTCAACATAACCATACACAACTATGTATCAGAGAATTTAGATCACCAAAGATCAATCGAAGTGCAAACAATTTGAAGGAATTACTTCCACCAGAGACTAATGAGTAGAGTGTATGTGAGTGAGGTGCAGGAGGGGAGAGGGAGGGGAAGGCCGAGAATGAGATGTAGGGATGGGGTAGAGAGGTAAATGAGAGAGGAGGGGTGACCTGAGGGAAGGGCAGTGAAATGGCAGGGGAAAGAAAGGCATGGAGGTGGTTTGTTTGTGGCCACCCCTTATGGGACTGAGACATCTGGTGATAGACAAACTAACTTCCTGCAGTTGAGAAGTGCATGACAGAACCACCAATAGCAATGCACTTGTCTGACGAAGAGCTCACTAAGATCAGTGATCAAGATACCATGTCACTCACAAGGTGTGGAATGCTCTATCAGGATGGTAACACATGCATCTGGAGCAGTTTAGGGAAAGGCTGCAAGAGATGGCTACATTAGAGCGGTACTCAAGTCCCGTGATTTTATGCTATTCATCAAAAACTAAACTATACTTTAATACATCATCTGCTAAATAAAAGTCATCACCTATACAATTTTTTAATCCTATGATCAACATTTTATATAAAGGACAATATAGAGGAAAAATGATGTCTCAAGACTTCAGGAAGTAGGTGTCCAAAAGTTATGGTTAAATAGAAAAATTCACAATTTTCACATTCAAAAAAGGAGGTATTGCACTTGTTACAGTGAATTTTTGCTTCCATTCTTTAATCTAGGGAGGTCCACTGTACAAAGCTTGAAATGTGCTCGTTGATCTGTTACACTTTGCCCAATGAGACTACATCCTAATGTACAGTTATATGGCTCAGAACAATGCCCAAGACAAAAAAAACAGTCAAGACAGCTAGTTGAAGCAAGAATGATGCCAGCTGCAAATAGAAGGAGACAAAGAGATGAGCAGAAGAGAGAAATAACTGGAGAAGGAGTGATAAAACTTTAATAACCCTCATCCCCACCACCAACAACCTCACCACCTACAGTACACCAAGCTTGCTGCCTGATCTCATAATAATAATTTCTATCTATCTTTCTACTGCCAGATGCCTTAATCCTGTAAGGGGCGACCACAAGCAAACTGCTTCCATGTCGCCCTGTCCCTCGCCATTTCACTGCCCTGCTCCCAGTTCACAGTCTCCTCTCTCATATGCCTCTCCACCCCATTTCTCCATCTCATCCTTGGCCTTCCCCTTCTCCTCCCCCCCACCACCTCACTCATATACATTCTCCTTGTTAGCTTCTAGCTCTCCATCCTCTCCACATGGCCAAACCACCTCAACACATTTCTCCTTATGCTTTCTACGACACCCACATCCACACCTCAATGTTCCTTCACTTCCTCATTTGTCAGTCTGTTTCTGCATGTATATCCACATGCTTCTCTCAAATAACTCATTTCCACTGCTGTCACTCTTGTGTCCTTCTAACAAAGTCCAAGCTTCACTTCCATACATTACAGTTGGTACCACAATACTGTTATGCAGTAATTTTTACTTCAATATTCACTTCCCTGTTTCTTATCACTGCTGTCAAAGAATCATCAACCTTTCTTCCATGCTGTATCCTTTCAAGCACCTCACCCTCCAAACTTCCATTCTTACTCATCACACTATCCAAGTATTAAATGCACTCACATTTTCCATTTTATTATCATCCGATCTCACTGTACATTCAGCGCCTTCATTTCTCTCGAAGACCAACTTTACTCTTGCCTATATTCACCTTTAAATTCTGTTTCGTACACACTCTCTCAAACTCATTCACCATGCCCGGCAGTTTGACTTCGTCTTCACTTAACAATACATTATCATCCGCAAACAGTACAGAGAATTCCATAAGCTGCCCTCTCTCATTAGGGTCCCTCCAAAATCCACTGCCCTACCTTGTATCTCTTTTATTACCCCATCCATATACAGATTGAACAACCATGGAGACATGACACATCCCTGTCTCAATCCAACATCCAAAATGAAAAACTCACTCACTTCACCATCCACATTCACTGCAGCCTTAACACCCTCATGCATACTCTTCACAGCAGTCAGTAACTTCCCATTTACTCCATATATTATTAATATTTTCCACATTCCTCATCTATCCACCCTGTCATATGCTTTCTCCAAATCAATGAGGGCCACATACACCTTCTTTCCCTTCTCTAGAAACTTTTCCACTATGGATTTAACCCTCTCGCGCACGATAAGTTTCAGTAAGTTTTCCGGCGCACGACTTTATCTGTGAAGCCGGCCGGCCCGGCTGCCTGCGTGCGGCAAATAACACGTATTCTCTCCTTATTTTCGCCACCCAAACATCAATATACTGCCATGAAACCTATGTCATCTTATTCGTCGATGTTTGTCATAGCTGATAAGCACCACAAAAAAACAGGGAAACCCGAATAAAACATCATTAGGCAGCCGTGAATAAACATTTCGCTACGTCACTTTCACTTCCCAACATCACCATTCGAATGTTTTCTATCATACAGGAAAATGTTGTTAGAAGCTTTTATAGAGAATTTCATCAGCTTTCTAAAGAGACAAATCCAGTTGTGATATGATTTGTAGTTTTCGAGAAAATAGCCAAAAATTGAAAGGGATTTTTTTGGAAAAAAATCAAGGAGCTCTAACAGAAATTTTCTCGCACATGTTATGTTTTTATTCCATAATATTATGCAGAATTTCACCAGCTTTCTAATGAGCAACTTTTGGTTTCGATACGCCTCATAGTTTTTGAGTAAATCGCCAAAAACAACTGGGAACTCACGTCCGTACGTCACCTTCGTCATGTGTGCATAGCATACCCTATACTCCCGCCTACGTAACAACGATTTCTTATCATAGATATTACATTGTTATGTCTTGTACATACGTAGAATTTACTGCTCCTTATCATGGTTCTTACAGGAAATCAATACGTCCAATAGTTCTCGAGTAACTGGCCGACAAAGTGAGATTACTCCTCCGAGTGCTTCCGAGTTTATCGCTAGCAAGGAAAAAAACACGGCTGTTCCCCCAGCTTTTCCAACAGAAAATGCTCCCAAAGGCTTATATTCTGCAACTGAACATACATACATTTTACTGCTCTTTATCATGGTTCTTACAGGAAGTCAATACGCTCAATAGTTTTCAAGTAATTGGCTGACAAAGTGAGATTACTCCTCCGAGTGCTTCTGAGTTTACCACTAGTGAGGAAAAAGAAAAATGTCTGCTCCCCCTTTGCCTAAAGACTATGCTCCCATTTTTTTTTTTTTTTTGTACAGACTAAAATTTTCCATTTTTTTTTTTTTTTTATAGTTGTAACCTAAATAGATCACTTGGTAAGCTGCTGTACTCACGCAGTTGTAAGCGTTGGTTCGAATCCTCCCCTCTGGGGGTAGGGGGGTTTCAAGAATACTCCCCCAGTATCCCTGTTTGTCGTACGAGGCGACTAAAAGGGTTGGTGGTAGGTTAGTGCCCCACCCCGTAAAAAGAAATAACTAAAAAAGCGAACAAAGCGCCTCGGACCTGGACGGACCATACATTGACGACTAAGGAACGGACGAAGGACATTCTTAGGGTGGGAACGTGGAATGTGAGAGGAGTGAATGATGAAGTGAAAGAGAGAGAGATTGTTCAGGTGCTTGAGGATGCAAAAGTGGATATATGTGGATTGACTGAAACTAAATGGTAAGGTGAAAGGGTGAGAGAATGGGAATATGGTTTAGGTATATGTGAGGGAGTCAATGAAAATGAGAGGGCAAGAGAGGGAGTATGTCTGATGATAAGCAAGAAGTGAAAGGAGAATATGAGAGAGTATGGAACAGTGGGTGCAAGGATTGTATCGGTGAGGATGAAAGTAGGTATACAAGAGTGGGCGATTGTATGTGTGTATGCCCCAACAGAGGATCGAGTGGCAAGAGTGAAAGATGAGTTTTGGGCGAGTGTAGAAGCGTGTATGGACAAGTTTGAGAAGAGCGAGAGAGTGCTGTTGATTGAAGACATGAATGGCAAAGTTGGGAATGTACGAGTGGATGGAGTGGTTGGTCAGTGGGGTGTGCCAGCTGACGTAGATGGGAATGGTAGTGCTTTGGTGGACATCTGTGCTTGTAAGTTTCGGCATAAGATGATCCACCGATATACATGGAGAGTAATGAGGAGGATGGATGGTGAACTTGTTGAACGAAAGGCAATGACAGACTACGTGTGTGTGGATGAGCGAATGAGAAGACAAGTGTTGGATGCAAGAGTGTGGAGAGGGTGGGGGAACGGAGTCTCGGACCATCACTTAGTGATGGCCAAGGTAAAGCTGCAAAGAAAGTGGTTGAGGAGACAAAGGGGAAGACAGGAGGAAGCAACTCCTGTGAGAAGAGTGGAGAAATTGTAAGATAGTGAGAAAATGACAGAGTATAAGAGCATAGTGGAAGAAAGACTGGGAAGGTATGAGCTAGAGCAGATGGAAGGGGTGGAAGACGTATGTAAGATATTCACGGAAGAGATAGGCGCAGCGTGTGAGGCAGTTTGTGGAGTGAGGAGGAGATGTAAGGGTGTGCAAGGGACAGCATGGTGGAATGATGAGGTGAAACGAGCTGTGGAACAAAAGAAGAAGGCATAGAGTGAATGGTTAGCGAGTAGAGGTAGGGGAGAAGATGAGAGAGAGAAGAGAGAGGTATATGTGAGCAGGAGAAGGGAGGTTAATAGACTGGTGAAGGAGAGTAAAAAGAAAGTGGATGAGGAGTTTGGGAGGAATCTGAGTGTGAAATGGAGGGAGAGTAAGAAATTGTTTTGGAAGGAGGTAAAGAAAGTAAGGCAGTGTGAAAGGGGAAATAGTAGGGGAGTGAAAGATAGGAATAACAGATTGTTGGTGGAGAAGAGAGAGAAACTGAGGAGATGGAAGGAGCACTTTGAGGATTTGTTGAATGTGGAGAGTGAGAGCAGTGTGAGTTTAAGTGGTTTGGGAATGGCTGGGAGAAGAAGAGATGCGAGGAGGGAGGAAGAGATCAGTAGGGTGGAAGTAGTGGAAGCGATGAAGAATATTAAGTTGGGAAAGGCCCCAGGAATTGATGGAGTGTGTGGTGAAATGCTTAGGTATGGGGGTGAGATTGTCGTGGAGTGGATATGGAAGTTGTGTAGATTGGCTTGGGAAGAGGGAAGGGTTCCAGAGGACTGGAAATCAGGTATAACTGTTCCTTTATATAAAGGAAAAGGAGAGAGAGAAGTATGTGGTAACCATAGGGGTATTTGCCTACTTAGTGTGACTGGTAAAATATATGGCAGAATACTCATTGATAGGGTTAGGTATATGACAGAGGAGCTAGTTGGAGAAGAACAAGGGGGATTTAGGAAGGGAAAAGGGTGTGTAGATCAGATATTTGTTCTAAGATGTTTAGTGGAGAAGTATCTAGAGAAGGGAAGGAAAGAGTATGCTGCCTTCATGGACTTGGAGAAAGCTTATGACAGAATAGATAGGCAAGGTATGTGGAAGGTATTAAGAATATATGGAGTGAAGGGGAAATTGTTGAGTGCTGTGAAGAGTATGTACGAGGGAGCTAGGGTTACGGTGCGAGTGGATGGTGAGCTGAGTGAGTTGTTTGATCTCAATGTGGGACTGAAACAGGGTTGTGTGATGTCTCCATGGCTGATTAATATATACATGCATGGGGTTGTAAAGGAGGTGCAGGGTAGGGCAGTGGATGTGGGGGTGGCTCTAATGAATGAGGGTGAGATTTGGAAGCTTCCGGTGTTGCTGTTTGCTGATGATACAGTACTTTTGAGTGAAGATGAATGGGAGTTGCAAGGTTTGGTGAATGAATTTGGGACAGTGTGTAGGAGGAGGAAGCTGAAAGTTAATGTAAACAAAAGTAAAGTTATGGTGTTTGAGAGGAATGAAGTCACAGAGTGTGCAGTGAGGTTGGATGGTGAGGATATGGAGAATGTGAGTGCATTCAAGTACTTGGGTAGTGTGATGAGTAAGGATGGAACTTTGGGGGATGAAGTGCGTGAAAGGGTACACCAGGGAAGGAAGGTCGTTGATACACTGAAAGCAGTGATGAGAAATAGAGAGGTGAGTATGGGATTTAAGAAGTCACTGCATGATAGTATTGTGATCCCTACCCTGACATATGGAAGCAAGGCATGGACCTTGCAAGAGGGGAATAAGTCAAGAGTGAGAGCAGTGGAAATGAGTTACTTGAGAGGAGCATGTGGAGTGATGTGGTGGGACAGGTTGACGAATGAGGAAGTGAAGGAACGATGTGGGGTGGATGTGGATGTGGTTGAGAAGATTAGGAGAAATACACTGAGGTGGTTTGGACATGTGAAGAGAATGGAGAATGAAAGACTGACTAAAAGGGTGTATGTAGGTGAGGTGGAGGGAGGGAGAGGGAGAGGTAGACCAAGGATGAGGTGGAGGGATGGAGTTGAGAGGTATATGAGGGAGGGGTAGGTTAGTTGGGGGGAGGGTAGTCAAATGGTGGGTGACAGAGCGACTTGGAGGCGTTTTGTCTGCGGCCACCCTTTGCGTGATTAGGGCATCGGGCTATAGATAGATAGATAGTAACCTACTACACATGAACACTACTTTTTCCATGTTACTGCTAATGAAGCTTTACTTTCTGTCATATGTGTAATATATAGGAGAAGACGGTTATTTGCCTGAAAATTATAGGGGTAATGATAATAGGTCAATATACATATCAACAAAATTTGGAGAACTCACTTCCTCCAGGGGTGTTGATGGAGTTGTAGGACCTTGTGGGACTGGAAGATGAGGAGGTATGTAGTGTGTGTGTGTGTGTGTGTGTGTGTGTGTGTGTGTGTGTGTGTGTGTGTGTGTGTGTGTGTGTGTGTGTTAGTGTATGTGTGAGTGTGTGTGTGTGTGTCTGTGTTAGTGTGTGTGTAAGTGTGGTAGTGTGTGTGTGAGTGTTTGTGCTAGTGTGTGTGTGTGTGTGTGTACACTGCACTAGGGAATACTTCGCTTGGCATGGAACTGTTCGAAGCAATCACCCACGCACAGTGCCACATCACAAACAGGACACATGTGACTTGTGTCCCTCCTCATCTTCGCCAGGGAACACAGGGTGCACCGCAGCCTCCTCCGGTCGGGGATCCTCTCCCGTCGGTGGCCCAGTGTCGTATCCAGCCGCACTCTGTCATCGATGAAACGACGACGCTTGGCTGGCTGTCCTCCTGGCATTCCCCGGTCCTGTTGTCCTGGAGGTGCAGCTGCAGGCCCGGGCATGGCAGTGGTAGCAGGTTCTCCCGACGGACCAGGAACCGGTGAAGGTTCTCTCAGCACCTGTGCTGGTCTTGCAGGTGATGGTGGTGCTGACTCCTGTCCTGGCCCTCCTCCTGGAGATGGTGGTGTTGGTGCAGGAGCCGGTGGTGATGGCACCTGTGCTGGTGCTGCAGCAGGTGCCACAGGTGCTGGATGTCCTGCTGGCCGTCGGGTTGGAAGGTCAGGGGCATGGTGGATGACGTGCCCTGATGCGGGCCACTCTGCTTCATCGAAATAGAGGAGCTTGTCAACTATCTCCTCCACGAATTCGAGCAGACTGACTGACCCGCGTGAGCACTTCTTGTACAGGGCGAACGTGTTGAAAATGGCCACGTGAATGAAGTAGAAGGTGATCTTCTTGGTCCATTTCACGGTCCGCCGCTGGATGGGGTAGTATTGGACCATCTGGTCAAAGTGGTCCACCACACCCACGTGTCGATTATAGTCAACCACCACGACGGGCTTGTCCACGGTCTTCTGGACATAGGTTATCCTCCCATCAGGAGCCCTGGTCTTCTTTCGAACCTACTTCTGGATGATGCCTGTGCTGTGGAAGGTGGAGACCATGTTGACAATGCGCTTGTCCCTCCACAGCAACACCATCATGTTGTTCTTGTGCATCGCTGTCATGTCCCCTACTGGCAGGTTCGTGGTCTTGGCGATGTCCTGCAGCTGCTTTGGTGCTCCTCTTGCCAGGCATAGGGTCCCACACACATAGGTTCCTGCACTGAAGAGGCATTCGCACAGGGATACAGAGTTATAATAGTTGTCCATGTAAACTCTGTATCCCTGATCCTTCAGCGGTTCTACGAGGCTCCACACGGTGGTCTCCAGCGTCCTCTTCTGCCCCGTATACACCTCAAAATTCCAGATGTAACCCGAGGAAGCCTCAGCCAGGATATATAGCTTGATAGAATACTCTGAGGGCTTCATCGGGCTGTACACGCGGAAGCTTAGGCGCCCCTTCCACGGCAGCGAGCCCTCGTCCAGGCTGAGGAGCTCCTCGGGTAAGTAGGTATTCTGGAACCGCTGAAGGAAGTACTGCATCACCGTGCGAACCCTGATGAGCCGGTCTTCATTGTCCTGGGGTATGGCAAGCGAATTGAATGCATGGAAGTGTTTCAGGATCGCCCTGAAACGCCTTCCACTCATCACTTGCATAAAGAGGGGGTAGTTGTGGAGGCGGGATCTCATCCAGTAGCGCCGGATGCTTGGGAGATTCATAACCCCCATTAAAAAGTAAAGCCCCAGGAACTTGGCCATCTCCTCTTCATTGCAGATGAACCATGCGTCCAACGCAGTCCCCAGGAATGACGCATAGCTGTTGGTCTCGTGGGTGAAATATGTCAACAACTCCCTCGTGAAGAACAGCTGGATGAACTGGAGAGGAGTTGTTGGCGGATCCACCTTCATTCCTGGGGATCCTGTGAAGGGCCCATTAGCTGGTGTGAAAGGGCCACTTCTCCATCCATCTGTTGCGACAACATCTCCAGCAGTGGTTGCAGTGGGTCAGCGTACCGACACCCTTGTGCCTCTTCGGACAACCCTTGTCTCATATGGAAATTCAATAACACTTGTTTGGCTGGCTTCTTTTGTGTCATTCGAGACAAGTATATAATAGAAGGAAACAGTTTTATATTACCGTTACTGATAAACGGGAAAAACAACAGCAACATTAAACACTACTGTCTGAAATTATAGCTTTTTAGCAGTTTAGCACCTAGTGTTCCCCCAACTCTCAGAACATGATCACTTCTGAACCCCTTGCTAACCTTCAGAAAGGCAATAATGATCACATGCTATCCAATCACTAACTAGTAAGGGAATCATATTGGAGATGTTGGCTAGAATGAATTTTGCTGAGTCATTGTAACAGACTTCTGTTTCATATGTATGTAGGTGCTCATACCCAGGTAAGAGTGAATGGAGATTTGAGTGATGAGTTTTCCATGAATGTTGGTGTGCATCAGGGGTCAGTCTTGAGTCCCATGTTGTTTAACTTGGAACATGAAGCCCTTTCCCGTGACTTTAGAAACGGACTCCCGTGGGAGTTGTTGTTTGCTGATGATTTGGTGTTGATTGCAGAGAACAAAAGGGAGGCGGAGGAAAGGTTTAGGAAGTGGAGAGATGGTATGGGGCACAAGGGTTTAAGGGTAAATGCAGATAAAACAAAAGTGATGATATTTAGGGTTGGTGGCGGTACTGTCAAAGACGAGGGAGAGTGGCCATGTGCAGTTTGCCACAAGGGCGTGGGAAGTAATTCCATCTTGTGCGGTGTGTGTGATAAATGGGTGCATAAGAGATGTAGTGGTATCAGAGGTAGACTGCGAGATAATGCTGATTTTATGTGTACGGTGTGAGCAAGTGGAGATTGTCAGACGTGAAAGGATTGAACTTGCTGGTGAATCTCTTGAGTGTGTGGAAGAGTTTTGTTATTTGAGAGACATGTTGTGTGCTGAAGGTGGGGCTGGAGCTAGCTCTGTGGCTAGGGTGAGAAGTGGTTGGAAGAAGTTTAGGGAGCTCTAGCCTCTCCTGACATTGAGAGGACTCTCCCTATGTGCTAAGGGTATGCAGCACGTGTTAGGAGTGTAATGCTGTATGGTAGTGAGACCTGGGCAGTGAAGGAGGAAGATATTCGCCGGCTCAGACGTACAGAAATGACAATGATTAGGTGGATGTGCAGTGCATCCCTGTGTCCAAGTCCTGGAGGGGCTGGGTTTACGATGGAAGAGTTGAGAGGTAGGATGGGACTGGAGTGTATTGGTGTTGTGATGAGGAGAGGTAGATTGAGATGATTTGGACATGTGGAGAGGATAAGGGGTGATAATTGGGTGAGGAAAGTGAGAAGTGTTAATATTGGGGGTGAGGTTATGAGGGGTAGACCGAGAAAGACATGGGACGAGTTAATTAAATGTGACCTCAGGGTTAAGGGACTGAACAGGGAGGCTGCAATGGATCGTGCAGCATGGAGAGCCACCATTAGGTGACCAAGGCCAACACATGCAAGCATGTTGGAGCCTTTAAAAATGAAAACGATGAGAACGAAAACTTGTTAGGCTGGCATCTCTTACTGATACCTGTATTTTGTTTCATTTGATACAAGAGCATCATAGAAGGAAGCAGTCTTATATTACTGTTAGTGAAAAATGGGAAAAACAGTTGCAACATTAAATAATACTTCCCGAAATTACAGCATTATTCGCAGTTTAGCAATTTAGCAGTTTAGCGCCTAGCAATATGGAAATTCGATCACCCCATGTTAGGGTGGCTTCTGGTACTTTTAGGGTACATAAAATGGTGTAAGCATTCCTTGTACTTGATTTTTGAAAACTTGGTTGTGTTGTCTGTAATTCTAAAGTTCAGTACATGCAGGCATTTGTTTTGGAGATATAGTGTATTCCTTCACTTACCGGTAATGGCCTTTGTACTTTCTCAAATGAATGAAAGAACGGGTTTTACTGAGTTTTGTATTTTTAAGTTCATTTCACGAAAAATAATACTTATCTCTATATCCATCCACTGCCAGACGCCATGTATCCCAAACGGGGTGGTCAAGGGCTTAGAGTTAATTGTTTTACAGGGAGGGGCACTAATCCTCCACCAACCCCACTTGACACGTAGGGATGCCAACAGCATCTGGTGTTCCCTGGCGGTCACCCATCCAAGTACTAACCAGACCCAACGTTCTATATACTGATACATATTTAGTGTACTTTAATAGAGATGAACATCACGTCTCAAATTATTGTACGAAAGGAATCGGACACTTTGGACTTAATATTTCAGGAACAAACCGGTGGTGTTAAGATGGCGTCGTGGTATGGAGTAACATTTTATAAGGAAGGGGTTGTCTGTTTGTTTTCTTGTCTTGTACCCTTCATTTACATAAAATAAAGACACCAAACATATACTGTATATACAGTACTGAAGAGACTCTAATGTGTTAAGATAATGTCATGGAATGCAGTAACATTATGTAAGGAAAGGGTTGTTTGTTTTCATGTCTTGTACCCTTCTTTTACATAAAAATAAAGAAACCAAAGACAGATATCCAGTACTGAATAGAGGTTCTGAAAGGTGAGTGTGTATTTTAGTGAAAAATACTCTTATCAAGCAACCTTTCTGTAGTCTTGGTCAAGACATTTTTTTCTCAGAACTTCCCTTTCAGAATTACAGTGCATCTTTCACACGGCAGCATCTAACATGCCACGAAATACGGTAAAGCACTTTTATCATACATATCCTTAAATTTATTAATTGTTTTGGCATATACTATTTCATTCGGAAGGGCATTCCACTTATAAATTGCCCTATTTGGGAAAATGAATTTCCTTACATCTTCATCAACTCTCTCTTTATGCATTTTATATTTTTGAAGTGTCCTTTTGCTGATGCTTCCCCATAGGTTATATACACATTTATGTCTATTTTATCTTTCCCTGAGAACCATTTATATAGCATAATCATGTCTTCTCTTTTCTTTCTCTCCTGTAGTGTTGGCAGATTCAATTTTTCTAGTCTTTCTTCATTGCTTAGATCAAAGCTTGGTACCCATCTTGTAGCAGCCCTTTGAACTTTTGCAATCTTATCTATGTGTTTCTTGAGATGAGGATTCCAGACTACTGATGCATACTCCAGGGTTGATCTGATGAACGATCTTATTATCTTTTCCAGCATATCTTCATTTATATACGTGAATGCTATTTTCATATTTACGTGCAGTATATACATGTTATGTACCTTCTCACTGATGTGGTCAGCCAGAGATAGTATGTTACAGATAATCACTCCAAGGTTCTTCTCCCTTTCTGATATGTGTAAGGTTGAACTTCCTAACTTATAATCCCAATCTTTATTTTTTTTTATTATTATTCTTTTTTTTAACAAACCTAATTACAAGACATTTGTCCACATTTGCCATTTACTGCTCCATTCATGAAGTTTATTTAATTCTGCAAGAGTCTATGTTAGTGATTCTCCTTTGTTTTTTTGCATCACCAGCAAACATATTTTGATAGCTTCCAATTTCAGTGCTACTATGTCATTTACATATACTAAAAACATAATTGGTGCCTGTATTGTGCCCTGTGGAACTCTGCTAGTCACTTCCCTCCATGATGAGTAATTTCCCCTTAGCACTGTTCTCATTCCCCTTTTTCTGAGAAAATCCTGCATTCAACAGTACACATTGCTTTCGATACCTACTTGATGGTACAGTTTCCATAAACGTCTTTGGGGCAGCACTCTGTCAAATGCTTTCTTCAAATGTAAATAGATACTGTCCATCCATCCTTCTCTTTTCTGCAATGTTTCTGTAACATCTCTCACAATTGCTTAATAGATTGGCAACACATGAATTTCCCTTTCTAAAACTGAACTGCCATTCTGTTATCATACTGTGTTCTTCTAGATGGTTTACCTGAACTTTCCTCATCAGCTTCTCTAGTATCTTACAACATTGGTCAGTGATGCTGGTCAGTAGTTGAGTGGATTCTGTCTATTCCCTTTCTTGAATAGGGGAACAATGTTTGCTTTCTTCCAAATTTCAGGTGGTTTACCTTGACCTAAGGATTCCTTGAATATTAAATATAATGGTCTGCTTAAATTTTCTGCACATTCATGTAGCACCCAACCTGAAATTTCGTCAGGACCACATGCTTTTCCTTTGTCCAATCTACTTAACTCTTCCTGTACCTCTTTTTCTGATATTTGTATATCTGGTAAGTGGTAATATGTGTGGGCATGCATGTTCCATAATCATCTCTCTCAAAATTATTTTCGCCCATAAAAACTGATTGGAAGTTTATAGTTAGTGCTTCACAAATATCTTTCCCTTGTATATAGATGATCTCCTTGGCTGTAATGGAGTGTATTTTATCTTCAACTTTAGTTTTGCTTCGGATGTAGCTGTACAACAGCTTCGGTTGATCACTACTTTTAGTTATAATGTCTTCCTTAAACTGTGTCTTTGAGCTTCCCTCCTTATCATTGTATAATCATTTCTTGCCTGTTTATAGTTATTATATGTCCTCTCACTCTTGTGTCTTCTGTATCTATTCCACAACTAATCTCTTTTTTCTTTTGATTTTTTACATTCTGTATTAAACAATTTCTTTATTTTCATTTCTGTTTCTTTGTGCTGTGGGATGTAATTTTGGACTCCTATTTCATAAAATTCACAGAATTTTCTATATATAACATTCAAATCTTGTCCTCTTAAGCTCATTTTCCCAATCTATTTCTAAGATGTACTACTTAACCCGTTAACTGCTCTATACAGCCTGGGCCGTTCCGAGTGCGACTGCTCAATACAGCCCTGGCCGTGCGGAGGCATTTCAAATATAGCGCCGCGGTGACTGAGGCCGATGCATGCATCCACATTGGAGCCTTCAAAACTGAAACCAAAACCAAAAACGAAAACCATACATTTCAATAGGGTATCAGACACTTTGATGTTCTTCCACAGCTTTACCAAGGTAAATATTAAGCTAATATTTCGGTACTATATGCTTTGGCACGTATTCTCTCAATTCCTAAGACAAAATTTGGCCTTTGGGAAATTTCAGTTTTACCCCTATGTCTGAGCACCACAGACACCTCCAAAAAACTGCCATGAGCAGTTAACGGGTTAAGGCCATGGTAGTTGCCCTTTTTATAGTTTAGGCTCTTTTTGTACCTGTCATTACTGTTAACTATGTTATATGCAATCATGAAGTTGCAACTTAATAATGCATGGTCCCTTGTGCCATATGGAGGGTGATGCATTATACTGTCAGTATCATTTTCCTCCCTAGTAAATATAAAATCTAGTACTGATGGATCATCAAGTTCTCTTTTTCTGGTGTTTTCCATTACATGTTGTGTTAGGAAAAACTTCAGCACAAGATCCAGAAGCTTTTGATCCCAACAGCTTTCATGGCTGCTTACATCTTGAATATTCTAATTTATATTTGTAGTGAAATCTCATGTTAATATAATTCTTTAAGACTTCCATTCTATCCAGTAATGCTCTTAAACTCTGAATATAACTCCCTGCCAGGTCTTCATATTCGCCTCTTTCCCAAGTGTTTGTTTTGGGTGGCATGTGTAAATTTGCCAATTACTTTCCTTTCAGATGTATTATTATCTACTGCAAGTAGTTCTGCTTGTGAGGGTATATCTAGTTCTATTTCTTTGACTTGCAGATTTTGCTTTGTTAATATTATAATTCCTCATCCATTTTTAAAATTTCTGTCTCTTCTCCATATATTGTATTCCTCTAAGTTTAGTGTATCATTTGATATCCTTGGGATTAATTTTGCTTCAGTTAGGCAGATAATATGTGGTTCTTTTTCTTTAGTACAGTCTTTCATCTCTAATAATTTAGATGCCATTCCATCATCTTGTTTACATACTTGTCATACTTTAAGTCTACTACATTTCTTCTTTCTATTCACTGTTGATTGTGTACCAGTCTTGCACTTGCAATCCAATTACTTTGTAAAAAATATTTACTCCTCTCTTCCTCTGATCTTTCCTCAATCTTTGTTTTTGCTTCCTCCCTCTTCTCTTTTAGTATTCCCAACAGCCCTTGAGTTAGGCATCTTTTTATCCATAATTTTTAAAATTCCTCTTTTTCCATGAGTTGTTGGCATTTTTCAATATTTCCTCTACAGTGTTTGCACTCTGGAAGGTTACTTTCAGGGGCCTTGAGTTACTTCTCTCATATTTCCCTAGCCTTTTTTGTTCTTCAATATCTTTATCAGAGATATCCTCTGAAACTTTCTTCAGTATGTTCATTATGTTTTCCATCTCCTTTTTGTCCCTTGAGAAGAGTGAGAGAAGAGTTCTGGACAAATGTGGAAGTGTGCATGGAAAAGTTTGGAAGGAATGAGAGAGTGTTTTTGATTGGTGATATGAATGGTAAAGTTGGTAATGTGAAGGTGGATGGAGTAGTTGGTGAGTGGGGTGTGCCTGCCGAGATAGACGAGAATGGGAGTGCGTTAGTGGACATTTGTGCTGGGAGGGGGTTGGTGATAGCCAATACCCTCTTCAGGCATAAAATGATCCACAGGTATACATGGCGAGTGATGAGAAGGGTGGGTGGTGAACTGAATGAAAGGAAGGCAATGATTGATTATGTGTGTGTGGATGAAAGGATGCGAAGATGTGTAAAGGATGCAAGAGTGTATAGAGGTTGGGGGAGTGGACTTTCTGACCACTACTTGGTGGTGGCCAGAATTAGGATGCAAGTGAGATGGAGGAATAGAAGAAGGGAAAGACGAGAGGAAGGAGTAGTTGCAAGGAGAGTGGAAAGGTTACAAGAGGATGAGAAAAAGGCAGAGTATAAGAGAGAAGTGGAGGAACGATTGGGCAAATATGAATTGGAGCAGATGGGAGACATGGAAGGTGTGTGTAAGATATTTACAGAAGAAATATGTGCAGCATGTGATGTGGTGTGTGGAAGGAAGAGAAGGCGGAGGGGGGTGCAAGGAACAGCGTGGTGGACTGAAGAGGTGAAACAGGCTGTGGCACAAAAGAAGAAAGCATACAATGAATGGGTGAGAAATAGAGGCGTGGAAGAAGTTGAGAGGCGGAAGAGAGAGTTATATGTGGAAAGGAAGAGAGAGGTGAAAAGATTAGTAAGAGAGAGTAAGAAGAGAGTGTATGAGGAATTTGGAAGGAATTTGAGTGTAAAGTGGAGGGACTGTAAGAAAATGTTCTGGAGAGAAGTGAAAAGAGTAAGACAGGGTGGATGTGAAGTTAGCAGGGGAGTGAAAGATAAAAATGGTAGATTACTAGTGAAGAAGGGAGAAAAAGTGAGCAGATGGAGAGAACACTTTAAGGAATTGTTGAACGTAGAGGATGGAAGTAATGCGAGTATAAGTGGCTGGGGAATGGCTGGGAGAAGGAGGGAGGTGAGAAGACAGGAAGAAATCAGTAGGATAGAAGTTGTGGAAGCAATGAAGAAAGTTAAATCGGGGAAAGCCCCAGGAATTGATGGAGTGTGTGGTGAAATGCTGAAGCATGGGGGAGAGATAGTAGTAGAATGGATGTGGAAGATGTGCAGATTGGCCTGGGAGGAAGGTAGAGTCCCGGAGGATTGGAAGTCAGGTATAATTATTCCCTTGTACAAAGGAAAAGGGGAAAAAGAAGTGTGTGATAATCATAGGGGCATTTGTCTTCTTAGTATAATAGGAAAAGTGTATGGTAGGATACTTATAGACAGAGTTAGAGAAAGAACAGAGAAATTAGTTGGAGAAGAACAGGGAGGCTTTAGGAAGGGAAGAGGTTGTGTAGATCAGATATTCATTCTTAGATCTTTAGTGGAAAAGTTTCTAGAGAAGGGAAAGAAGTTGTATGCGGCTTTCATGGATTTGGAGAAAGCATATGACAGGGTGGATAGACAACGATTGTGGAAAGTGTTAAGAATATATGGAGTAGATGGGAAGTTGTTGAATGCTGTGAAGAGTATGTACGATGGTGCGAAGGCTGCAGTGCGTGTGGATGGTGAACTAAGTGAATTTTTCTCTTTGAAAGTTGGTTTAAAACAGGGATGTGTCATGTCTCCATGGTTGTTCAATCTGTACATGGATGGGGTAATAAAAGAGATACAAGGTAGGGTAGTGGATGTTGGAGTGGCCCTGGTGAGAGAGGATAGTGTTTGGAAACTCCCTGTACTGTTGTTTGCAGATGATACTGTGTTGTTGAGTGAAGACGAAGGGGAGCTGCAAGGCTTGGTGGATGAGTTTGAGAGTGTGTGTAAGAAACGGAACCTAAAGGTGAATGTAGGGAAGAGTAAAGTGATGGTCCCTGAGAGAGGTGAAGTTAGTGAATGTACAGCGAGGTTAGATGGTGAGGAATTGGAAAATGTGAGTACAGTACGTTTAAGTATTTGGGTAGTGTGATGAGTAAGGATGGAGGTTTGGAGGGTGAAGTGCTTGAAAGGGTACAGCAGGGAAGAAAGGTTGCTGGTTCCTTGAAAGCAGTGATAAGAAACAGGGAAGTGAGCATGGAAGTGAAAAAGTTACTACACGACAGTATTGTGATACCAACTCTAACGTACGGAAGTGAAGCTTGGACATTGTTGGAAGGACACAAGTCAAGAGTGAGAGCAGTGGAAATGAGTTATTTAAGAGCAGCCTGTGGAGTCAAGTGGAGAGACAGGCTGACGAATGAGGATATAAAGGAGCGTTGTGGTGTGGATGTGGATGTGATAGGAAGCGTTATGAGGAACACACTCAGGTGGTTTGGCCACATGGAGAGGATGGAGGGTGAAAGACTGATGAAGAGAGTGTATGTGAGTGAGGTGGAGGGGGGAAGAGGGAGGGGGAGGCCGAGGATGAGATGGAGGGATGGGGTGGAGAGATATATGAGAGAGGGGGGTGTGTGTTGGGAGCAGGGCAGTGAAATGGCGGGGGACAGGGCGACTTGGGGGCGATTTGTTTGTAGCCACCCCAAACGGGATTGAGGCGTCTGGCAATAGATAGATAGATTCTGTTTCTTACTTCTTCTTCACCTATGCCACTGATTACCATAGATCTGTTAATCTCTACAGCTTCCCTGACTAGTTTTCATTTGTTTTTTATTATTTCTTTCACTTCCTTTCTTACACTTTTTTCTTCTACCTTTGTATTTAAATCATTCTCTACTTTTCTGCCACACACCGTTCATCATTGTGTGGCTCACTTTGTCCCATGCCTCTGTTATATTCTCCAGGGCGTGACGTATGTTGTACCCTCTCCAGAACTGATGCACAGTTGTTCTGTCATCACTGTCGCAGGCCCTCACCAGCTGCTTCATCGTGCGGCAGAGATAGCAGACCTTAAAGGCAGCGATCACCCCTTGGTCCATTGGCTGTAACAAGGATGTGGTGTTGGCGGTAGGAACACCACCTCAATATTGCTGGACCATTCCTTCATTGCGAGCGGATGGCTAGGCACGCTATCCATCACCAGGAGAAATCTGTTCGCCAGATTTTCACGAGATGCATACCTCTTCAGCACATGAGAGAGGTACGAGTGAAAATATGACGAACAGATATCTGAAGTCAACCAAGTCTTCTAGTTCGACTTCCGGATAATCCCAAGGTCCTCCTTAACATACCCCACCAGAGCCCTGGGGTTCTCTGAGTGGTAGGCCAGGAGTGGCTTCAACTTGAGGTCGGCCTCGGCATTGCCCCCCAGCAACAGTCCCAGCCGGTCCTTTGAAGGCTTGAATCCTGGCGTAGACCTTTCTTCCGTTGCAAGATATGTCTTGGAGGACATTCTCTTCTAAAAGAGCCCAGTCTCATCAAAATTCAACACCTGCTTCGCACTACAGCCACCCTCCGCGATGATCCGTTTCAGCTCATCAGGAAATGCTGCTGCCGCCACCGTATCTGCACTTGCCGCCTCACCGTACATCTTCACATGGTGGAGATTTGCCCGCCTCTTAAACCTGTCAAACCACCCATGGCTAGCCTTAAATGTCTCACTTTCATCAAGCCCACGCCTTACCTTGAGCTCGTCCCAAAGCGAGAGAGCCTTAGTGCAAATAATAGCCTGGCTCATGAGTGCCTTGCGCTGGTTCTGATCTTCCACCCACGTGCGGAGCATCCGCTCCAGCTCCTCCAAAGCAGACTCTCACTGGCAGGTGATATGGGAGGCCGATAAGGTTGCAACCTCCCCAGCTGCAGCCTTAATGGCCTCCTTCTTCTTGATGATGATGGAGACAGTCGACTGGGCCAGGTGGAGAGCCGAGGCGATAAAGCACGCACCTTCGCCTTTGTCGTACCACTTAAGGATGTCCAATTTCACCTCCAGTGACACAGTCTTTCGGACACGTTTTGCGGAAACATCACCAGCACCACCACTAGCAGGCCACTTACCACCATGACTAGGGCCTCCACTAGCACCACCACTAGCCCCACCATGTGCAGCACCCTTACCAGACGTAATCTCACTTATCTGGGCCCCAAAACACACAATATTTCACTCCACACACTATTAGTAACGCTGCTCAACTCACGGCACTGTTCGAACACAGTTACGATGCTCTATGATAGCAACTTGCACATTGTTGGTGGTGCAATACGATACGTGGCAGGCAAGCGTAAGGGAGATCCTCACTCTGAGATGGCCAGTATGAGAAGTGCGATATGGGTGAGCACGGGGTTAGCGATGGGTATGGGGCCTGGGTGAGCGTTTCTGCGCATCCTGGAGGGCGGGCGGGTTCAGTTGGCCGGGGGAGAGCACATGATTCAAAATTTCGGCCCGTCATCTGTGGGCGCGATATCGGAGGGCCCATTGTTAAACCGGGGCTCGCCCATCAGGTATCAGGGCCTGGTGCAATTTGTACCCCCATCGCTAAGCCGAGGTATCGCATCTAGGGGTATCGTCTATCGGGGCATTACTGTATGTAAAATGAACTGTATATGTAACATCAAGTGCATGTAGATGTGATATAGACTGTAAGTAGTAAGGTAAGTATTTTCACTATTCCCCCCCAAAATGCGCCAAATAGCATAACATTTAGTACAAGTGTCTACCTTATGGCATAGCCTAACTTATACTACAGTCAAGTCGCCTAATCCGCAGCAATTAGAGACTGGTACCAACCTGTGGATTACAAATTCTGCAGTTTACAAAGTTAAGAACCAATGGGAAAAAAGGATACAGCAAAACCTCGATATAACGGACTTCAATAGACTGGAATTCGCTTTTATTGGACTCAAGGAGCTACCGGACTAAATTCCTACCTATCGGAAAAAGTCTGATAAAGCCAGAAGCAGTCCGGACTGCCTGACCACTTCAGCTATATTCACCACAATGAGGTAAATAAAAGACATGTTTATCAGTGTACAGTACAGTATTATCATATATATTATACCATGTAATTCATGTAGTGAAGTTATAACACAGTACAGTACCACAATGGTAGTCAAAACAGTTTAAAAACCGTTCATACCATCTGGACTAATGTCTGATATATCGGAAAAAGTCCGGATTAGCAGGGGGAAGTCCGGATGTCGCTTTTATCGGAGTTTCACATTTTTCAGAAAGGTTTGGGCCCCAATTAGTCCGTTATAGCGAGATCTTGCTGTATTTAGTCCGGACCCTCGTGGAACCGAACTACAACACCTTACCTACACCTTCTCTCCTTTCTCCACTTGACAAATATCGTCCAAATGCTGCTGATAACTGAGAGGAGCCTTCTTCTTGGACCCCAGCTGGGTCAAACATCGCCTTGGGGGGTTGGAACCATCCATAACAGAGCCCAGCGAGAAGTAACCTTGACAAAAAAAAAAAAAGGCCAGGTGGTGCTCAGAATTCATGGGGGAACACATGTAGTTGGTGGTTGGCAGGACAGGAGGTAAACAAAACATGGCAGCTGTAGTGTGCACACTTGCCACCAGGGCCGGGCTGTGATTGGCTGCTGGGTCTAGGTTGTCTGTGACTGGTTAGCAGACGCGGAATACATCATGGGTGTCCGGATATTATAAATCTCCTCAGAAATGAGCCACTTTGGAACCTGAGAACCGTTTTTTCGAGTTTTTCTCGTGGAATAAAAAAAAATTGGAAGTGGTGGGGCAAAGTACCGCGGATTACAGATACTAGAATTAGGTGACTTGACTGTACAGTAATACCTCGATATATGATACCCCGGCTTAACAATTGGGGTAGAAATACCACCATACCCTACCTAACGACAGCCAAACCCCAGTTTAATGATGGGTTTTGATTTTTTTTACCGATTCTGATGATATTTTAGTCCAAAACTGTGTGTTTAGGTTGATTTATAAACTGTTTTTAGACACAGATTAATGTGTTCTAGCCATTGGTGGGGTGTACAGTGTTATTTTGGGGTACAGTTTACTAAGCTTGATTTTTTCCAGACTTATAATTGACGGTTTTCAGATTTTATTTGTTGCTTTTAGTGAGTTATTTATAGGTGTTAGGCTTAGGTTAGCTTCCTTGACAGCTGTTAGGCCATTTAGATTGGCTTAACACTTGGTCTTGGCTAATTTAGGTGGGTTTTGGGCTTGGTTTGAGGGAAAACCCAAGGCTGGTAAATGCTCCACATTGCTTTACACGTTAAAAGTACTGTACCTCGATATACGATACCCCGCCCAACAATGGGGTTTTACCTAACCCATTACATCATCAAACTGGGGTATGCCTGTATTTATCAAAAAGAAATGTTGCTCTCAAAATGAATACAAATGCAAAGTTCTTGGACAATCATAGGAAAATGAGTAAATATTTATTTCTTTAGCTTTTGCACTGCATCTATGTGAGTTCTCCCACACACCTACAGGGCAAATTTTCATTCTGTTAGGACCGGAAAACAAAAGATAAGCCACATGTACAGGGTGACGATTCAAACAATTTGAGTATGGAAAGTGGAGTATATGTACAAATTCACAAGGCGACAGGAAGGCCAGTGTTACAAGCACTATGCCCAGCTGGGCCAGTCAGTGTTACAAACACCAGCCATTCAAGTCTGGGCCACGTGCTTAGAAACGGAAACAAGCTGCTTAAAGAAGCAAAAGTTACTCACCTTTTTAACATCCTTACTCATCGATGGGACCACTTGCAGACATGGGGATGGTTTCATTCACAAGAAGATGAGTTGTTGAGTAGTATGGACTTTAATCTGTTTTCCTAACTCCTATACTTTCCCTAATATGAAGGTTTGAAAACATGCTATTTTGGGAAAGTTGGCCATGGTGAGAGGAAGTTCGCACTATAAATCGCCCAGCGTCTGGGGGTTATGGCACTCCAACTGGACTTAACCTGTGCAGGTTTATATCCAAGGAGTGGTTCGGGTTCAATGCTCATGCAATGTCACTCAGAGATATGTGAGGCTGGTTACTCTCATCTGACAGCAAATGTCAAGACCAACTTGCCTGGCCCCAGGCTCCTACATTCCTCATAGGGGAACACAGGATTAGATGATGATGACAATGATGAGACATACAGTGCACCCCCACACAATGCAAACTCACACAGTGCAAATCACCTACAATGCGAGGTCAACCTAGAAAATGCTTACTTTTATCGAATGCAAAAACTGCGAATCAAACTTCCCAACTTGTAAATCGGTTGTATGATTCCAAGGCAAAAATGGACTTCCCGCCATTACTACAAGTGTCGGGCTGGACAATGCGAGTCAGTCACGTGAAGGCAGATGGCTGGCAACGAGCCAGATTCAAAATGGCAGGTGGCTGGCCCGCTATCTTCATGCCATCTACTGACTTTCCTGGGTAAACAGACACAGACACTTCTCCTCCATGAAGTTCTATTTGTTGTTTTATATGTTGGTCCAACTAGAAGTACTATCAGACAAAATATTAGCAGGGTTGATTAGACTGGAAGGGGACCCGAAGACCAAGCCCTAAGTGGGCTGTTCACCACACATCATTTTTCCTATAAGTTCTTTGGTTCAAGTGGTAGGTGGTGGCAACCATCATCCACTCACTTGATGTAGTGCTGCCTACTTTTTCCTTAGCCTTTATCTTTCTTTCTTTTTTTCTTTTCTGTGCCTGCCCTCCTCTCTTCCTATTTCTACCATCTTTCCTGTCACTTCTTATTGCTTTTCTTTCCTTTACAGGTGGCTTTACATTGAGTGACACGCCAAATGGTTTTCTGTAAGCCAAGAAACCATTTACAATGCTGGGTGGTAACCAAATAACCAAACCATACGTGCTCCCTAAGTGTCAACAAGTGGGTTGGTGGAGGGTTAGTGCCCCTCCCCGTAAAACAAATAACTCAAAGTCAATGGCCACCCCTTATGGGATTGTGGCATCTGGCAATAGATAGATAGATAGATAGATCTTTGGTTCACACAATGCGAAATCGTAGAATGCGAGGGTTTCTGCCACCCATAAACTCACATTGTGTGAGGGTGCACTGTATTACACTTGCAGCAAAGACCAGTCTATAATTCAGAGGACTTTTCCTGTCCTGTTTCTTGACCACAGGCATAAAGTTGACTGTTTTCCATAAATTCAGTAGTCTAGCTTGTCTTACTGAATATTTTATGTAATGGATTACTTTAATGCTCATGCATTAAAGACCGACGAAGAGAGTGTATGTGAGTGAGGTGGAGGGGGGAAGAGGGAGGGGGAAGCCGAGGATGAGATGGAGGGATGGGGTGGAGAGGTATATGAGAGAGGGGAGTGTGAGTTGGGAGCAGGGCAGTGAAATGGCGGGAGACAGGGCAACTTGGAGGCGATATGTTTGTGGCCACCCCAAACGAGATTGAGGCGTCTGGCAATAGATAGATAGATAGATTACTTTAAGCATTTCCACATTCCTTCCCTACCCAACCAGCTATTTCATCAGGACCACATGCATTTTTTCATCTAAACTTTTCATTATTTCTAAATTTCCCCTCTCTTTATATTAACATCTGGTCCCATGCCCACAGTGATATTACATCTTATATCCTTTTCACTACAAGAACTAGCTACGGTGGAATTGCCTACATCATGCAATCCTAAATAGCAGATTCATAATATGCGGCAACATCATGCAATAGTTTGCAATATCAGAAAATCGCGGAAACACAAAATTCGTGAATGCAGCCTCAAAAGTGATGCTTTTCTGATGCCTCATGTAATACACGCCACCATTACCTCAAACCAGCATGTCTAGTCGGATGTGAACCAATCATAGTCAAGCATGGCAATTACTATACCAATCATACTCAAGCAAAGCACTTACTACAAGCCTATTACAGTGCTTCTCTCCCATGCCAAGCATGAAGGATGCATGCGCTTGAAGCCCCGGCACCCAGCTCAAAATGTTGTTAGCATGTGGTTCCGGTGTGGTGAGGATTTTTTTTTTTTTTCCCTTGTGGAGCAGATGGGGGATGTGGATGGTATGTGCATGATATTCACAGAAGAAATTTGTGCAGCATGTGAGGTGTTGTGTAGGGTGAAGAGAAGATGAAAGGGGGTGCAGGGAACAGCATGGTGGAATGAAGAGGTGAGACAGGCTGAGACGCAAAAGAAGAAAGCATATAGTGAGTGGATGAGAAACAAGGGTGTGGAGGAAGTTGAGAGACAGACGAGAGACTTATATGTAGAAAGGATGAGAGAGGTGAAAAGATCACTAAGAAAGAGCAAAGAAGAAAGTGGATACGGAATTTGAGTGTAAAGTGGTGGAAATGTAAGAAAATTTTCTGCAAAGAGGTAGAGAGTTAGACAGGTTGATAAAGAAGTTAAGTCAGGGAGTGAAAGATAAAAATGGCAGACTGCTAGTGGAGAAGGAAGAAAAAGTAAGAAGATGGAGAGAACAATTTAAGGAACTGTTGAACATAAAGAATGAAAGTAATGCGGGTATATGTGGCTGGGGAATGGCTGGGAGAAGGAGGGAGGTGAGAAGACAAGAAGAAATCAGTAGGATGGAAGTAGTGGAAGTAATAAAGAAAGTCAAAATTGGGAAAGCCAAAGGAATTGATGGTATGTGTGGTGAAATTCTAAAGCATGGGGGACAGATAGTAGTAGAATGGATATGGAAGATGTGCAGATTGGCATGGGAGGAAGGTAGAATCCCGAGGACTGGAAGTCTGGTATAATTATTCATCTGTACAAAGGAGGGGGGAAAAAGAAGGGGCATTTATCTTCTTAGTGTAATAGGAAAAGTATATGATTGGATACTTATTGACAGAGTTTGAGAAATAACAGTGGAATTAGCTGAAGAACAGGGAGGTTTTAGGAAGGGAAGAGGTTGCATAGATCAGATATTCATTCTTAGGTCTTTGGTGGAAAAGTTTTTAGAGATGGAAGAGAAGTTGAAGTGGCCTTCATGGACTTGGAGAAAGCATATGACAGGTGGAGAGACAAGGAATGTGGAAAGTATTAAGAATATATGAGGTAAATGGGAAGTTGTTGAATGCCATGAAGAGTATGTATGAGGGGCCTAAGACTGCAGTGTGTGTGGATAGTTAACTGAGTGAATTTTCCTATCTGAATGTTGGATTAAAACATGGATGTGTCATGCCACCATGGTTGTTCAATCTGTATATGGATGGGGTTATTGTTAATCGAACACGAAGGGGAAATGCAAGGCTTGGTGAATGAATTTGGGAGAGTGTGAAAAAAACGAAATCTAAAGGCGAATGTTGGGAAGAATAAAGTTATGGTCTTCGAGGGAAATGAAGCCACTGAATATACAGTAAGGCTGGATGAGAAGGAAATGGAAAATGTGAGAGCGTTTAGGTACTTGGGTGGTGTGATGAATAACGATGGATGTCTGGAGGGTGAAGTGCTTGAAAGGGTACAACAGGGAGGAAAGGTTGCTGGTTCTTTGAAAGCAGTGATAAGGAACACACAAGTGAGTATAGAAGTAAAAAAGTCTTTGCATGATAGTATTGTGATAGCAACTCTTATGTATGGAAGGTATGAATCTTACAATAGTGTTCATTCCCATTAAATATACTTTACTAATTTCTTTTTCAGGTTGTTGGTGTTCACTGGTGACCAGACTGATGTAGATGTGGGGGTAAGGGGGGCAACTTTTCAAAGATGACAGACCCATTAGTAACCTTTTTCATAAGATCAGTTAGTTCTAACTCACGGAATTCTAAAATCACAGTCTGTGCTTAGTCTCACTGAGGCGTGATTTAGGAGATTCCACCGTATCCTCGAAAAAATTGAATGAAAATTTCTGTTCATTAACTCATACATTACTTTTTTGGTAGTAGTGGAGAAGGGAGAAAAAGTGGGCAAATGGAAAGAACATTTTAAGGAATTGCTGAACATAGAGGATGGAAGTAATGCGAGTATAAGTGGCTGGGGAATGGCTGGGAGAAGGAGGGACGTGAGAAGACAGGAAGAAATCAGTAGGATAGAAGTTGTGGAAGCAATGAAGAAAGTCAAATTGGGGAAAGCCCCAGGAATTGATGAAGTGTGTGGTGAAATGCTGAAGCATGGGGGAGAGATAGTAGTAAAATGGATGTGGAAGATGTGCAGACTGGCCTGGGAGGAAGGTAGAGTCCCGGATGATTGGAAGTCAGGTATAATTATTCCCTTGTACAAAGGAAAAGGAGAAAAAGAAGGGTGTGGTAACCATAGGGGCATTTGTCTTCTTAGTATAATAGGAAAAGTGTATGGTAGGATACTTATTGACAGAGTTAGGGAAATAACAAAGGAATTAGTTGGAGTAGAACAGGGTGGTTTTAGGAAGGGAAGAGGTTGTGTAGATCAGATATTCATTCTTAGATTTTTAGTGGAAAAGTTCCTAGAGAAGGGAAAGAAGTTGTATGCGGACTTCATGGATCTGGAGAAAGCACATGACGGGGTCGATAGACAAGGATTGTGGAAAGTATTAAGAATAAATGGAGTAGATTGGAAGTTGTTGAATGCTGTGAAGAGTATGTATGATGGTGCTAAGACTGTAGTTCATGTGGACAGTGAACTGGGTAAATTTTTCTCTTTGAAGGTTGGGTTGAAACAGGGATGTGTCATGTCCACATGGTTGTTCAATCTGTATATGGATGGGGTAATAAAAGACATACAAGGTAGGGTAGTGGATGTTAGAGTGGCCCTGGTGAGAGAGGGTAGTGTTTGGAAACTCCCTGTACTGTTGTTTGCAGATGATACCATGTTGTTGAGTGAAGACGAAGGGGAGCTGCAAGGTCTAGTGGATGAGTTTGGGAGAGTGTGTACGAAATGGAATCTAAAGGTGAATGTAGGGAAGAGTAAAGTGATGGTCTTTGAGAGAGGTGAAGTCAGTGAATGTACAGTGAGGTTGGATGGTGAGGAATTG
The DNA here is from genome assembly GCF_032717465.1 of Coenobita brevimanus. NCBI lineage: Eukaryota > Metazoa > Arthropoda > Malacostraca > Decapoda > Coenobitidae > Coenobita > Coenobita brevimanus. The sequence continues at coordinate 47,201,630 of NC_137008.1, forward strand.
GAAAATGTGAGTACGTTTAAGTACTTGGGTAGTGTAATGAGTAAGGATGGAGGTTTAGAGGGTGAAGTGCTTGAATGGGTACAGCAGGGAAGAAAGGTTGCTGGTTCCTTGAAAGCAGTGATAAGAAACGGGGAAGTGAAAAAGTTACTACATGACAGTATTGTGATACCAACTCTAACGAATGGATGTGAAGCTTGGACGTTGTTGGAAGGACACAAGGCAAGAGTGGGAGTGGTGGAAATGAGTTATTTAAGAGGAGCCTGTGGAGTCACATGGAGAGACAGGTTGACAAATGAGGATATAAAGGAGTGTTGTGGTGCAGATGTGGATGTGACAGGATGCATTAGGAGGAATACACTGAGGTGGTTTGGCCATGTGGAGAGGATGGAGGGTGAAAGACTGACGAGGAGAGTGTATGTGAGTGAGGTGGAGGGGGGTTGAGGGAAGGGGAGGCCGAGGATGAGATGGAGGGATGGGGTGGAGAGGTATATGAGAGAGGGGGGTGTGAGTTGGAAGCAGGGCCGTGAAATGGCGGGGGACAGGACGACGAGGAGGCGATTTGTTTCTGGCCACCCTGAATGGGATTGAGGCGTCTGGCAATAGATAAATAGATAAGTTCTTCCTTCACCTGTCATACATTCTATCTTGTCCTTAATATTAATTCTGCTATTTACATAGCTATAAGAGAGCTTGTAGTGGATGGAGGTGCCGATCATCCACTCACTCAATGTAGGGATGCCTTATGGTATCTACACTGACTGACAAGCCAAAAGGTTTCCTGTACCCAGGAGACCATTTACTACGCTGGGTGGTTACCATATAACTGGGGTTTGGGGCTGGGTTAAGTGTCCTCCAGATTCCCCATCTAAAATTACTTAATCATGGCAGTTGTTTCGGAGAGCCTTGGAGGGCCCAATACCTGCCCAGGGCCCCAACCAAATTTGCAGATTCACATGGCCATGTGGAACGTGAGAGGTGTGAATAAGGAGAGCAAGAGGGTGGAAGTGGTGAATGCATTCAAGACTGCAAGATATGCCGTGATGGTACTGTATGAAACACAGATGAAAGGGTGTGAAGTGGAGGAGTGGGAGGGTGTGAAGTGTGTAAGATCAGGCATGAACGGGTAAGGAAGATGCAAGGAAAGAGTTGCTTTGTTGAAGAATGAGGAATGGCAGAGTGGAATGAGAGATTACAAATGTGTCAGCTCGAGGTGTTTGTATGTCAAGTTCAAGTTTGAGGTGATGAAAGTGGCGGTGATTGTAGAGTAGGCACCGTGTGAGGACAGCAGAAAGAAAGACAGGTTTTGGGATGAGATGATGAAGCAGTGGGGGAAACGCCCAGGAGAAATAAAGTGACAGTAATGGGCAATGTGAATGGAAGAGAATGGTCCTGAGGATAATATAATGAGTTGTAATGGAGTACCAGGAAAAAATGATAATGGGAAGTGACTGAAGGATATTTGTCAGAAAAGGAAGTTGTGCATTTATAACTTGTATTTCAAACACTAAGATGCACATAAATATACATAGTATAGAGGGAATGGGGGATCGTGTTGAAAAGAGCCTGAGTGATTACGTGCTCGTACAGAGGTCAATGCTGGGAATAGTTGCTGATATGAAGGCTGTGAAAGGACAATGTGGAGGTCTGTCTGATCACAGGATTGTGATACGCATGATCAAACTGAGAGGAGTGAGGCAGACCAGGAGAGAGAGGAGCAGTCAGGGAGAAAGACTGAAAGTCGAGTAGCTGAGGATCAAAGAAATGGCAGATGAATACAGGACCACAGTAGGGAAGGAGTTAGAATCAGTGAATTGGAATGAAATGGGTATGGACAGCTTGTGGAATGCATATAGGGATTGCTTGGTTAGGAATGCTAAAGTGGTGTGTGGTGTGGCAAGAGTAACAACAAAGAAAAAAGGTATGGCATGGTGGGATAAAGAAGTTAGGAGGGCAGTGGAAGAAAAGAGGAAGAAGTGACTAGAGTGGTTACAGAACAGGGGTTCAATTGAAATAATTGAATATATTGAGAGCAAGAAGCATGAAAAGAAAATAGCGATGAGGAAAAAGAAGGAGGTAAATGATAATCTAGGAAGAAAAATGAATGCGAACTACTCTGAAAACAGAGAGTTATTCTAGAAAGAGGTGTGGAAATGTCGAAGTAAAAGCGGAAAGAAATGTGAAGGTCTGATGGATGCAGGTGGTAGATTATTAACCTGTGGGGATGAAGTATGGACTGGATGGAAACAATATTTTGAAAGCCTGATGAGTGGGAATGGAGAGAGCAGAGCTATTGTAAACATGATCGATTTTGGGGGAGTGCAGAGAGGGAATGCACTGCCAGGAAACATGACCCTCGCACAGGTGGAGAACACTGTGAAGCGGCTGAAAAATGGGAAAGCAGCTGAAGTTGATGAGGTGAATGCAGAGATGATTAAGTGTAGTGGACAGAGAGGAATGAAGTGCACGGTGGCGATAGGTAAGAAAGCATGGATGAGTGAAACTGTGCCAGAAGAGTGGAAAAAGGCCGTGATTGTACCCCTGTACAAAAATAAAGGTAAGAGAAGTGAGCGCAAGAATGATTGTGGCATAAGTTTATTGAATGCAGTAGGGAAGGTATATGGAAGAATTATTGCAGAGAAAGTAAGAGAGATATCAGAAGTCCTAGTACGTGATGAACAGGGTGGCTGTAGGAGTGGCAGAGGTGTGGACCAAATATCTGCAGAGACAGATAGTGCAGAAGGCTTGTGAGAAGGACTATAAGGTGTTTATGGCATTCACTGATCTGGACAAGGCATACAACAAAGTAGACAGAGAAGGATTGTGGAAGGTTTCGCGCATGTACTGTGTAGATGGTAAGCTGCTAGCTGCCATCAAGAGTTTTTATGATGGTAGTGAAGCATGTGTAAGGGTTCATGGGGATCTAAGTGAATGGCTCACGATCAGTGATGGCGTGCGACAAGGTAGTGTGATGTCCCCATAGTTGTTCAATACATACACACATACATACATATATATATATATATATATATATATATATATATATATTATGGATGGGGTGATGAGAGAAGTAAAAACATGAGTAATGGTGAGGGGGATGGCATTGGTAATGAATGGTGATGGATGGAATATCTCAAATTTGTTTTATGCTGATGATGCAATACCACTTGCAAATACCAGACTATGAACTTTGTAGATTAGTGCAGAGTTTTGCTGATGTCTGTGGCCGTCGTGCCTTGAAAGTAAATGCAGAAAAGCGTAAAGTGATGGTTACTGAGAAAGAAGGTGACTCCCAGTGTGATGTTACAGTGAATGGAGAGAGACTGGAACTGGTGAGAGAGTGCAAATACCTGGGTACAGTGATAGAAAAGAGGAAAATGCTCAAAAGAAGTGGAAAGTAGAATGACACAAGGAGGGAAAGTAGCTGGTGCAATGAAGGCCTTGATAAGAAACAGAGCCTGGAGTGCTGCAGCTGCACAAGGCTTACATGAAGGAGTTTTAGTGCCAACTTTAACATATGGCTGTGATACTACTGTGTGGCACGAAAATGAAAAGTCAAGAGTGACAGCAGTGGAGATAGGATTGCTGAGGAATGTGGAATACAGAGAGTGGATAGCATACAAAATAATGTGATTCATAAAAGATGTGGAGTAAGGAAGTCTGTGGACACCAGAATCGAAGAAAGTGTACTGAGATGGTATGGTCATGTGGAGAGAATAGATAACAATAGAATGGTGAAAAAGGTATATCTGAGTGAATCTGAGGGAGGAAGGAGGCGAGGTAGGCCAAGAAGAAGGTGGAGGGATATGGTGGATGAGTGTATGAGGAAGAGAGGTATGGAAGTCAGTGAGGCTAGGGCACTAATAAGAGATCGAGCTGGCTGGATGAATATTGTGAGGAGAAATGCATGATCAGGGATTTGGCACCCCTTTCTAATGTGACAGCATCCAGATCGACCCTATCAGATATGTTTAAGTGAAATTAGAGAACTTGGTGAATGTTTTTGGCGTATCATATAGAGACAGGATTCTGGGGGTTTGGATGGTGAGCAAAGGGAATTGTGGCCCATTGGGCTGTGCAAATTTGGGCTGTCTGGACATTGCTACTCTTCACCCTGCCCTAAGGTGGGAAAGAAGGTCCGGACGACGACGATGATTGATAAAAGAGCTTGGGTTCCACAACATATCTGGCCACCATATCGGTCAAATCACAATCTGGCATTCCTCCTGACAACTGTACATATATTTGTGGCTTGCTAGTACCTTGCATATGCATCTGCTTTTGCATCTTCTCCCATTTTTGCTTTCTATCAAAGACTCCTCCTTACTTGTCCTTCCTTTAAATTTAGGAATATATTTCTCTACTAAAGCTTTAAATATATTGCAACCTCATTCAAACTGATTTTTTGTACATCTACTATACCAAATTCATTTTCCGGTTTAATAATTTAACTTCTTGACAGTATCTCCTCAGTTTGTGATAACTACGTCTTTTATAATTGTAAATTACTTTGTAGTGGCCAGTACTATCAATTATATGACACTATGAAAAACTCAATTACTAAAATGGTCCTTTTTCTTAAAGGATGGAGAGTATTCTGCTTCTTCTATTTTATTTTCTTGCCTAGTGATAACCAAGTCCAGGATGGAAGATTCAGCTTTACTCCTAGCTCTTGTACATTCATGAACATGTAGATAAAGAAAGTAATTAAATGCCACACTTAATATCCAGTCTATTTATCTATTGCCAGACGCCTCAATCTCGTTTGGGGTGGCCACAAACATATCGCCTCCAAGTTGCCCTGTCTCCCGCCATTTCACTGCCCTGCTCCCAACTCACACCCCCCTCTCTCATATACCTCTCCACCCCATCCCTCCATCTCATCCTCGGCCTCCCCCTCCCTCTTCCCCCCTCCACCTCACTCACATACACTCTCTTCGTCAGTCTTTCACCCTCCATCCTCTCCACATGGCCAAACCACCTCAGTGTGTTCCTCATAATGCTTCCTATCACATCCACATCCACACCACAACGCTCCTTTATATCCTCATTCGTCAGCCTGTCTCTCCATGTGACTCCACAGGCTCCTCTTAAATAACTCATTTCCACTGCTCTCACTTCTGACTTGTGTCCTTCCAACAACGTCCAAGCTTCACTTCCATACGTTAAAGTTGGTATCACAATACTGTCATGTAGTAACTTTTTCACTTCCATGCTCACTTCCCTGTTTCTTATCACTGCTTTCAAGGAACCAGCAACCTTTCTTCCCTGCTGTGCCCTTTCAAGCACTTCACCCTCCAAACCTCCATCCTTACTCATCACACTACGCAAGTACTTAAACGTACTCACATTTTCCAATTCCTCACCATCCAAACTCGCTGTACATTCACTGACTTCACCTCTCTCAAAGACCATCACTTTACTCTTCCCTACATCCAACTTTAGATTCCGTTTGTTACACACTCTCCCAAACTCATCTACCAAGCCTTGCAGCTCCCCTTCGTCTTGACTCAACAACACAGTATCATCTGCAAACAACAGTACAGGGAGTTTCCAAACACTATCCTCTCTCACCAGGGCCACTCCAATATCCAGTCATTCCAAGTATTTTCTGCCCACTGTTCCAACTGTTCCAGATCATACAAGTCAACAGTGCTATTAAAATCCTGTCTAAATAACTCTACTTGATCTCTCCAATTTTCAAAGCATATTTCTTATACTTACCTCAGTTTTGTTAATTAATTCACTTTAATGCTCTGCCTTCCAAGTGTTTGTAAATGGTGGAATATAAATTGTAACTACTAATACTCCTCCTTTAGTGCTTCTTTCACTGCTGCCACTTCAGTCTGAATATCATCAGTTTCCAATTCCTTTACCTGCAATTCCTCCCTTATAAATATCATCATTTCACCTTTATCTTTTTCCTTTTCCTATCCCTCCTCCACACCTCACAGTCTTCTATCCTTAAAACTTTGCTTGCAATTCTGGTATCAAGTTTAGTCTCTGTCAAGCACACCACATCCAGTTTTTTGTTTTGTACTGTATCCCCACCTTTTTCTTTTTCCTTTTCCTATCTCTCCTCCACACCTCATAGTCTTCTATCCTTAAAACTTTGTTTGCAATTCTGGGATCAAATTTAGTCCCCGTTAAGCACACCACATCCAGTTTTTTTTGTACTGTATCTCTCACTTCAAACAACTTAGACATGGTATCAATCTATCCACGTTATATAAAACCCTTGAATAGTTATTGCTTCCCCTTCTCAATCCTCCCACACTGCTTAAGCCATTTATACCTTCTTTATCTACCAATTCCTTCATATCAGTCCTACAGCCTTGTAGAAAAAATTAGCCTCCTCTTCTTCCATTCTCTCACTATACATCTTTTTGGCCTCTTCGAGCCTATCTTTTAGAACATTCCTATCCTCCTTGCTCAGATTTCTAATCACCATATGTTTCAACTCTTCAATATCCTTTAGCTCTCTTGCTGTCCTCAGAATTTCATCCACACTCTGTGTACTGCAAAACCTCACTTTGATGGGTCTCTCTCTTTTTCATAATTTCCAGTCCTGTTGAACTCTACTATATCCCTGTCACTTAAATAATCTGTTAACTTGTTTATTAGTTTATAATTTTCCTCTCCTCTTTATCATTTCTATTCTTTATTTCATTTCTTTTTCCTTCCGGTCACAGATTATCACTGACCAGTTTCTTCCTACTAAGTCCCATACAAGATTTTAACTTCTTTTTTTCATGGCTTCTCTTACTCTAAATACAATTTCTCTACCTTCTGCTCTCTCAATTTTGCTCTTTACTTGAATGCTCAAGTCTCCTAGCATATTATCTTTATTCTTGTTATTTCAGCATAGGTTTTGCTCACCTCTTCCTTACATATGTTTGCTACATCGTTCAATACTCTATCCTTTCTTCATTTTGTGACTCTGAATACTAGTTTACCACCCTGTTTAACTTCTCCCTCAAGTATTAAATTTCTGACTTCAAACCATCTACCTCATTCCACTGTTTATTTTGTTCTTCTACTAGCTTTTCATTTTTTCCTCAGTAACTTGACTCCTTCAAGTTCGTTCATTCTAGAGACAACATTAGCCAGATTTATGATTTTATTGTTTTTTTCCAATCCTTTGAAGTCACTGCCCTTCTTAATTCCCTTACCTCCACTACCTCTAGATGGGGGTGGTAATCTCTGCACACTGGGAAAAAATATATATATACAGTACGTACCCACAGTACGTGAGTATATGGGCGACAGAGGATGTCGCTTACTAGGAATTCGCGTACTCTGAATACATAAACTTAAGGGAAAACTCACATATGGGTGGCACCCCCCTTCATGGGCAACCCCTGAGACTCCTTTCAGACCTAATTGTACTGTACACGGAAACTATCTAAGACATATTACCCAAGATAAAGTAAACCAACAAGATTATGGCTTTACTAAATCAACAAGGATATGGCTTAACTAAACCAACAAGAATATGGCTGTTCACCTTAACCCAAGAGGATAACAGGCTTAATGGAGGTAAGAACGGGATCCGAAGCAGGATGAGGCACCTAGCGTTGGTTTCGGGAGAATTCGCCATCACGTCAATTAGCCATCACAACAATAACAAGACAATTCACCGTCATTAATGAAGACAGCTATGGGTGACGCTAGAATATGTATTCAAAGGCAACTACGGTGGGGAAGAAACAAGTTAATTATTGTCTGACGGCAAATTGACTTGATAGCAAATTTTCTCGGAACCCTAGCATGCAGCTGCACCACCCGCCACATCACTCTTGTCACCAGCACTTTCACTAGCTAATGCACTCACTTCGTTCATAAGCCCTTCAAAGTGAAGTCATCACTTCCTCCACTCACAACTGACAATGTCCGATGTTCTGGAATTCTTCCTTGAATTTATCTAGGGCACATAGTGCCCGGCTGAGCTCCATCATTGACAAGTCTCCACTCTCCATCACTGGTGGTTGGCACTTCTTGGGGTGGCAATGTCGCAGGCTCGGGGTAAACCCCAGATCTGGGCCACTCTTTGCTGCCGTCTCGCCTACAACGAGTTTAATTCGCGTACTGTTAAAAAATACACTAAAATTCAGAAAAAAAAAGGTCCTTGCGTACAATGAGGATCGCGTATTCTGAATTCGCGTATTGTGGGTACCTACTTTATATATCACTTTACAACAGAAACATCAACAGTGCAACACAGCCTGGTAGGACATGATGTAAAAAAAAAACCATGATGCCTGTTACCTTCAATTCTAAGGGAAATACAAGCTCAACTTACCGTTATACAGGACACTCAAGCTGCTCAATCCTTGCAAAAATAGGCACAAAGAGGCTTTGAGCTGCAACAGTTTGGAGACTGCCATCGACTGCATCCACTCTTTCTTTGCGTGTGTGCATGCGTGCATGAGTGTGTCCAATAAGCACTTGAATTTCCAAGTCAGACCCTTGATTAAACTGGTAATTACAGTACAGGTGAGGTGTGTGGTACAGATTTTTATGGTAATTTGTAAATAAGCCACTGATACTTTTACTGATATATGTAACAGATTATGCTTTATGTAATACATGACTGGAGCTGCAACCTTCTCTTCCTGTAATACTGATCTGGCACTATCTCTAATGCTGATTTCTACTGTAGTTGTTTAAAATTTCACCATTTGCAACATAATGCATGTGCAACAACTTACTGTGCATTGTTCAGTATGGCTACAATTTCTTTGGATCTTTGGAATGAAAGATCAAGTGCATACAGCAAGAACGAAGTTTACTGCCAAATATTAAAAACAGAATACAGTAATGTGATTAAAGTTTACTGTATTTCAACCTCCCACAGATAATTTGTTGTTCATCCTGGATTTCTTGGAAAGAATAAGCTTTCCTCTGTCGAAATATAGCACTATGAATTCTCTCAGTAATTATCATGGTGCTGAGTTATTATTAATATTATTATTATTATTATTATTATTACTATCTAAAAAAAAAAAAGAGCATTTAAACACAGTTGTGTGACGTCTCTGTCTTTGAATGATCAAAATGATATTTGTTTTCAGTGCATCAGTGTCAGGACTGTGTTGAAATGCAGCAGATGCCTACATTTTGAAATGGCAAAAGCCCCATAACTTTATTCTGATTCACTTTGTGTCTTGCCATTCAAAAAGCAAAATCATTGTGCTAAATTTAATCAGAAACCTGAAGCTCCAGTACAGAAAACTATACACTACTCATGATGGTAAATCATGTCCCAAGATGTTGGACAAAGATTTTTTATTTTTTTTAATTTAAATATATTTAAATAAATAATAGCAACGTGTAGTAAGTCAAAATACAGCACTCTGAATTCTCTCAGTAATTATCATGGTGCCGAGTTATGACAAACCTTACTAACAAGACAAGAATGAATTGTCTACATCAATGAACTACAGAGTAGTGTTAAGAAAGGAAAACTAGGGTAATGCTTTTCTCATTGGTAAAAGGTGGTGCTTTTAGTCTTTCCCTGCTTCTATGATGTTTTATAATGAATGTTTTGGGGCAAAAAAATAATGCATACCTTATACAGAAGGTCGGACATCTTACATCTACAAACAGTTGTGAAGGGGGGGGGGGGGGGGGGGGCTGGTCAAATTTTGGACCTCCCTCTCCAAGCAAAAACCTGGCTAAACTCTATGGGACTTTTGGCTCTATTTTCTTTGCCCTGATGGGATCCTATCCAATGCTCACATACTGATAAAGGGCCAAAATAATGATATCTATCAAAATACAGTACATGTTTGCAAAAACTCCTTGTCCTGAGTGCCTCATATATGAGGTTTGTCCAAAAAGAAACTGAGCTTTTTAAATAGCACATCAACTAGCCAGCATAGCGTAATTGTGATGGAAGCACTGTGTAGTGGTGACTCTAAACTTTAGTAAAATACTAGCTGCATCACTTAATCAATGAAGTACACGCACTTGAGTGAATGTGTGTCTGGTGCACTTGGTGATTTGTTGCAAGATGAACAAGATAGGATCTTGAAGAGCTATGTGTTTGCTTGAAGTTCTGTTTTAAATTGGGAAAAACTTTTACGAATACTTTCCAAATGTTGCAACAGGCTTATGGGGAAGACTGTTTGAGCTGTACGCAATGTCACATGTGGTCCCAGCAGTTTAAATTGAGAAGAACATCCACCAAAGACGATCCCAAATATGAACGGTCTTCCACATCAAAAGACAACGATCACGTTGAGAAAGTACGTGCTAAGATCTGTGAAAATCATTGCCTGACTGTCCATGAAATTTCTGATGAAGTAGGCATCTGTAAAAGTTCATGCCACACAATTTTAACCAAAAAACTCAAGAAACATTGTGTTTCCACAAAATTTGTCTGCTGACAGATGAGCTAAAAAGAGAACCATGTCACAGTCAGTAAACAGCTGTTTGACTGTTTGACTGCTGATGAAAACTTTCTTTAAAATTTCATAACAGGTGATGAAATGTGGGTGTATGGCTACAGTGTTGAAGCAAAAAGGTACTCGTCACACTAGGTTGGAACATCGTCACCATAAACCCCTCCAAAAAGTACGTCACAGCTGCTCAAATATGAAGGTGACGTTGATCGTCTTTTTTACAAGAAGGACATAATTCATGATAACTTTGTTCGACGTGGTCAGACAGTTAGTAAAGAGTTTTACTTGGATGTCTTCAGGTATTCGAGACAAGCAATGTTAAGGAAGAAGTCTGAGGTGTGAACAAAAAAACCTGGATGCTGCACCAAGACAATGCACCTGCTCACACATCGCTCATTATCCATGACTTTTTGGCGAAGCATGAGATGACTATCATCCCCCAGCCACCCAACTGTGGACTTTTTTTCTGTTCCAAAAGTTGAAATCCACTGTGAAAGGTAACCAATTTCAGACGACAGAAGAGATAGAAGAAAATTTGCTAAGTGAACTAAACACACATTCACTCACGCGCGTGTACCTCAATGACTTAAGCAACGTGGTGTGATGCAACTAATGTTAGACTATAGCTCAAAGTCATCGCCACAAAGCACTCCTGTCATGATTACGCTCAGCCGGGTAGTTGGTGAGCTATTTAAAAAGTTTGGTTTCTTTTTGGACAGACCTAGTATACCTAGTCATTAAAGACAAAGACACAACTGAAAACCAGATCATATTGGAGCTTTACATACTACACCTGCCATGCTGAGGAACAAATAACTAAGAACAACTACATGACTGACTTACAAGTAATGTACAGTACTGTATTAAATTTATTACATAAAGGGTTTAAGAAAACTTTTTTCTCAAACTCAACCACACACATCACTTACAGTTGCAGCACACCCTCGTTTCACGACGGGGATGCATTTAAAATATTCATCACATAACGATGTATCACATATCATGTCAATTTTAACATGGGCTCTATAGGGATACATTCTGGGCCAAGAGTCACCCATCCAACAAAGGCTAAAGATAAGTTTCCAACTCACCCAAACTCGAGTTATTTCACTTTACTGGACTTCACTTGCTGCTTACCACCAAAAATGTTTGAAAATTAATTTGCATGTCACTTAACCTGGTAGTTATTTCACTTCATTGCACTTTTTTTCTTCTTCTTGGAGAGAACAGTCTTGCAAGCTCCTAGCCTTTGGTTACTTCTTCCTTGTATTAAAAAATAAAATAATAATAAAAAAAAAAAACTTGCAGAGGAACTGTGGCAATGAGCACCTTGCCACAAGGGTGTGGGAAGTGTCTCCATCCTGTGCAGTGTTTGTGACAGGTGGGTGCATAAAAGATGTAGTGTTATTACAGGTAGGCTGCAAAATAATGCTGATTTCGTGTGTGTGATGTGTCGGGAACAGCATGTAGAGACTGTCATGGATGAAAAGACTGATCATGCTGGAGAATCTCTTGAGTGTGTGGAGATGTCATCTGAAGGACATGTTATTGGCTGGAGGTGGGACTGGAGCTAGCTCTGTGGCTTGGGTAAAGAGTGGGTGGAGGAAGTTCAGAGGGTTATCCATCCATGCTATGCTTAGGATCTTTGTATCCAGTATGAGTTAGGAGTGTACATGTGTATATGTAATGCTGCACAGTAGTGAGGCTTTGGCAGTAATGGAAGAGGACATATTCTGTGTCTCAAACATACAGAAATGGCAATGATCAGATGGATGTGTAGTGCATCCTTGAATGTGTGGCCTGGGGTAACTAAGATTGTAACTGAAGAGTTGAGGAAGGATGAAACTTGAATGTATTGATGTTGCGAGGAGGACAGGTAGACTGAGATAGTTTGGACATGATGAGAGGATGGAGGATGACATTGGGGTGTGGAAGGTAAGTTATGTGAAGGTCAGGGGGTAGGGTTTAGAGAAGCGGACCAAAAAGGGCCTGGGTCAAGGTCACACAGTGCAATCTCAGGGATAAGGTAATGAACAGGGAGGCTGCCAGATACTGAGCAGTGTGGAATGCCATCATATGGTGACCAAGGCTGATGCATGAAAGCATGGTGGAGGCTTTATATATAATACGATATGATACAACTTGGTGTTTGAACTCCAACACCACACTATTGTTCCATTACTGACACTAACACACCTGATCGTGATCAAATTCAAAGGTCATCTTGAAACAAACAAATGACTGAAAGCTTGCACGTCGGTGATCATATAAGAAAAAATACCAACTGAACATAAGTGAGGCTTTGTATGGGATCATAACAATCGTATGTGAAAATAAGATCGTTAAAAAAAAAAAAAAAAAAAAAAAAAAAAAAAAAAAAGGGTCCTAACTTTTTAGTCACTGTAAAAGTGACTGATCACATGCCAATTCATAGTATAATGAGGGTCTACTACTAATCTCATCAATGATACAGTACCACAGTTCATGCAGGTATGCACGCATGTGCACCCACACACAGACGCATGCATGTGCAAGCGTGTGTGTACACACACACACAAAATCACAGTGCTGCAAAACTTCCCTTTTCTTGAGGCTAAGAGGTAGAGCTGGAATTGTGGCCATTTGTACATTCCATTCGTCCAAGCTTTCTTATTCATTTCAGACAAACATGTCATTCCACTCTCTCCACTGCACTAACCATCTCTGTATACACCTCATCAACACCTGCTGTCTTTCCATTCTTCAACCACATTACAAAACTCTTCACTTCTGCCAAAGTTAGATTTTCTAGCACTACATTTCTTCTCTCCACACTGCCCAAACCAATCATGTTAATCTCTGCTCAACTCTCACCAATCCCATTCACAAGCCTTTCAAAATATTCTTTCCATCTGCTCCTTACTTCACTGCTATTTGTTAGAATTCTTCCACTTTCACACTTCTTTCCATTTTGCATTCCATGTTTTTGAACTTCTTTCCAAAAGCATTTCCTATTTGCCAAATAATCTACATTCATTTTTCTTCCACGAGCATCCTTTAACTCCCCCCCCACTTTTTTTTGCTTTACTTACATGGATAAAACATTGGAGGCTGAGGTATAAGCAAGACAAGAGTGTGACCCAGACCATGCATAGGAATCAATCAGCAGTTAACACACCTGGGCCAGGTGCAAAACCTATCATATAGCACTATACAGTGGTCAGGGGCATGTCATCATGACTTGTGTGTGTAGTACAGTAGACCCTTTTTTGCATGGGTTCTGTTTGCAATTTGGCATGGAACACATTTAACATGGTACTATCAACCTCTAACCCAACCAGTCTTACACAGTAACTACCATGTCTATCCCAGCAAAACTGCTGACTGGCATTCAATTCTTCACAATCAATATTCAAAATACTCACCTTCAGCAAATCTGTTAGGTTGCTTTAAGGGCTTTAAGGTCTAGCCTCAGCCCTTGAAGGGTTTGACACATATTAAAATTCCAATTAATGACAAATTAAAATTTCAGTTACTAGTGAGTTAAAATTCAAATTATTGGCCACTTATTACCATTATATGCCTGATCATTCACTACTTCCTATGACCAGTACTGCGAGAGTGAGAGCAGTGGAAATGAGTTCTTTGAGAGGAGCATGTGGGGTTACATGGAGACAGCCTGACAAATGAGGAATTGAAGAAGCCTTAACCCCTAAAGACTGCAAATCACTGACCCTGCCTACCCCCGGAACTGCAAAACGGGTCCAATTTTTCAACTTTCACCAAGGTAAACTTGGTCTTATAGATTTCAAGTGTTTCATTTAACACAACAGAAAATGTATATTTCACTCTCATACGTCTAATGGTTACCACACTATTGACCATCAAAGAAAGTCAAAAATTGAAATTACCCCTCTCATATGAAGACAGAGAAAAAAAATTGCACCAAATAAATTTTGGTCTTCTGGATTTGAAGGACTTGATGTCGACTGTCAAAAATAAAAAAGGTCACTCCTTGCTATGAGCATGAAAGGGACATTACAGTATAAGGGGGAATAAGGAGGTGGAGAGCATGTGGGGGGGGGAACATCAAGAGAGGGTGAAAGGAAGGGAATATACCTGCCACACACACCCAATCTGGTCTAGAGGGGTATGGGGGTTAGCTTGGGTGGGATGGGACACAGAGGGCAGGATCCAATGGGGCAGAGAGAGGTGGAGAGATGGCATGGTGGGGGGGAGGTCCCTCCCCACACCCGGGGAGGGGGCCGGATGATGCCTCCTACCACCTCATCTCGTAGTTTCCATTGGCTAGGTACTATTTACGTCATAAAAGGGGTGGGGTCACAGTTCTCCAGTTTTTAGTAACCTATCTGCGATCGGCGGCCATAGGACTTCATGTACCAAGTTCGGAAACCGACGATCATCAGATATAGGTCTTCAGGGGTTATGCTTCGGATGTGGATGTGATAAAAAGCGTTAGGAGAAATACACTGAGGTAGTTTGGCCATTTGGAGAGGATGAAGAATGACAGACTAATGAGGAGAGTGTATGTGAATGAGGTGGAGGGGGGTACAGGGAGGGAGAGACCAAGGATGAGATGGAGGAATGGAGTAGAGAGGTATATGAGTGAGGGGGATGTAAGCTGGGGGGGGGGGGACATTGAAATGGCAGGGGACGGGACAGGGCAACATGGTGGAAGGTATATGAGAGAGGGGGGGTGTAAGCTGGGGGGGTGGGGGGGAATTGAAATAGCAGGGGACAGGGTGACATGGAGGTGATTTGTTTGTGGCCAACCCTTATAGGATTAGGGTATCTGGCTATAGATTGACAGATGTTTTCCTGCATGGGTTTGGTGGGGGTGCACTTTTTATAAGGGTCAAAACAGGGACTTTGGCAAAATTTTAGAATGTCCTCTCTCATATTGGTTGAACTACAGTGTCTCTTATGGAATATGTGCCACTCAATGTGCATAGTAGTCTCATGAACATATTAACTGTGCAAAATGTGGGTCAACTGTATGTCCTGTGAGTCAGTAAGCTTCTTTAACCCTTTCAGATTCCGATGAAGAATTTTCGCGTCACCGTTTCAAATCCAACCTCTGAGATTCTGATGATGCATTTATGCATCATTTTAATATACTTTTGTAAAATATTCACCATAAATTGCGTTTACACATCATAACTGAGAGACTTGAGTGTTGCTTCACGGAATGGTTGCTCTATGCGAGGAGAGTACTGCACAGCTGGTCTGACTCGTGGCTATGTCTCTATATTACCTTTTTCTTGGTGAATATTTTTCTATAGCAAGGTATAAAATTTTTGGTTTTTGCCTAACTTCAACTCGTCATTCTGACTTTTTATTATCTTTGTCTTCCTTTTTTAACATAATACGAAAAAGTACAACTATTCAACTTTAAAATGTCATTCTGACTTTTTTTTCTTTGTTTTCCTTTTTTGAACATACTACAAAAAAGTACAACTATTCAACTTTAAAATGACACCAAAATCAGCATTCTATCATGAAAACTATATTTACACAGATCAATAAAATAAAAAATCGCTAAGTGAACATGCGGTTGAGAATCATACAAAACTGTGCAACTTTTTTTTTTTTTCACTTTACCGCGCAGCAAGATGCATAAATTACCATAAACTATACATCATTATAAATGAAATTTATTGTAGTTCTGCATGGTTTACACCTGATGTATATATCTTTATTAATTCTTTTTTTTTTTTGCCAAGTATTTTTCTGCGGCAAGGTGTAAAATTTTTGGTTTCACCTAACTTCAGCTTGTCATTTTGACTTTTTATTTTCTTTGTTTTCCTTTTTTGAACAGACTACAATAGGAACAATGATTCAGCTTCAAAATACCACCACAACCAGCATCCAAGCATAAAAAGTGTATTTACACTGACCGATCAAAGAAAAAGATTGCAAAGCGAATACAGGTATACCCCGGTCTAATGATTTAACTGGTTAAGTAAAAATCCATCGTTAGGCAGGGTATCGTATCTCGGTAGAGTTAACATGTAAAGTATAGGTATGCATTTCTGAGCCTTAGGTTTCCCCCCCAACCAAGTCCTAAACCCACCCAAATGGGTCCAAAAACAAGTTTAAAGCCAATCTAAATAGCCTAACAGCTGTACAAAAAGCTAACCTACGCCTGACACCTGTAAATAACTCACTAAAACAAACAAATAAAATCTGGAAATTGTCAAATATGTCTGGAAAAAATCAAGCTTAGTTAACTGTACCTCAAAATGACAATGTTCACTCCACCTATGGCTAAAACACATTAATCTGTCTAAAAACAGCTTATAATAAACACACAATTTTAGTCTAAAATATCAAAATCAGTAAAAAAAAAAATAAAAAAAAAAATAATAATAATAATTAAACCTAAACTGGGGTTTGGCCATCATTAGGCTGGGTATGGTGGTATTTCTATCCCCATCGTTAATCCCGGGTATTGCATATCAAGGTACACCTGTACGTAGCTGATAATCATAAGAAAGTGTGCTTCTTTTTCCTTTTGCTTTATCACGCAATAAATTGCAAATATAACCATAATCTATACATCATTGTAATGATAATTTACTGTAGTTTTGCATGGTTTAAACCAGAGTTATATATCTTCATTGGTTTTTCTTTTCCTTTTTTTTTCCGAATATTTTTCTACGTCAGGTATACAATTTTTGGTTTTCACCTAACTTCAACTCGTCATTTTGACTTTTCATTTTCTTTGTTTTCCTTTTTTGAACATACTACAATAAAGTACAACTATTCAGCTTTAAAATGACAACAAAACCCACATTCTATCATCAAAAGTATATTTGCACAGAGCGATCAAAGAAAAATATCGCTGCACAAAGATGTGGGTCAGCGCAAGAGCGGCTGACTCTAACTCAGACATAATCTGCACCGCCCTGAAACCTGATTGGGTTAATACCATTAAGAACCCACACGTACTATTCAAGAGAAAACTTTCCTATCTCACACATGTTTTCTTCTACCACCTTCTCATTAATGTTTTCGAGATCTCTGAAATCCAAAGATGTGCTCCCTAAAATGAATAAGATCACCTGGCATTTGAAATAATACAAGACAAAAGACATTTCTGAGATGAAAATGTTAATCATCTTGTGGTAACATCATGAATCTGAATGACTATATCCAATCAGAACTCTACCAGTTACCAGCATGACATTGTTTCAAAAAGCATTACCAGAAATTACTGTACTACTTTACCTTCTGCTTTGAGTACAAAGCCTACCGCTTTGTGCATGAAAAGCAATTACAGCACCCTCTTTGTAACCTCAACACAGAGATATATTCCATGCAAATCATGTCACTTTCCAGCCATCCTGCAGAAGGCAAAATCATGCAGTAACAGCAACCATGCATTTGAATTGTAGATGTGCTATACAGGTCAGGCTTAAAAATGAATGGCTATTAACTCAAACCTGCTGAATCAGAAGATGATGTCCACTCTATCGAAGACCACAATCAAACATCTGAAAGAACATGAAATAATAATTAATTATATTAATAAAAGTCTTTGCACTGTAAAAAACCCATTCTTCCTCCATCCGAGGCTACTGATGGCACCCAAAGAAGGTGACACCAACCCTCAGTAGTCAGCATCACACACAAGCATGGTGGTAATGAACTGATAATCCTTACATAATAAGAGTTAAGGAGAGAGGTGTTGTAACTTGAATGTGCTCGTATTACAGTATGATCCCAGTTATCTGGTATCCAGACAACTGGGATTATCAGAAACCAAGAAAATTCATGGATTGGCAAATATATAAATCAAAATATAACTGTTTGCCAATTTGAATGCCCACCCCTGCACAGGACAGTCATGTGTTAGGTGAGATTGGGTGAAGTCAGGTGATGTGAATTGAAAACATTTCCGGTCAATGTCGTTTCCTTATCCCTTCCCAACCCTCCTCCCTCCTCCTCCCACTTTCTTTCCCTTCTTCTAAATCAGTCACCCTCCATACCTCCACAAATCATTAGTTTGCTTACCACCGCATGTCAGTAAACATGCACTTTTACTGATGTCTTGTCATGTCATGATAGTGATTTATACACTCTGTGATGTCTAAAGGGCACACTAATCTTATGTACATTGTGCTCACCTTCATACAGAAACTGAAGAAATGCAACAGACATGAAAATGGCAAACATTATAAGACCTTCATAACATAATTTAACGGGGAAAATTCCATTACTTATGATATCAAGTCCCAGGGACCCCAGCTCAAGGAATTTTTCATGAAAAGAAAGACGAATAAATCCACTGAAAAAAAGTAATACTCTTCATCAGTCGAAAACGTGCGGTACTGGTATGCTCTTCTACCTAATGAATTGACTCTGCAACTACCCAAGAGCTTGCAGTATCATACAGTATCTTGGCAAGTCCAATCTGTTAAATAATATTCATTAAATTATAAAAACATGGAAAAGTAAACTATTGAAATAAATCTTCAGCATTTGTTGGTGAATTTATGATTGGTAGTGTTGTACAGTTGAATTATCACGACTCTTTCGCTCACAGTTGTGTATATGGCCGCAGCCTGTCAATTTATTCCTCACCTGACCGCAATCACTCCATCTCTCACTTACGACTTGCCTGTTTTCAGATAATACAGTAAATACATAGGAATCGCAAACAGTAATTTTGTCAAACAAAACAAACACTTCATTTCAATCAGCTAAAATTTATCTTTTCTGCAAGTGCAAATGCATTCTAAAATGAATTTATAAATCATGGTAGAAGGCATCTGCACTGGCTGAAATGATAAACTCTAGTTGATAAAATGAAGGTTTGTTTTGTTTGACAAAATTACTGTGCCAACAATCCCTACTTATATATTGTGTTACCTGCAAACCAGCTGAGCGGCGAGTGAGGGGTCGAGTGCCAGCAGCCAGGTGTGGAATAAACTGGCAGGCCACTGCCATATACATAAATGTGGGTAAGGGAGTCATGATAATGATATTGTACACTTCTTTCCAAATCATCAATTCACCAATAATGCTCAAGACTTATTTCTTTATTTTACTTTTCTGTGTTTGATGAATAAAATTTAACTAAATGGACTTACCGTGTTAGATTACTAGTGGAGAAGGGAGAAAAAGTGAGCAGATGGAGAGAACACTTTAAGGAATTGTTGAACACAGAGAATGGAAGTAATATAAGTGGCTGGGGAATGGTTGGGAGAAGGAGGGAGGTGAGAAGACAGGAAGAAATCAGTAGGATAGAAGCTGTGGAAGCAATGAAGAAAGTCAAATTGGGAAAAGCCTCAGGAATTGATGGAGTGTGTGGTGAAATGCTGAGGATTGGGAGAGATAGTAGTAGAATGGATGAGGATGATGTGCAGAGTGGCCTGGGAGGAAGGTAGAGTTCTGGAGTTTTGGAAGTCAGGTATATTGATTCCCTTGTACAAAGGAAAAGGAGAAAATGAAGTGTGTGGTAATTATACAGGCATTTGTCTTCTTAGTGTAAGAGGAAAAGTGTATGGTAGGATACTTATTGGCAGAGTTAGGGAAATAACAGAGGAATTAGTTGGAGAAGAACAGGGAGGTTTTAGGAAGGGAAGAGGTTGTGTAGATCAGGATATTCATTCTTAGATCTTTAGTGGAAAAGTTTCTAGAGAAGGGAAAGAAGTTGTATGCGGACTTCATGGATTTGGAGAATGCATATGACAGGGTGGATAGACATGGACTGTGGAAAGTATTAAGAATATATGGAGTAGGTGGGAAGTTGCTGAATGCTGTGAAGAGTATGTATGATGGTGCTAAGACTGCAGTGTGTGTGGATAGTGAACTGGGTGAATTTTTCTCTTTGAAGGCTGGGTTGAAACAGGGATGTGTCATGTCTCCATGGTTGTTCAATCTGTACATGGATGGGGTAATAAAAGAGATACAAGGTAGGGCAGTGGATGCTGGAGTGGCCCTAGTGAGAGAGGGTAGTGTTTAGAAACTCCCTGTACTGTTGTTTGCAGATGATACTCTGTTGTTAAGGGAAGATGGAGGGGAGCTGCAAGGCTTGGTGGATGAGTTTGGGAGAGTGTGTAAGAAACGGAATCTAAAGTTGAATGTAGGGAAGAGTAAAGTGATGGTCTTTGAGAGAGGTGAAGTCAGTGAATGTACAGTGAGGTTGGATGGTAAGGAAATGGAAAATATGAGTACGTTTAAATACTTGGGTAGTGTGATGAGTAAGGAGGGAAGTATGGAGGGCGAAGTGCTTGAAAGGGTACAACAAGGAAGAAAGGTTGCTGGTTCCTTGAAAGCAGTGATAAGAAACAGGGAAGTGAGCATGGAAGTGAAAAAGTTACTATATGACAGTATTGTGATACCAACTCTAACGTATGGAAGTGAAGTTGGACATTGTTGTAAGGACACAAGTCAAGGGTGAAAGTAGTGGAAATGAGTTATTTAAGAGGAGCCTGTGGAGTCACATGGAGAGACAGGCTGACAATTGAGGCTATAAAGGAGCATTGTGGTATGGAAGTGGATGTGATAGGAAGTGTTAGCAGGAACACACTGAGGTGGTTTGGCCATGTGGAAAGGATGGAGGGTGAAAGACTGATGAGGAGAGTGTATGTGAGTGAGGTGGAGGGGGAGGCTGAGGATGAGATGGAGGGATGGAGAGGTATATGAGAGAGGGGGTGTGTGAGTTGGGAGCAGGGCAGTGAAATGGCGGGGGACAGGGAGAAGTGGAGGCAATTTGTTTGTGGCCACCCCGTATGGGATTAAGGCATCTAGCAACAGATTGATAGATAGATGGACTTACCGTGTGCATTTTGCACTACCGCAAGACACTGCAATTGTGTGTTACATCTATAATGTGTGTGTATGAGGTTGTTTCAATTGGAAAATGTTAGTGTGGCCCTGGATATGAGTGGTAATGCATATGTTGCAATGATACAACCTATGTATAAAAGTACATGTCAGATATTCAAGAAAAAAATTGGTACCCAGGAAAGAAAATTTCCCAATTTTCCCAGTTAACTAGGATCGTACTGTATATTGTAGAAACTGCCAACCCAAAATACTATTATGCAACCCTGTGTTATATGCTAATTATTATTTTGATCTTCTAATATACAGTGCTTACATTCAGGTAAAAGGACAAGCTAATCAAACATCCAGTTGGGTGGGATATCTTTACAACCCTCTGATGAAGGAAAATTGGATTATAACTGAACAAAAACTTTTATTTAATACTTCATCAGGTATTTAACATCTAATGAAGATTGCCAAAGCTGAGTATTGGGGCAACTGCTCACTGATTTCCTGGCTCCTCAAAGGGGCTACGATCTAGCAATGACAAAGACTACCCAAGTAACATAAAAAGACACAACATTCGGTACAGTGTTAGACTTCTATCCAGATACTCTCCCAACCCTCCAATAAATAATGTTCATTGAGAAAGTTAATAACTGGAGTCAGATTTTACATTTTCATCATCTAAAGGTCTACAAGGTACGTTAATGGTTGTTTATTTCCTCATTGGCAGTACTTCAGGTAGATGTTTTTATGTGTTCTGAGGTGCACCATGAAAAGGCAGGAGGTTAAATTACTGTCACATCGAC
Source organism: Coenobita brevimanus (assembly GCF_032717465.1). NCBI lineage: Eukaryota > Metazoa > Arthropoda > Malacostraca > Decapoda > Coenobitidae > Coenobita > Coenobita brevimanus. The sequence goes on from NC_137008.1 coordinate 47,223,621, forward strand.
AGGCAGAGTTTATGCACACTGTTGTTGAATGTGGCTATTATCTCAGCTATGACTTACCGTACTGTATCATACTTATGACTATGGTCATTACAGTATATCTTTATAGTCCATTCATCTAACGAATGACTGAATTACACATTACAGGGAAAACTGATTGTGTGCGGTGCCGCTTATGTGTGTGGTCACACATTTACACGCTCATCGATTATTCAATAAAAAACATTATCTCACGTTATAGCAAGATGAAGACACCACCTCTCCATCATAGTATGCAAAAGCTTCCAGTCATATTAAGCACAACTGCTGAATTTTGGGACATTTATATCACCATTGCCTGTGATATTACTTTGGTGATTGGAAAATGCAACATAACAAACATGAAATTATCATTCCAGGCTAGAACCTTTTTTTTTTTTTTTTTTTTTTTTTTTTTTAAATGAACCTAGGTGCTTTAGCACCCATCACCAAGGCCCAGGGTGCGAGGATATGCGATGTTGGTTGTTGTCTGGCTGCTACTAAGACCTAGGTCATAAGATAAGGGCTTGGTGTTTAATAGGAGAAACCCATCTCTCCTGACAGGAGTGGAACCACGTCACATGGATCAGCTGACTTGAGGCTGTATTCTGCCTCAATGAATGAGTTTCAACCTCCCACATCTACTTCCTATCTCTCCTACTTAGTTTAAATTAATATTCACACAATGAGTAATCCTACAACGATTAATGACCTAACTTATCTAATCATGTCTCAGATCAAGAATGGTATTTCTATAGGTTTAATCAAGATCGGCCCAGGATTGGTGAAATGCATAAAGAACAGTCAGACACCAGTGTCTATTTTTCTACCATAAGGACCGGTCACACGACAGTTCTTCCCCCCAGTATTCGGTAGACAAAAGGGTGTATGTAGGTGAGGTGGAGGGAGGGAGAGGGAGGGGTAGACTGAGGATGAGGTGGAGGGATGGAGTAGAGAGGTATATGAGGGAGGGGGGGGGTGAGTTGGGGGGAGGGTAGTCAAATGGTGGGGTACAGAGCAACTTGGAGGCGTTTTGTCTGCGGCCACCCTTTGCGGGATTAGGGCATCGGGCTATAGATAGATAGGTTTATCATGCAATAATGAAAAAGAATATGTTTATAAAAATGTAATACTGTATATGTAAAGATGCAATCTTTTAGATTATTTTACTTATTGTTTTCAATACTTGCATTATCCAATACTTTCAAGAAGTTCCTTTAAAATTCTATTGGCTAAAAATTGTCAACTGAATATTGGGTTGATCTCTGCTTGAGGTTCACTACGGAAGACTTGAGCTGATGATCCGAACTTTCGTCAAGCATGTACAGGCATACCCTGGTTTAATGATGTAATTGGTTAGGTAAAAGCCCATCGTTAGGTGGGGTATCATATATCGGGGTACTTTTAACATGTATTTCAATGTGGACAGTTTACCAGCCTTGGGTTTCCCCCCAAACCAAGTCCAAAACCCACCCAAATGAGCCCAAAAACAGGTTTAAAGACAATCTAAATGGCCTAACAGCTGCCAAGGAAGCTAACTTAAGCCTAAAACCTGTATATAACTCACTAAGACCAACAAATCAAATCTGAATATCGTTAAATATGTCTGGAAAAAATCAAGCTTAGTAAACTGTACCCCAAAATGACAATGTTCACCCCACTATGGCTAAAACACATTAATCAAAGTCTAAAAACAGTTTATAAATCAACCTTAAAACACAATTTTAGTCTAAAATATCATCAAAATCGGTAAGATAAATCAAAACCCAACGTTAAACCAGGGTTTGGCCATCGTTAGGTGGGGTATGGTGCAATTTCTACTCCCATCGTTAAGCCAGGGTATCGCATCTAGGGGTATCGTATATCGTGGTATTACTGTACACACGAACAAACAGATACACTGTTGTCAGCACCCGGTACCCACCTCTCGCGGCTAGGTGGCCCAGGTGGAAAGTTTGCATACATCTTTCTCAGAGTACCATAGCCAGGGTCATTTTATTTATTTTTTTTAATGCATGGAAGAAGAAGCCAAAAGCCAGAAGCCTGTATGATTGTTCCCACCACCACCACCACCACCACCACCAAAAAAAAAAAAAAAAAAAAAAAAAAAAAAAAAAGAGCCAAAGTCAAGAATTATTCATTTCAAGATGCCTGGATACACATTTGAAAGACTAGAGGTCATAGGCAGAAGGAAATACAGATTGAGGTAGACAGTTCCAGAGTTCACCTGTTGCATATATGAAGGACTAGGAGTAACGGTTAACTCTTGCATTAGAGAATAAGAAAGAACAGAGATGACACTTTGTTGCTAGACCGGTACTATGCGCCTGGTGAAGGAATGCAAACAGAGAGTTCAGAGGAGCAGTGACCACTGAAGCAGCGGCAGAAAAGAGATAAATATGCACAGTGCGGTGAATAGACAGAGGTTGAAGGGAGCCAGTATAAGGATGAGCGTCAATGAGACAAAATGCCTTTGACTCCACCATACTGAGGAGAGCTGCATGTGGGGAGCCTCGCCACTAAAGAGCTGTATCCTATACAGGTGTGAATAAAACCCATGTATAAAGTCAAAATGTGCAGGGGTAAAGCTGGCACAGAGTAGGCTTAACAAACCTAATCTCTTGGAACTAGATAAGTGAGGTACTATGATCTTCCATGATACATCCTGAGAGAATGAAATGCCAAGTATGCTTAAAGATGATGAAGGATTGAGCTGGATATTGTTAAAAAATAGAGGAAACTCCTGTAGATTATTTTGACAAGTTGAAAGATGTAAGAACTGGGATTTTGATGCACTGAAAACAACAGGATTACTTTTACCCCATACAGAGATATAAGCAAAGTCAGACATTAGGTGTGCCACAGCCTCATCCCTTGTTTGTAGAAGCAATTGCTGAGATGGACGCTGCGGGAAGCAAATGGAAAGATGAAGGGTGGAGTCATTATTGTGGACAGGGTCAGATGTACAGCTTAGAAGGTCACTGACGAACAGAAGGAAGCAAGCTAGTCACAGGACAGAACCCTAGGGAACACCACTACTGATAGCTATGGAACGACATGGGAGGAAACTAGAGATGACAGCACAGCTAGAAGAATAGAAACCGTAAGAGGGCAGTTTAGAAATTAAAAGAATTACACCAGACTCGATAGAGTGCCTTTGAGATGCAAGCGCAATGGCAAAGCTTTCGCCAAAGTCCCGAATGGAGGATGACCAAGAGTCAAAAAGCAGGTGAGAAAATCGCAAGTGATGCGTCACTTGATGACAATCAGAAAGAAGGTTGTGACAGGAAAGGTGCTTTAAAAATTATTTGTTAAGAACCGATTCAAAAATTTTTGACATACTAAATGTTAAAGTAATTCGGTGATAGAGGGCTGGGAATGGCCACCCTTCTTTGGGACTGGCTGAATGAGACCAAACTTCCAGCAAGAAGGAAAATGTTCAAGTTGACAGACAAAGGCAAAACAGTTTTCCTAGGCAGGGTGTAAGCACAGAGGCACAGTTCATGAGGACATCAGGAGGGAACCCTTCACGTCCATATGCCTTGATAGAACTGGGGCCAGTCATGGCAGAAAATACATCAGCTTAAGAAATTTTAATGTCAGCCATGAGGAAGTCAGAAGGGGGAAGCGATGGAGGAACAGCACTGGAATCATCTACGGTGGAACTGGAGGAAAACATCTGAGTAAAGAATTCAACTTTATCAGTAGAAGAAACAACTACAGAACCATCTGAGTGGAAAAGAGGAGGGAAGAATGATGAGGTAAAGTTGTCAGAAAGGTTCCTGGCAAAGTGCCGGAAGGAGCAGGAAGAATTTGAGTAAGAGAGTTCAGAGCATTTAGTACGAGTGAAATCATTTTTAAAAGAGAACGGACTTAGCAAGATTCCAGGCAGAAACACAAAAGAAATGATATTCTAAAGGAAAGTGCAATAAGAATCAGACAAAACACAGGGATCACCACTAAAACATGCATTGTAAGCAATCCAAGCGATCATGTGCTGCACTTAACACTATCTGGGGCCTCCCAGTAAACTAGTCTGGTGGGTTGGGGAATTTCAAGTGCCTCCTCACAATTTTTATGGATTTAAAGAGGTACTGGGCCATCCAATGCTGGAAAATTGGTGTTATAATTGTGTGTATGTGTGATTAAACTATGAAAATGAATACATAAATATACACACACACACACTTATGTGGTAGGACCCCATATTATATTTACAAATCATAATAGATAGATAGATAAATAGATAGATAGAAGCAGGGAGTCAGATGATGAGAGGTGTTGTGTCTGCGAGAATCGAGCAGTGCTAAACATGCTTACACACTCTTAACACTGAGGAAAGCTGACGACAGCGGCCAGTAAGGAGATGATGCAGTTAGCTGTCAGCAGTCCTCTCGTGAACAAAGATCTGGTAACCATGCACACACATATACACACATACTCACACACAGGCTCCTTAAGCTTTCCATCCATGAGGAACACACGTGACACACCCCTGCTACACCAGATTTTAGGAAAGAGAGTTTAGAAGGAGACAAGCGACCCTAGAGACAGGTCACGGAAGAAGGGCTTAGCGATTTGAGAGAGAGAGACAGATAGCGAGACAGGGAGGTAGCTACCCGGGACTTATATTCGTTCCGTGTGAGAGACTTGTTAATATTTCCAAGACAAATAAAAATAGTCCCATACTATTCTTTACCTCTCCTGTCACTACATGACATTTGGTGGGGAAGCTACTACAAGATATAAAAGCCGCTCGACCACAAGTCTAAAATATACTTCTCTACAAGTAACTACAAAGTCTTTATGACATTTGGTAGCAGCGAACGTATACGAACCTCGTCTACGAATCAACATTAAATTCCTACAAAATATCAAGATTGAAAACAAGAATATCTCTCTTAACCAACAACATAACCAGCTCCTGACGCTTCTCTCCATCAAGCCCCCTCCGTCTCCCAGATCATCATGCTGATGCAGAGGTCAAGAGATCACACGGCGCCTTGCAAGTAGCTTAACGACAAACCAGCAAATCTGCGGACATCGTCTCCGAATTAAAAGCAAATTTCTACAAAAGCAACCGAGACTCTACAAGATTAGCTTCAGTTCTACAGTGACTCACTACAAAATACAGCCTACAGTGCAAATAGTCTACAAGTCTTCATCCCACAACGAGTAAATCACTAGAGAAAAGGACCGAGAAAACATCGACATAGAAAAACGAACAAACAAACGAAGAGTGAGACACGACTCATAATCATCTTACTCACTCATCTTCACTCAAGTTACTCATCGCTACTCATTCACTCACCACAGCTACCAGTGTGGGAAGTTGAGGTCATCATGCGTGCTTGCTGAACAGACGCCACGTCAGTCAACACACCACCTGCACCACCACTCACACCATTCCCACCACGGTAAAAATTAGTGAGTTACATAGTTACTTCATTTATACAATACACAGTGATAGACAATAAACTTCTGCACAAACAAATAAAACGTGCTGTATAGTTACAACTTAAATTCATATACCTACTTCAATTATCTTCATAATTCAATCATTAAATACTTGCACCAACAATAAATATTCTACACAGTATATATTCATTCATTTATTATAACATTTATTTACTGTCAACGAGTGTTACCATTTATACCTACATAAAATACGTGTTTCATATATACAACTATACATATTATATCTACAAAGTGATAAAGAAAATATACCATCACAGTTACTCAATGAGCGATTAAAAGAACTGTATTAAACATTTATTAATTAAAGCTACCTAGTGGAAACAGATAAATTAACTTACAAGAAAAAAAAAAAATGGCCAACACAAATGCCGTTAGCAAGAGTGAACATCTTCAACACAATCGTGAAGACAATGATTTCCACACAGTGCTGACACACATATTACCCACGATAGGTACAGGTGAACAACAAATCAGTGTATATAGTTAATACTGTATATATGTATATATTTTTTATATAAAATAACAAAATATGGGACTATATAATATCGTTTTCAATAATATCTGTGCAATATAAACTAAACTTTAAAAAAAGGTATCCCAAGGAAATTAGCCAGCAATTATGTAACCATGAACAACATGGAAAAAGTGTACACAAGCAAAGAAAAACAAACTATAGAAAAAAAAAAAAAAAAAAAAAAAAAAAAAGGAAAGGAAAGAAAGAAGAGTGAGAAGGAAAAAAGGGAAATAAAGTAAGATCACATAACAAACAAATGAAAATAAGTGTAAGTGTTACTACAAATGCCAAAATACCACATAAACTACAAACAAAAAAGCAAATTGTGTCTCCACAAACAAATGGCATGACACATCATCACTATCATCGACCGCAGCATATGTTAGGACTGCAGTTATTACAATTATGTTACACTTATTACAATTATGTAACTACAAACAATACTACAAACAATATGTACCATTTCTGTGACAGTTGCATTAACAAGATGTAACTTTTATGTAACTTTAACTACAAACGATATGTAACAATTATGTAACGACAAACGATTGCATTATGTTACACTTATTACAATTATGTAACTACAAACGATATGTAACAATTAGGTAACGACAAACGATTGCATTATGTTACACTTGCTACAATTATGTACCTACAAACGATATGTAACAATTATGTAACGACAAACGATTGCATTATGTTACACTAACTACAATTATTTACCTACAAACGATATGTAACAATTATGTAACGACAAACGATTACATTATGTTACACTTGTTACAATTATGTAACTACAAACAATATGTACCAATTAATGTAACAGTTGCATTAACAAGATGTAACTTTTACTACAATTATGTACCTACAAACGATATGTAACAATTATGTAACGACAAACTTTTATGTAACTTTAACTGCAATTATAAGGCCAAGACACTTATGTAATAGTTGCATTAACAAAATGTAACTACAATTATAAGGCCAACACAATTATGCATTAACACAATATTTTGTAACAATTCATAAAATGTTACAATTATGTAGTACCACAATGTTAGTACAATATTATAAGTCATACAATTATAGCACAATTCTGTATTACCAGTATCATCATACAAGTTAGGTGAAATATTAGACATTACTAAAGTGATAACTCAAATATGTAATGTATAACCTAGCAGTATTACCATTGCACAATTATATGCGTACGTCTGTTGTACATGCACGTCTTACAAAGTGTTATACAACAACCATTGCATTTATTCAAATATGTATACAACTTGTTTAAAATGTATTATTACTGAATAATCACTATTTACTATGAATAATATATGTATACAATATTCATACAATTATGTTACTTTACAATATTATGTATTTCACTTAATTAGCTTATAAGTTCATTATAATGTGTATGTAGTATGTATTAATATATTATAACTATTAAATGTCGATGGTACGCCATTTTTGCGAGGCCGAGCAGTGTGGTAGGACCCCATATTATATTTACAAATCATAATAGATAGATAGATAAATAGATAGATAGAAGCAGGGAGTCAGATGATGAGAGGTGTTGTGTCTGCGAGAATCGAGCAGTGCTAAACATGCTTACACACTCTGACGCGAGGAATGCTTGAGACAGCGTCTAGTGGCCATATACACACATACACATATGCTCACACAGGCTACGGGAACTTTCCATCCACGAGGGACACACGTGACACACCCCTGCTACACCAGAATTTAGGAAAGAGAGCTCAGACGGAGATTAGCCACCAAACAGGCAAGAGAGCAGTAGACAGGCCTCAGAGGAGACAGGTGACGGGAGAAGGGCTTGGCAATTTGAGAGAGAGACAGATAACGAGACAGGGAGGTAGCTACCCGGGACTTATACTCGTCCGTGAAAGAGACTTGTTAATATTTCCAAGACAAATAAAAATAGTCCCATACTATTCTTTACCTCTCCTGTCACTACATGACATTTGGTGGGGAAGCTACTACAAGATATAAAAGCCGCTCGACCACAAGTCTAAAATATACTTCTCTACAAGTAACTACAAAGTCTTTATGACACTTAAAGTGACCTGGAAATTAAGCAGAGAGGCAGGGATGGAAAATATTATAATAAGAAAAGATTTGAATGAAGAAGAAAGAGAAGTTTTAAAATCATTGAAGGAACAAGTAAAGGAAAAAAATGATAAGAGGGCAGAGGAAGAATGTAATACTTTTTTTTGGAGAGTAATGGATATGAAAGTAAGGAAATGGTATTTAACCCCTTAACCGCGGGGCATCACGAAAGTGACGCTCAGGCGCAATGGATCATACCGCGGGGCGTCACTTTTGTGATTCTGTGTTATTTTGAATTATCCCGAGCTTTCAAGTGGTGGCTTGTATCATCTGTCAGTACTGCCAATGTCCAACACTAGTCAGCACTCCAAATCTCATCTGTATTCCCATCCATTGTTGACATTTTAGCGATTTTCCCCCCTTCCTGACTCCCCTCCCTACCTCCCCTCCATTACCCTGTCCTCTCACCTCCCCGGCCGCGCTATGCTAAGCAAATCTCCCCCGGATTTTTCCACAGATTTCATCCATTGAAATAAGCCCTATGCCTTATACTTATACAAAATAATATATATATAAAAAAAAAAATAAGGTAAGTGATAGTGGTATACACCAGGAATTGGCTAATTATCACCTGACAACACCTCACATGCATTCATTCGCTACATTACCACGGTAATTTCCCCTTTGAATTATGCCTTGTAATCTATTTCTGTAATAAAAATATATATCAGAAAGGAAGGGAGAAGCCTAAGTGACATTTACATTCACCTGGAACTACCTATTTTTTTATGTATTGCCGAGATTCTCTACCAATAATTTATTAGCATGTAAGTTAGCAGCTGTCATCCTCATTGTCACTGTCAACCCTTGCCTTCTCAGATAAGCCGCGGCATTTAGTTCCTTGTCCTCCGCTGTGGTCAAAACATGTCGCACTCACGCCCCGCCATTTCTGCCGCTTCTGCGCCCATTGCAAAGGGCCCCATGACCTCTACACCCAGAAAAACTCGTGAGGGAAGCAGGAAAGGACTAAGTGACTCTGCAGTGGAACGTGAACTAGCGGAATTGTCAATGGTGATGATGGATAGTGATTTTGACCCTTCGGGGGAATCGTGTCATGAGCCGGGTGAGGAAATCGTGCCAGAAAGTACTAGTACAAGTGCTTCAGTGTTCAAAGTTATCCCTAGCTCCAAGGGAAAGGAGCCGTTACTGCAGCAAGCGAAGGAATTTGGGAAGGGAGTGAAAAGGTGGCGTGTTAGCCCCAGAACAATGACCCCGCATGACCCAGCCTGCCATGAGTCCCGAGTTGATTCACCTCCCCGTTCCCCAAGCCCCACATCACTCATTTCTTCCTCTTCTTCTGCTGAATTATCTCTGGAGTCTTCGTCGTCGGAGTCACCACCAGCATCAACAGTGACGGCAGGCCGTAGAGGAAGAGGTAAATCCCTGACCCGTAAAAGTAGAGTTGCTACTACAGTAAGGGCTGCTAGTGCTGTACAGCAACTCAGGGTCAGTGCGAGTGACCTTGAACGTGGTAAATCTCCCTCACAGCCACCCACCACCCTCACCCATCCTACACCGCCACGACAGGGAATCCTGGACGCCTTCGCGTGGACGGAAGGGTCCAATTTTGTCCCAGAACATTTAGATTTTGATGAGAGTTCCTCAGGAGTACAGCCTGCCTTCACTCTTGACGATGATGCTGAGTGTGTGGACTTCCTTTTGGTCTTCCTAGATGACAAAGTCATGCAGCACATATGTGATGAAACCAACAGGTATGAATCACAACGTGCTGCAAGTGGTACAAGTGCAGCCAAGATGCAACAGTGGTCCATGCTGGGATTGCAGGAGCTGTATGTGTTCTTCGTCCTCATGCTTCTCATGCCACACTCAAAGAAGCATGAGTTGGAAGAATACTGGTCCATGGACCCCTTACTACCCTCACCCACCTTCAATAAGTACATGGCCAGAGATCGCTTCCGGAACATCATGAGAAACCTGCACTTTGCCAACAACGGTGTACCTTCCCAAACTGACCCACTCTGGAAGATCTGGGAGATTTTGAGCAGAATGAAGGATAAGTTTATGTCATTCTTCCACCCCTTTCAGAAGGCTGTCATTGACGAATCCTTGGTTTTGTTCAGAGGATGTCTTTGGTTTGTGCAGTACATTCCAAGCAAACGTCATCGCTTTGGAATCAAGTTCTTTGTACTGTGCGACTGTAAGACGGGGTACATCCTTGACTTCATCATTTATTCAGCCAGCACTGTTGATCTGGATAAAACACACCCCCTTGGCTTATCAGGCTGTGTAGTGAAAGTGTTCCTTGAAAAGTATTTTGGTGGGAATCATGTACTGTTTACAGACAACTATTATACAGCACCGAAACTTGCCAAATACCTTTCTGAGCACGGCATTGGCTCCTGCGGCACTGTCAAAAGTAATCGTGCCCACTTCCCTAAATTCCCAGAGGCAGGAACCTCGCAGCGAGGAGATGTGCACCTACGCAAGTCTGAGAAGATGCTGGCAATACGGTGGCACGACAAGAGGGTCGTGCACATGCTCACCACCGTACATAAAGGGGAAATGACAGACAGTGGGAAAGTCGACAGTAGGACAGGCGAACCTGTGATGAAACCTGATGCTGTGTTAGACTACAATATCAACATGCAGCTGGTGGACAAGTCCGACATGATGATTGGTGAGATCGACTGCCTCAGGAAGAATACTAGGTGGTACAGGAAAGTTTTTCTGCATCTCATAGACATGACGATGCTGAACGCCTTCATCCTGTACAAGATGAAGGTCAAGCCACCCAAGTCCTTCTCCCTGAGCTTGTTCGCCAGGACTTGTGTTCAGCAGCTGCTGAAAAGATATGGTAGGGTGACAGCAGCAACTCCAAGGCGCCATCCAGTAACACTTCCCGACAGACTTGAGCAGAGGGCGTACATGGATCGGCACAGACTGGTGCTAATGCCTGCCACAAGCAAGAGGAAGGCTGCGATCCGCAGGTGCCAGGTGTGTGCACATACCACCCGACGCACACGAGCATAAACGCACCTCTTGGCAGTGCGCTGAGTGCCAGGTTCCCCTCTGTGTTACCTGCTTCTTTGATTACCACAGCCAGAAGCAGTTCTAAAAGTGCAAGTGGGAAAGGAAAGTAATGTGAAAATAATGTGTAAATAATGTGTAAATAGCAAGTGAAAGCAATGGATGTTCAGTACATATGATTGAACAGTGTATTATAATTTTGTCTTACTGAAAGTGACAGTGAATAACATAGTGTAAGTAAAATAGAAGGGTAAATATTGAAAATACAATAGAAAATGTAAAGAGTAATGTAAGTAATTAGTAATATAAGAATATGAGTACAAATACTTGATGTTATAACACTGAAAGTGAATCTGTGGCTCTCTACATATTTTACTGAATGAAAAATTGAATGACTTCAGTGACAATAAACTAATACTACTGAAGGAAACTTATGGATAAAAACTCCAGATATATATAAGTGTTATATAGTAATAGAAATATAAAGTGTGAGGAGTTTTATGAATAATAAATGACAGAGTATCAAGAGCGAACTAGCGCAAGTGTGAAGGTCACACGCGCTCGTAATTTTCATTGCTTTCACAGTGTTTTTTTTTTTGGAGTATGGATCCCAAACTACTTGATAATCATAGAGTAGTGTTTATAGTGTTAATATCTGGCTGTGGTAATCATATTACGGGTTGTCGCGAAGTGTAAAGTGGAGACTTCGTTACCCAACTTCAGAGGTCTCCACAAGTCCTACGGCAATCGACGAAGGCTCAACAAACATTCCAGGAGAAAGCTGAAGGTATGTGCCATAAGCATATGTAATTTTAATATTCTAGGACTAATGACTGATTTTTGGCAAAATATTTTTTGAGAGTCTGTCGGAGCCCGAATAACCCCGAGGGACACGCAAAACATTGGTAAACATACCCGTGGTGTCAGGGTTAAGAAAATAGAAGTGAAGGAAACTAAGGGGGATGGCTGTGAAAGATCAGAAGTTGAGGAAGTGGTACTGATGGGGAGAAGGAGAGAAGAGGGTATAAAAAACATCAAAAATAATTTGAAGGTGATATATACTAATGTTGATGGTTTAATAACGGCAAGGCTTGAAATTAACAATTTCTTGAGAGAACATGAACCTGATGTCACGTGCTTTGCAGAGACCAAATTACGAGAAGATATTGATGTTCATTTGGGAGATGGTAAATACAAACTGTGGAGAAAAGACAGAAAAGAAAAAAATGGAGGAGGAGTGATGATAGCAGTGATGAACAACATAAATGTAGATACTGTGGAAATGGGAGAAGGCAGGGCTGAAGTGATAAGTAATCTCTCTAATATCCGAACGCCCAATATCCGAACATCCCCACTAACTGGACATAATCGTCCTGGGATCCAACATTCCCAAAATGGGCCAAAAACCGCAAAAAATTCGAAAAAAATCTGACTTTTTTCCCCTCCCATAATTTGAAATTGCTGCGTGGCGCCGAACAGCTGTTACACCATGGTCCCTTCACCCCTTCCTTCCTCCCCCTCCCCCCTGCCCCCTCCCCTGTCAGGGATGCCATTTGGTATTTTTCATTACCAAGTGTGGGCCAATTTGGTAATGAAAAATTCGTTTGGTAATGAATCAGAATAATGAATTACCAAATGGATTTTTCACATGTATGAGGATCCACAGGATGGAGATGGTGGACTGTTTGCTCTCTCTGATTAATCTGCTACCCTACATAGCGTGAAAATAATCAACATTGTGTTAATTATAAGGAGAGTGATTACATGTATTTCCACTTGTATATATAATTAGTGAAAAATAAATGCTAGCTTTACGAATTTGGTAATGAAAAGTTAAATTTGGTAATGAAAGTTGAGGAGATTGGTAATGAAAGTTGAGGAGATTGGTAATGTGGTCGTTGCGATCTGGCAACTCTGTTACCCGGCCATCATCAACAGTCACAGCCTAACTCCGATCGAGAGCAGATGCTTATAGCAGTGCAAGCCACAGGTGCTTGTTTTTTGTGAATAAACAGTGAATAAACTGCAATACCTCGCCGCTAGAACACACGGGAATTTACAGTGTTGTGCAGTGTTAAGAAATTAGAATTTAGAGTCCAGAGGATTAACTGTGGAATGCAAACTGAGAGTTCAAACCAGTCCAGGAGCCAGGACTTGTAAGTACCCAGAATGTTTAAGATTATATAAACTCACCTCTAAAACCTCATTTTATGATTCTTTTGCATTTATTTAAGTCTTTTATGTCCCTTATTGGTGTGATTTGGGTCTTAAATAGGTGCAATGCATGTCCAGAGGGAGTTGCATAGGTGTTTTTCTGAGTTAGGGTCCATAAGTACAAGTCCAGGAGGCTGGGGCCCAATATCCGGACAGGATCACTATCCCGACATGCCTTTGGTTCTATTACGTCGGATATTGGAGGGATTACTGTATATGAAATTAGAAACAGGAGAGAATGTTAAGGGAGATATGGCGGTAGTGTATGTTCCCCCTAAGACGAGAGCATGGAATGATGACGAATACCAGGAGATGTTGTCAGATATGGCTAGCTATTTACAAAAAATAATCGAGAAAAGCAATAATATAATTTTGGTGGGTGACTTTAACTGTAAAGAGGTGAACTGGGAGGAATGGTACTCAGGAGGCAGCGAGGATTCGTGGGGCACTATGTTATCAAATATAATAATGAATAATGTGATGATGCAATGGGTCAAAGAAGAGACACGGTTTCGAGGTGAGGACACACCAGCAAGGTTAGATTTATTGTTTACCAAAGAACCCGATGTAACAGAATCACTGAAATATCTCTGTCCTATAGGAAAAAGTGATCATGTGGTCACTGAGTTCCAGATGATAATAGCGAACATCAAGCAAAGAGACGAGCTTCATAGACAGGGAAGATACAACTTTGGGAAAGCAAATTTTACAGGACTGAAAAACTTTTTTGAAAATGCGGATTGGAGAAAATTCAGAGAAACAAGAGAGATACAGAGGAAGTGGGATATCTTTCTAGACCTCTATAATTTGGGAGTGGAAAAATTTGTACCAAGAGTAAGAGGGAAAGAAAACAGGAAAAAGGAGTGGTTTAATAGAAGGTGTATGATAGCAAAAAAAGAGAGAGATAGGGTGTGGAACAATTGGAGAAAGAGAGGTAACAAGAGAACAAAGGAAGAATATATAAGAATTAGAAATGAATACACAAGAATACGTAGAGAAGAAGAAAGGAATTTTGAAAAAGGTGTAATAGACAAATGCAAGGATGAACCCAAACTGTTTTACAGATTTGTTAATGCCAAACTGAAACAAAAGGAAGGAATCACCAAACTGAAAGTAAAAGGAGAGGTCTATAAAGATGCAGCAATGCAAGCTGAAATAATGAACAAATGTTTCCAATCGGTTTTCATTAATGAAAAAGAGTTTGTGGAAGGGGAGGGAGTGATTACAAATGTACCGATGATAAAAGATATAAAAGTGGAGGTACAGGAAGTGTATAAATTACTGGAGACTCAAGATGTAAGGAAAGCCCCAGGACCTGATGGAATTTCTAATTGGGTACTGAAGGAATGCAGAGAACAGCTGGCAGATAAAATTCACAGTTTAATCGTGTGTTTTCTGGAAGAGGGGAAAGTGCCACAAGAATGGAAGAGGGCAAATGTGGTACCAATTTATAAGGGAGGAAACAGGAAAGAACCCCTGAATTTGAGACCAGTGTCTCTAACCAGCATGGTCGCAAAATTGTGTGAGAGAATCCTGAAAGACAGATGGATAAAATATCTAGAAGAGATGAATATTTTGGCTGAATATCAGTTTGGATTCAGAAGTAGACGGTCATGTGTTTCCAACTTGTTGAGCTTTTACTCAAGAGCGATTGACGTGGTACAGGAGAGAGATGGTTGGGTGGATTGTGTGTACTTAGACTTAGAGAAGGCCTTCGACAAGGTACCTCATAAGAGACTAATGTGGAAACTAGAATATATAGGAGGACTGAAGGGGAAACTTCTGGAATGGATGAAAGACTTTTTGAGAGACAGACAAATGAGGACAGTAATAAAGGATAGAATGTCTGGATGGCTGGAAGTAACAAGTGGAGTCCCTCAAGGCTCTGTGTTGGCACCAGTAATGTTCCTGATTTACGTAAATGATATGGTAGATGGAGTGAACAGTTATGCAAGTCTGTTTGCTGATGATGTAAAGATCTTGAGGAAGGTAGAGGTTGAGGAGGATTGTAAAATGCTGCAGGAAGATCTGGATAGGATACATGATTGGAGCCGGACGTGGGAAATGAAATTTAATGTAAAGAAATGTAAAATATTGGAAATGGGTAAAAGTACCAGGAGGCCATCACTGAATTATTTGTTGGGTAATGAATTAATCACAAAAATGAGAGAAGAGAAAGATTTGGGAGTGCTGGTCCAAGATAGTTTGTCACCAGAAAAGCACATTAACTAGATAGTTGGAGAGACTTATAAACTCTTGACTAACAAAAGAGTAGCATTTCATTATATGGATGAGGACATGATGAAAAAATTGATAGTGGCCATGATCCACCCCAGGTTAGAATATGCAGCGGTAGTGTGGTCCGCACACAAAAAGAAAGATATAAACAAGATTGAGATTAAGATTGGAGAGATTACTGCAATATATATAGTAATGGAGCCTCTGTGGTACAGTGGTAAAGTGTGGTATTCATACACTGAAGAACGAGGGTTTGCGCCCCACCAGGGTAATAAACTTTGGAAGCATTCTTCTGGCCACGTACTGCTTTGCCGGACATCAGGGATGCTGTGGTTGAACCAGTGTTGCATACCATAAAGTATGCTTGCACCAAATCGGCTTGCGTGGGCCGATTACACTTGGTTCACAGACTACACACACATCCAAATCCACTCCAACACAACAATTACACTTACAAGCACTTCTCACCCTACATACAATCTCTAATAGACAGCCTAAGCCACTTGGTAGAGACACATTGGCTGTATCGTCCCCACTTCGGTGGGGATAGGCCATTCCTGCAGTGGATACTCAAACAGCTGATGATGATGATGATGATGATATATAGCAATACCTCGATATGTTAACCCTAAAGATGTGATACCCCAGCTTAACGATGGGGGTAGAAATTGCACCATACCCCGCCTAACAATGGCCAAACCCTGGTTTAATGATGGGTTTTGATTTTTTTTTACCGATTTTGATGATATTCTACATTAAAATTGTGTTAGGTTGATTTATATGTTGTTTTTAGACTTAGATTAATGTGTTTTAGGCACAGATGGGGTGAACATTGTCATTTTGGGGTAGCTTGATTTTTTCCAGACTTATATTTGATGATTTTCAGATTTTATTTGTTGGTTTTAGTGAGTTATTTACAGGTGTTAGGCTTGAGTTAGTATCCCTGACAGATGTTAGGCCATTTAGATTGGCTTTAACCCGCCCCGTCCCGTCGACACATGGGTACGTTGCAACGATTTGCATTTGCCAGTCCCAGCGACGTACCGGTACGTCGTGCAATTGCAAGGTCCCTAATTTGCACAATTTTCAATTTTCGTGCGTGATTTTTCGTATGTATACACGGGACACCTTCCTCTATTCCTCTACAAGATCCCGAGCAGGGACAATGCCTTACACCACATAACTCCCCCCCCTCCCCCCTTCACGCCATTGTCTCGGCAATTCACCTGTTACCAGTGACCTGGCCATAAAGACATTCAGGGCCGGAGTGATTCCCCAATCGATGACAATGTGGAGGACAAGGTTTACATAGCATTAGAGGAAGAAATAGTCAGAAATGATGATCAGGTAATGTGGGAAAAAAAAGGTCATGAATGGTGATTAGTTAGTGAGTGAAACAATGTTTATAATGCCTATATTACTGCTTGAAAACCAATATACTCTCATACTACATATAAATTCGTACCAAGTAAATAAATAAATACCATTTATGAGTGGATAAAATAGTTACCCTCCCATAGAACTCGTTTTCTTTGGTGCCAGCATGTTAGAAAACCCAGTCAGCTAAGAAGGAACTCCTACCTGGATTGAGTATTTTAAACCTCAGGCGAGTGATTTCCCTATGAATTTTCGATGTTTCGCACCAAAAGCGGAGGTTTTAGCCAAAAAAAAAAAAAAAAATTGAAAATACCTCGGGACTGGGGGATGTCGGAGGTGCGGAAAACCTCGGGACTTGATGGGTTAAACTTGTTTTTGGGCTCATTTGGGTGGGTTTTGGACCTGGTTTGGGAGAAACCCAAGGCTGATAAACAGTCCACGATAAAATGGATGTTAAAAGTACCCCGATATATGTTGCCCCGTTTAACAATGGGGGTTTACTCAACCAAAAAAAAACTAAGTAAACAAGCAAACAAAGCGCCTTGGACCAGGACAGACCATACGATGACGACCAAGGAACTGACAGAGGACATTCTAAGGATGAGAATGTGGAATGTGTAAGGAATGAATGATGAAGTGAAAGAGAGAGAGATTGTTCAGGTGCTTGAAGATGCAAGAGTGGATGTATGTGGACTGACTGAAACTAAACAGGAAAGGTGAAAGGGCA
This sequence comes from Coenobita brevimanus, assembly GCF_032717465.1. Lineage (NCBI taxonomy): Eukaryota > Metazoa > Arthropoda > Malacostraca > Decapoda > Coenobitidae > Coenobita > Coenobita brevimanus. Next base: position 47,241,302 of record NC_137008.1, read on the forward strand.
AGAGAATGGGAGAATGGTTTAGGAATATGTGTGGGAGTTAATGAGAATGAAGGGGAAAGAGTGGGAGTATGTACAATGGTAACCAAGAAGTGGAAGGAGAATATAACAGAGTATGGAACAGTAGATGCATGAATTGTATGGGAGAGGATGATTTTTTTTTTTTCTTTTTTTTAATGCAAGAAAGAAGGAACCAAAGGCCATAAGCCACAAACTGTTCCTTCCAAGAAAAAAAAAAAAAATACAAAAGAGAGCCAAATTCAAGATCCATTCATTTCAAGATGCCTGGACACACTGAGTTTGAAAGACTGGAGATCAGAGGAAGTAGGAAATACAGACAGAGGGGGACAGTTCCAGAACTGACCTGGTGCATACATGATGGACTGGAAGTAATGGTTAAGTCTTGCATTAGAGAGTTGGACAGAAAAGGGGTGAGAGTTTGTTGTTAGTCGGGTGCTACATGCCCATCGTAGAGGTGGAGGGATGCATGCAGAGAGTTCAGAGAAGCAGTGATCACTGAAGATGCGATAGACAGGAGATAAAGATGCAACAGTGCGGCGAAGAGACAGAGGTTGAAGGGAGCCAGTAAGAGAAGAAGAGTTAATGAGACAAAAAGTCTTTGACTTCACCCTATTGAGAAGAGCTGTATGTGGGGAACCTCCCCACACATGAGAGTTGTACTCTAAACAGGGGGGAATAAAACCCGTGTATAAAGTCAGCAACTGTGCCGGGGTAAAGAAGGTATGGCGTTGGCTTAGCACACCTGATCTCTTGGAAGCAGATTTTACAACAAATCTATTATGATTTTTCAAGATAAGTACCAAGTGCATGAAACCCCAAGCATGTTCAAGGATGATGCAGGATTCAGCTGGATATTATTAAACATTAGTGGGTACTCCTGTGGAACACTGTGTTGGGTTGATGGGTGTAAAAACTGAGTTTCTGATGCATTAAAAACAACAAGATTATTACTACCCCAGTCAGAAATACGAGCCAAGTCAGACATTAGGTGTGCCATAGCCTCATCCCTTGTGTGTTGAAGTAACTCCTGAGATGGACGTTGCGAGACCCGAATGGAAAGGTGAAGGGTGGAATCATCAGCGTACGAGTGGATAGGGTTAGATGTACAGCTTGGGTAACTGATGAATAACAAGAAGAGAGTTGGTGACAGAACAGAGCCCTGAGGAACACCAGTGTTGATAGATCTAGGAGAAGAGTGATGGCTGTCTACAACAGCGGCTATAGAGCACCCAGAAAGGAAGCTAGAGATGAAGGCACAGATAGAAGGATAGAAACCGTAAGAGGGCAGTTTGGAAATTAAGTATTTTTGCCAGACTCAATCGAAAGGCTTTGAGATATCAAGTGCAATGGCAAAGTTTTCGCCAAAGTCCAGAAATGAGGATGACCAGAAGTCTGAAAGGTAGGTGAGAAGATCGCCAGTGGAGCGTCCCTGATGGAACCAATACTGATGATCAGAAAGAAGGTTGTGAGAGGAAAGATGTTTTAAAGTTTTCTGTTAAGAACAGACTCAAAAACTTTTGAGAAAAAGGATGTTAAAGCAACTGGATGATAGTTACAGGGTTGGAAATGGTCAACCTTCTTTGGGACTGGCTGAATGAGAGCAAACTTCTGGCAAGAAGGAAAGGCACAAGTTGAAAGACAAAGGCGAAAGAGTTTACCTAGGCAGGGTGTAAGCACAGAAGCACAGTTCTTGAAGACAACAGGAGGGAACCCATCAGCCCCTATGCCTTGTTAGCATTAAGGCCAGTGATGGCAGAAAATACATCAGCTGAAGAAATTTTAATGTCAGCCATTAGCAAGTCTGAGGGTGGAATGCGATCAAGGAACAGCACCGAAATCGTCTACAGTGGAGTTGGAGGAGAAATTCTGAGCGAAGAGATCTACGTTATCAGTAGAAGAAATAGCTACAGAGCTGTCACAGTAGGAAAGAGGAGGAAAGGATGATGAGGTAAAGTTGTTAAAAAGGTTTGTGGCAAGGTGCCAGAAGAAGCAGGAAGAATTCAAGTTGGAGAGTTGAGAGAATTTAGTACAGATGAAATTATTTTTAGCAGAACGAAGAACAGAGAACGATTCTGGGCAGACACATAAACAAGATGTAATTCAGGGGTGGGTTGGCTCTGGTACTTTTTCTAGGCTTTCTCCCTGTTGCAGACAGCATTAGATCAAGAGTGATTAAACCAAGGCTTTCTTGCATTAGTCAAAGGTTATGAGATGGGTATGCATGCTTCCATGCCCACGAGAATAACCTCCGTAATGTGCAAAGCACACTCAGATGGCTTCCGGCCATGGAAGCAATAATCATTCCAGGGAAAATCAAAGAAGTACTGCCTGAGGGCCCCCCAATCCGCAGCTCCAAGGTGCCACAGTCAACGTTTCTTTGGGAAGCCCACGGGCCGGACCGGAACAATAGGACAGGTCAAGGTAATAAGGTTGTGATCAGAGGAGCCCAACGGAGAGGAAAGATTAACAGCATAAGCAAGAAGGATTAGTTGTAAGGGAGGGGTCAAGTGTGTTGGAGCTCTCTCAAAGGCAGTCAGGGATACGGGTAGGGTGCTGTACAAGCTTCTCTAGGTCATTAAGGATAGAAAAGATGAAGTCTTGTTCACTAGGTGGATCAGTGAAAGGAGAGGAGAGCCAAAGGTGGTGGTGAACATTAAAATCTCCTAGAATGGAGATTTCACAGGAAGGAGAAATTGACAGAATGTGTTTCATCACAGAAGTATGGTAGTCAAAGAATTTTTCATAGTCAGTGGTATTAGGAGATAAGTAAATAGCACAGATATATTTAGTCAGAGAATGACAGGAAAGCCAAAGCTAGAGAGTGAGAATTCAGAAGAATCAAGTTCAGGAACACGAGAGCAAGATAAGTCATTGCATACACATATGCAACAGCCACCTTTGGCTCTGAAATGAGTATACAGAAAGTAGGAGCAAACAGAAAAGGGTTTGCTGTCAGTTGCCTCAGACAGCTACGTCTATGTCAGGAAAAGAAGGTGAGGTTTAGAGGAGGAGAGGTGATGCTTGACACAGAGAAAGTTAGAGGAAAGGCCACGAATGTTGCAGAAATGAAGAAGTGAGTCAGACAGTGGTTCCAGGCATCTTGCAGAGTCGTCACCGGGAGAGGGGCAGATGGGGGCATTTATGGTCCCCCCCCCCCCCCGGGACTGTGAGGCCTGGTATTTGTGTGTCATTTTATTTTATTTCATTTTCTTAAATTTTGAAAAGGAAGTGTAGTGTGTACTGTGCAAGTAGCTTGGTGCTGATAGAGAAATTTGTATTGGAGAGCATGCTGGCATACTCTCTGTGTTACTGAAACACTGAAAAAGTTCAACAAAGGAGCATGGTCAGGAACTAGTTCCAAGGGCTGATGAAACGGGAGCTCCAGCTCTCCCTGTCCTCAGCTTTCCATCCACCTTGGGAGTACTGCCCTGCTCGACTGGTGCAACAGTCTACTTGGTATATAAGCTTGGGCATTTGTGCCGACAGAGGAACGAGTGGCATGAGTGAAAGATGAGTTTTGGGCAAGTGTAGAAGCATGTACGGATAAGTCTGAGAGAAGCGAGAGAGTGTTTTTGATTAGACACACGAATGGCAAAGTTGGGAATGTACAAGTCGATGGAGTGGTTGGTCAGTGGAGTGTGCCAGCTGAAGCAGATGGGAATGGTAGTGCTTTGGTGGACATCTGTGCTAGTAAGGGGTTGGCAACAGCCAACACCTTCTTTCAGCATATAATAATCCATAGGTATACATGGTGAGTCAAGAGGAGGAAGGACAGTGAACTTGTTGAACGAAAGGCGATGATAGATTACGTGTTTGTGGATGAACAAATGAGAAGACATGTGTTGGATGAAAGAGTGTGGAGAGGGTGGGGGAATGGAATCTCGGATCATCACTTAGTGATTGCCAAGGTAATGCTGCAAAGAAAATGGGTGAAGAGACGAAGGGGGAGACAGGAGGAAACAGGTCCTGTGAAATGAGTGGAGATGTTGCAACAGAGTGAGAAAATGGCATAGTATAACAGCACAGTCGAAGAAAGATTGGGAAGGTATGAGTTAGAGAAGATGGATGGGGTGGAAGAAGTATGCAAGATATTCACGATAGATGCAGCATGTGAGGTGGTTTGTGGAGTGAGGAGGAGATGCAGGGGTGCAAGGGACAGCATGGTGGAATGATGAGGTGAAACAAGCTGTGAAACAAAAGAAGAAGGCATATAGTGACTGGCTAGTGAGCATAGGTAGAGGAAAAGATGAGAGAGAGAAGAGAGAGGTATATGTGAGCAGGAAAAGGGAGGTGAAGAGATTGGTGAGGGAGAGTAAGAAGAGAGTGAATGAAGGGTTTGGGAGGAAATTGAGTGTGAAATGGAGGGAGGGTAAAAATGGTTTTGGAAGAAGGTAAACAAGGTAAGATAGTGTGAAAGGGGAAATAGTACAGCAGTGAAAGATGGGAATAATAGAATGCTGGTGGAGAAGAGAGAGAAACTGAGGAGATGGAAGGAGCACTTTGAGGATTTGTTAAATGTAGAGAGTGACAGCAGTGTGAGTATAAGTGGTTGGGGAATGGCTGGGAGAAAAAGAGATGAGAGGAAGGAGGAAGAGATCAGTAGGGCAGAAGTAGTTGAAGCAATGAAGAAGATCAAGATGGAAAGGTCCCAGGAATTGATGGAGTGTGTGGTGAAATGCTGAAGTATGGGGGGTGAGATTCTTGTGGAGTGGATATGGAAGTTGTGTAGACTGGCTTGGGAAGAGGGAAGGGTTCCAGAGGACTGGAAATCAAACATATAATTGTTCCTTTATACAAAGGAAAAGGCGAGAGAGAAGTACTGTATGTGGTAACCATAGGGGTATTTGCCTTCTTAGTGTGATTAGAAAAATATATGGCAGAATACTTATTGACAGGGTCAGGGATATAACAGAGGAGCTAGTTGGAGAAGAATAAGGGGGATTTAGGAAGGGAAAAGGATGTGTAAATCAAATATTTGTTCTAAGTTGTTTAGTGGAGAAGTATCTAGAGAAGGGAAAGAAAGAATATACACTCAACCCTCGGCTATCACTCCCAATTGGTCCTGCTATGGCTGCGCTATAGCTGAAACCGTGATAGCCGAATTGAAGAACTTATGGAAATAATTCTAATTGGTGCCATGACCTCAATCTTTACCCTTAAGATACCCATTTTGTACCACATATTAACATACAATAGTCCAAAAATGAGCATCTTTTATGATGTGATCATGATTCTTATAAATACCCCTCACAGTTGATTCACTGATGTTAAATTTCTTCCCCACACTTCGCTTGGTCTCTCCATTGTCCATAAGTTTCACATATCCAGTTTATCTGCATAACTTAGGTTCTTCCTTTTCTTTTATTTCCCTGCCAGGTGCCGCAGCATTATGTTGGGTGATGGTAGTGGGACAGGGAGGGGGTACGTTGGCCATGGTCATATCATTAAAAAGGTTATTGTTCTCGCTGTCACTGTTCACGGTCTGAGGGTGCGCACTTGAATGGTTTGGCGGCCAGGAGACTCGGTCGGGCGGCCAATCAGCGCTTGGCTGGTGCTGACGTCACACGACCTATCACAGAGTGAAGCTTTAGTTGGCTGGGCGGAGCACTGGAGCCCGGCCTTCTTGAAAATTTCGAGCATTTCCGGTGCGTGATAGTGGGCATTTAGTGCGTGATAAAGGTATTTGGGTAGTTTCTTATATAGGCGTGATAGCGAGATACGCTATAGCGGAACGCGTGATAGCGAGATACGCTATAGCGGAACCCGTGATAGCCGAGGGTTGAGTGTACTGCCTTCATGGACTTGGAGAAAGCATATGACAGAGTAGATAGACAAGGTATATGAAAGGTATTAAGAATATATGGAGTGGATGGGAAACTGCTGAGTGCTGTGAAGAGTATGTATGAGGAAGCTAGGGCTATGGTGCGAGTGGATGGTGAGTTGAGTGAGTTCTTTGATCTAAATGTGGAACTGAAGCAGGGATGTGTGATGTCTCCATGGCTGTTTAATATATTCATGGATGGGGTTGTAAAGGAGGTGCAAGGCAGAGTAGTGGATATGGAGGTGGCTCTAATGAATGAGGGTGAGGCATGGAAGATTCCGGTGTTGCTGTTTGCTGATAATACAGTATTGTTGAGTGAAGATGAATGGGAGTTGCAAGGCTTGGTGAATGAATTTGGGAGTGTGTGTAGGAAGAGGAATCTGAAAGTTAATTTAAACAAGAGTAAAGTTATAGTGTTTCAGAGGCATGAAGTCACAGAATGCGGTTGGATGGTGAGGATATGGAGAATGCATTTAAGTACTTTGGTAGTGTGACGAGTAAGGATGGAACTTTGGGAGATGAAGTGCTTGAAACAGTACAGAAGGGAAAGAAAGTTGTTGGTTCACTGAAAGTGGTGATGAGAAATAATGAGGTGAGCATGGAAGCTAAGAAGTCACTGCATGATACTATTGTGATCCCTGCCCTGTCGTATGGAAGTGAGGCATGGACCTTGCAAAAGGGGAACAAGTCAAATGTGAGGGCAGTGGAAATGAGTTACCCGAGAGGAGCATGTGGAGTGACATGGAGGGACAAGTTGACGAATGAAAAAGTAAAAGAACATTGTGGGGTGGATGTGGATGTGATTGAGAAATTTAGGAGAAATACACTGAGGTGGTTTGGACATGTGGAGAAAATGGAGGATGAACGACTGACTAAGAGGATGTATGTAGGTGAAACGGAGGGAGGGAGAGGGAAAGGGAGACCAAGGATGAGGTGGAGGGATGGAGTTGAGAGGTATGTGAGGGAAGGGGATGTGAGTTGGAGGGAGGGCAGTCAAATGGTGGGTGACAGAGCGGCTTGGAGGTGTTTTGTCTGCGGCCACCCTTTCCAGGATTAGGGCATCGGTATATATATATATATATGTATATATTTATGTATGTACAGTACCCTCGCGTCCAACACTGTAATATTGTCATGCATGGGTCCCATGCTGGACCAAAAACGTGTTGGACAAACAACAGAGCTTATGGGGAAAAATGAATTATGTCAGCAACCCTAGGAAAGGCACCCTAAATACCTACCATATACCTATACATATATTGGTACTGCTGTAATTATAATAAATGGTACTGTGCTATGAATGATAACTAACCTTTTAGGATAGTGTTGGTGGGCTTGCTGGGAATCGAAGGTGGTATCCAAGGCTGTAGGTAGTCCTACTGGGTCCCCGGACGATGGCTGCTGGCATCACTAGCGGGTAATGGCTGCTGCTCCTCCTCAACCTCCCTTATAAATCCTTCGAAATCACACTCAGAAACACTATCTTCGTCCACAGTCATGGAAGGTCCTGCTTCTGCCTGTCCTAGCACTCTGTAAGCCTTCACTGCTGCCAGGATCTTGTCTTGGTTTTTTATTATGGTCCTCATGTTAGCTTCATTCATGTCGTAGGCCTTGGCAATGTCCACTTTCCTCTCCCCTTTCTTCTTCCTCTCGATGCTTTCTAGCTTGGTGGCCTGAGGGAGGTGCTGCTGCTTCTTGGGGTTCTCAAAGGCTTCCTAGGCATCGTGAGCAAGGTAAAATGCAGTAACAAGGGCAGAAAATGTAGCAAGAAAAAAGCACCTTCCAATGCGAATTATGCGACTGAGTGGCGCTGTGGCGGGAGAAATTTAAACAAAACATCAGGTGAGAGCAGAAGTGTTTTTAATTGGGTGACATCACGACCACCTCACGATAGTGGGCAGGGGAGGCTACTTGATCGGAAGTTTTTATTGGCTGTCAGCATCACGGGAACGTCCAGTATGACCGTGTTGGACCAAGGATGATCGTGCTAGAGGTGAACTCTGCGGATTTCGCCCACTTCTCAGAGCTCCGTCCGTATTATGCTAATGCACACGTGTTACAGTAATTAAACCGAATTAAATCTTACTAATTATTGCTCTCCGTGCTGGACACAAATCGTGCTGGACAAACACGTGTTGGACGCGAGGGTACTGTATATATATATATATATATATATATATATATATATATATATATATATATATATATATATATGTATATATATATATATATATATATATATATATATATATATATATATATATATATATATATGTATATATTTATATGTATGTATGTAAGTATGTATATTATATATATAAATATATATATATATATATATATATATACAGTAATCACTCCAATATTCGATGTAATAGAGCCATAGGTAGGTCCGGATATTGGTTCTGTCCGGATATTGGGCCCCAGCTCATGGACTTGTACTTATGGACCCTAACTCAGAGAAACACCTATACAACTCCCTCTGGACATGCATAGCACCTATTTAAGGCCCAAATCACACCAATAAGGCACATACATGACTGAAATAAATGCAAAAGAAACATAAAATGAGGGTTTAGAAGTAGGTTCATACAATAATAAACATTCTGGTGACTGGCTCCTAGACTGGTACTTATGGACCCTAACCTAGCCTAACTCAGAAAAACACCTTCCTACTGCACATGCCTAGCTCCTAACACCCTATTCACACCAATAAAGGACATTAAAAAGTGAAATGAGGTAAGTATAGTATGGAAAAAAGTACAGTATGAAACATTCTTATGTTCGGATATTGGGCGTCCGGATATTAGAGTGATTACTTATATATATATATATATATATATAGGTTATATGGGGTTATTGTATAGGGTTATCATACACGTCTTTAACCACCCCAAGTATATATCCAGCAATAATTACACACTTACAAAACCAAGATACCTGCAACAGAATTCACACTCTCAAAAACACATGGACCACCCGACATAACCCCCATATCATGGAGTTCATATCAGGTGGTCATGGACAGCTGTTTGTAGATGGATACAGAAGATTACTGATTTGGTTACAGTGCCTCATATGTCCAGTCGGCATAAGAAGTGACAGTAAAGTATCCAGAAGATTTCTCTCAGCAATAATGCACATACTCTTTCTTATATCTCTACAAGGTGAAACCTATTATGTAAAATTGTTACAGAAAACAATAAGTAAATGCTAGAGTACCAGTACACAAATTTCAAAATTGTAAGAAGCAGTTTGTTAGTTATGATAAGAGGAAATCCTAAATGGAACTAACTGAACTGTCAAAACTGTCACTCAGGGTCAGTCAGGAATAATTTGCAGAGTTCAAATATAGTATGATAACAAGCAATAACTATTTAATAATGTAAAACTGAACAGAAAATCCTTCAATAAAAATTACAAAAAAGAGTCAATATTATTTATAAAATAATTTCTGTTACAATGCCAGGGGATAATTTGAAGAATACTCCCCCAGTATCCCTGCTTGTCGTACGAGGCGACTAAAAAGGTTGGTGGTGGGTTAGTGCCCCACCCTGTAAAAAGAACTAACTAAAAAAGCGAATAAAGCGCCTCGGACCCGGACGGACCATACGTTGACGACTAAGGAACGGACAAAGGGCATTCTTAGGGTGGGAACGTGGAATGTGAGAGGAGTGAATGAAGTGAAAGAGAGAGAGATTGTTCAGGTGCTTGAGGATGCAAAAGTGGATATATGTGGATTGACTGAAACAAAATGGAAAGGTGAAAGGGTGAGAGAATGGGAATATGGTTTAGGTACTGTATATGTGCGGGAGTCAATGAAAATGAGAGGGCAAGAGAGGGAGTATGTCTGATGATAAGCAAGAAGTGGAAGGAGAATATAAGAGAGTATGGTACAGTGGGTGCAAGGATTGTATGGGTGAGGATGAAAGTAGGTATACAAGCGTGGGCGATTGTATGTGTGTATGCCCCAACAGAGGATCGAGTGGCAAGAGTGAAAGATGAGTTTTGGGCGAGTGTAGAAGCGTGTATGGACAAGTTTGAGAGGAGCGAGAGAGTGCTGTTGATTGGAGACATGAATGGCAAAGTTGGGAATGTACGAGTGGATGCAGTGGTTGGTCAGTTGGGTGTGCCAGCTGACGTAGATGGGAATGGAAGTGTTTTGGTGGACATCTGTGCTTGTAAGGGGTTGGCAATAGCCAACACCTACTTTCGGCATAAGATGATCCACCGGTATACATGGAGAGTAATGAGGAGGATGGATGGTGAACTTGTTGAATGAAAGGCAATGATAGACTACGTGTGTGTGGATGAGCGAATGAGAAGACAAGTGTTGGATGCAAGAGTGTGGAGAGGGTGAGGGAATGGAGTCTCGGACCATCACTTAGTGATGGCCAAGGTAGAGCTACAAAGAAAGTGGCTGAGGAGACGAAGGGGAAGACAGGAGGAAGCAACTCCTGTGAGAAGAGTGGAGAAATTGCAAGATAGTGAGAAAAGGACAGAGAATAAGAGCATAGTGGAAGAAAGATTGGGAAGGTATGAGCTAGAGCAGATGGAAGGGGTGGAAGACGTATGTAAGATATTCACGGAAGAGATAGGCGCAGCGTGTGAGGCGGTTTGTGGAGTGAGGAGGAGATGCAAGGGTGAGCAAGGGACAGCATGGTGGAATGATGAGGTGAAACGAGCTGTAGAACAAAAGAAGAAGGCATATAGTGAATGGTTTGCGAGTAGAGGCAGGGGAGAAGATGAGAGAGAGAAGAGAGAGGTATATGTGAGCAGGAGAAGGGAGGTTAAGAGACTGGTGAAGGAGAGTAAAAAGAAAGTGGATGAAGAGTTTGGGAGGAATCTGAGTGAGAAATGGAGGGAGAGTAAGAAATTGTTTTGAAAGGAGGTAAATAAAGTAAGGCAGTGTGAAAGGGGAAATAGTAGGGGAGTGAAAGATAGGAATAATAGATTGTTGGTGGAGAAGGGAGAGAAACTGAGGAGATGGAAGGAGCACTTTGAGGATTTGTTGAATGTAGAGAGTGAGAGCAGTGCGAGTATAAGTGGTTGGGGAATGGCTGGGAGAAGAAGAGATGAGAGGAGGAAGGAAGAGATCAGTAGGACGGAAGTAGTGGAAGCGATGAAGAAGATTAAGTTGGGAAAGGCCCCAGGAATTGATGGAGTGTGTGGTGAAATGCTTAGGTATGAGGGTGAGATTGTTGTGGAGTGGATATGGAAGTTGTGTAGATTGGCTTGGGAAGAGGGAAGGGTTCCAGAGGACTGGAAATCAGGTATAATTGTTCCTTTATACAAAGGAAAAGGGGAGAGAGAAGTATGTGGTAACCATAGGGGTATTTGCCTACTTAGTGTGACTGGTAAAATATATGGTAGAATACTCATTGATAGGGTTAGGCATATGACAGAGGAGCTAGTTGGAGAAGAACAAGGGGGATTTAGGAAGGGAAAAGGGTGTGTAGATCAGATATTTGTTCTAAGATGTTTAGTGGAGAGGTATCTAGAGAAGGGAAGGAAAGTGTATGCTGCCTTCATGGACTTGGAGAAAGCTTATAACAAAATAGATAGGCAAGGTATGTGGAAGGTATTAAGAATATTTGGAGTGGAGGGGAAATTGTTGAGTGCTGTGAAGAGTATGTAAGAGGGAGCTAGGGTTACGGTGCAAGTGGACGGTGAGCTGAGTGAGTTCTTTGATCTAAATGTGGAACTGAAACAGGGTTGTGTGATGTCTCCATGGCTGTTTAATATATACATGGATGAGGTTGTAAAGGAGGTGCAGGGTAGGGCAGTGGATGTGGGGGTGGCTCTAATGAATGAGGGTGAGATTTGGAAGCTTCCGGTGTTGCTGTTTGCTGTTGATACAGTACTGTTGAGTGAAGATGAATGGGAGTTGCAAGGTTTGGTGAATGAATTTGAGACAGTGTGTAGGAGGAGGAATCTGAAAGTTAATGTAAACAAAAGTAAAGTTATGGTGTTTGAGAGGAATGAAGTCACAGAGTGTGCAGTGAGGTTGGATGGTGAGGATATGGAGAATGTGAGTGCATTCAAGTACTTGGGTAGTGTGATGAGTAAGGATGGAACTTTGGGGGATGAAGTGCGTGAAAGGGTACAGCAGGGAAGGAAGGTTGTTGGTACACTGAAAGCAGTGATGAGGAATAGGGAGGTGAGTATGGAAGTTAAGAAGTCACTGCATGATAGTATTGTGATCCCTACCCTGACGTATGGAAGCGAGGCATGGACCTTGCAAGAGGGGAATAAGTCAAGAGCGAGAGCAGTGGAAATGAGTTACTTGAGAGGAGCATGTGGAGTGACGTGGAGGGACAGGTTGACAAATGAAGAAGTGAAGGAATGCTGTGGGGTGGATGTGGATGTGGTTGAGAAGATTAGGAGAAATACACTGAGGTGGTTTGGACATGTGAAGAGAATGGAGAATGAAAGACTGACTAAGAGGGTGTATGTAGGTGAGGTGAAGGTAGGGAGAGGGAGAGGTAGACCGAGGATGAGGTGGAGGGATGGAGTTGAGAGGTATATGAGGGAGGGGGGCCGAGTTGGGGGGAGGGTAGTCAAATGGTGGGTGACAGAGCGACTTGGAGACGTTTTGTCTGCGGCCACCCTTTGTGGGATTAGGACGTCGGGCTATAGACAGATAGATTTATTTTCACATCTGTTTTCTCCATGGATGATGGCAGTAAGCATGAAAGTGGCATAAATCAGTAGGGTATTTTAAATGGTTCGGTCAACAAGTAAAATAGGAGACAACTTTTACTCAAAGACATGCAGTTATTACACCATATTTGGCCAGCTTTCCATTAAGAAAAATCTCTGGAAGATTTAACACACGCCAGTCGACTATCAGTGAATGAAATATAAAGAGAGAACCTTGAAAATTTGATGGTCAGAGCTCCCTGGAGAATGCCAACTTTCTCATAACCTAGTATCCTCAGAGCATAAACCACTGGCAAGAGTAATAAAATGCACAGGCTCATAATCAAATCACTGAGCTCAAAACTTCCCAATCATTATTTTCAGTTAAGCATGACAGCGGTTTATTTAAAATGAAAGATATTACAAACTAAAAGATAGAGCAAAAAGTATGTGCTTTTGCATTGGAAGAGTTTATAAACTCATGTTATGGTTCTCGTTAATGCCTAATGGTATTGTGATACCAACTCTAACGTATGGAAGTGAAGCTTGGACCTTGTTGGAGGGACAAATGTCAAGAGTGAGAGAGCAGTGGAAATGAGTTACTTGAGAGGAGCATGTGAAGTCACATGGAGAGACAGACTGACAAATGAGGAAGTGAAGAAGCGATGTGGTGTTGATGTGGATGTGACAAGAAGCATTGGGAGAAACACATTGAGGTGGTTTGGCCATGCAGATAGGATGGAGTGTGAGAGACTGATGAGGAGAGTGTACATGAGTGAGGTGGAGGGGGAGGCCAGGGATGAGATGGAGGGATGGAGTGGAGAGGTATATGAGAAAGGGGGGTGTGAGCTGGAAGCAGGGCAGTGAAATGGCGGGGGACAGGGCGACATGGAGAAGATTTGTTTGTGGTCACCTCTTATGGGATTAAGGCATGTGGCAATAGATGGATAGATAGAGAGAGGGGTAAAATCTGTCATACCTCCTTACAACTGAAAACAATATAGCATCAATTGGGGATACAGTAGTCAATTATAATTATCATATGCGAGGGGACGACAGGGAATAAAAGGTAGAATGGTCTTGTGCTGATGCAAGTGGGGTATCATTAGTAAGAATAATTTCATTTTAGTGGCATCCATGTTGCTATATCATCACCATAGCATTTGAAAATAGGGTAGTGTATTGCAGTCACAAGAATTTTCCTTAACTGGTCTTCGAAATGAGAGCATCTCTATTTAAAATCCTGGGAAGCTAATACTGTACAGTACATCAGGAACAGCGAATTTTACTGCACGCCACGCGAGGAATAGTACATTGCACATTCATTCAAATCGGGAAATGTAGCTAAGTGTTATCTTTAAATATATCATTGCCCGGTCTAATTCATTTTACATGATTCTTAGCATGATATATATTTTATCTGATATGATGAAGGCACAGAATTTTTGCTTTACATTCACTAAGTTTTCATTTAATGCATGGCAGTGCAGAGTGACCTAAGCAATCTGAAATTCTGCCATCACTTCTTGGGGCAACTGTACAAAAGCTTACTTATTATTCTTTTGTTTATAAGAGTGAAGCATGGATATTCTGTTGCCCATTCACTTGGGGAACTCAGTAATTACTACTGCCATTGGGAAACATGAGGAATTCCAAAAGATATACGGTACTGATAAACAAAATTTCTAAATGGGTCAGCATAGCCATTAACTTAAGCACTACATCCCTGAGTGCACTCTTGTAATACACCTACTCATGTAAGTATTGATCCACAGTAGGTATATGAGGGCTCACCAGGTGCACTTATTCGTCAATGTGCCACCATGGGGGTACTTCATATGCTGCCACAAAGTATCATTCCTGATGCCACACTCTGCATACAGCACATCTACAGTACACAAGACCAGCATCTCTTCCTTGTACATCAAACACAAGATTGTTAAACTGCACTTAAGAAAAAAACAACCTTTCCAAGTTAAGTACCGTACACCAGGTAACTGTTAAAGAAACTAGTGATATCAGTAGCAATGCCAACTGCAGTTACAGAAGTAATATACATATTTACTGGAGGATTAGGATTCCTACTAAATATAATAGCTGGGCTCCTGCTGGTGATAAGATTTCAAAAGTCATTTTCCCCCACAGCAATATATGCTATATCTGATACAGCCATAGGAGCTATCACTGGCATTGGCCTGTTATGTGACAGTTGTCTCTACTACAACAATAACAATTATTCAGCATCATGCCTAAGATACTTCCTCATAACTATGCTTGTGCTGTTGCCAGTCACCACAAGCAGCCTCTCCAATGCTGGAGCAGCTTTTGATCACTATCTCACTGTAACTGCACAATTTAATCTCCCAGTGAAAGCAAGGTATAGTGTATCACTTGCATGCAATATTGGATCATGGATAATATGTATAGCGCTTATGTTAACAATAAATGAAAATACAACAGTTTTTTCCACAGTAGGCATAAATGATGAATCCTTACTTTGGGGAAACAATGTGGATATTCGCGAAAACCGGGGACTGTTAACAGACTTGTGGAAATATAACAGTCAGCATGACTGGTCCAGCAGTTATCAGGAAAATATGGTTATTGGATTAATATATGGCATAATTGGAGGAAATCTTAGTCATGATGATCTTAAGAGACTGCATGGAATTGAACCAAATGAAGAAGTATCATTAGATCATTTATTGGTCAACAAGCTGCATGCAGCCCTAGGCATAGCTGAAAGGGACAAGACTAACATATTTAAACCACCAAAGTTTCAAAATGCAACAAATCATGAGCTCTCTGTACTAAGGGAGTCACTATTAGAGAACAACAAACCTGCAGGGAGAGACCCAACAGAAGATACAGCTGTGTCATTACAAAATTTTCATGTAAAGCCCTCATGGAATGATTCATCAACACAAAGTGTGGGTCATGGTATTAAACAAGCTTTGCAGGATAGCATCCTAGATGAATCTGAAGTACAAGATGATGACAGTGAATATATGAATGAAGATGAACAAGAAAAACAAGATGTAAATTCAACAAATATTTCTAGTACTCTATTGCACCCAAATCTCCAAACAACTTTTACTATCAATGTACCAAACACTCAAACAGGATTTTCTGGTACAACTACAGCTGCAGATAACTATGTGAACACCACCTCCATTTCTTACAAAGATGAAGTCCACATTGCACAGGTATCTACAACACAACCAACTGCTTCAGATGCTAATATGGAAAAAGAAAAGGATGTGAAGATTAAAGGTGAAAACTCTCAGTTAAGAACCACAACTGATACACAAACCAATGATCTTGAAATTTCAAGTAATACTCCTATCCTACTTCCATCACTAAGAACTACAGAAGATCCAAACACAATGCCTGAACAGAAGTCTCAAACATTCTTAGTATGTGTAGCAAAGGTAAGCAAATTTCCCTTATTTTCATTTAAGCAAAAACACATGAATGATCTTATTCTACATTAATTAAGTACTCTGTACACCAATGCCTCTAATAATGAATTAAAATGCAATGATTTTTTTTCTTTATTACATGGAGAGACAGACTGACAAATGAGGATGTGAAGGAGCATTGTGGCGTGGATGTGAATGTGATAGGAAGCGTTAGGAGAAACACACTGAGGTGGTTTGGCCATGTAGAGAGGATGGAGAGTGTGAGACTGACGAGGAGAGTGTATGAGAGTGAGGTGGAGGGGAAGGCCAAGAATGAGATGGAGGGATGGAGTGGAGTGGTATATGAGAGAGGGGGGTGTGAATTGGGAGCAGGGCAGTGAAATGGCTGGAGACAGGGTAATGTGGAGGCGATTTGTTTGTGGCCACCCCGTATAAGGGATTAAGGCGTCTGGGAATAGATAGATAGATAGACTGACAACGCAGGCAAAAAGCTAACTCTTCTGCCAGCGATGTAGCCAGCGAAAGCTGAAAAAACAGGGCACTGTGACGTTACTCTTGCCTCAAGCCAAGTGTGATATCACCCAAGTCGACTGTAGTTTATACCATTATGCTGAACAGTCAGTGACAAAAGTTCATTTACTATCATACTGCATCTACAGTATTTCACAGTCTGAACACACACACCCACCGCAAATTGAACTAGGGCCTACACACAGAATTGCTATGGGAGAGTTGTCAATCTTTGCTTTGTGTTTCCACCTCTACCAAGTGAATTTTTTGGGAAAAAGGAACAACCAACTCCTCTGGTGTTGGCAGGAGGTGGTGAATCACTCAGCACGTCAGTGCTTGCCCAGAAGCAAGAGTGGGAGTATATGTTCCTGTTGCTCCGAGCTTGCACCTCTATCTTTTTTCGTATGTATTACTGTTTGTCCTGTTATTTTGCTAGAGTCGAGTTGTCATGCCTGGAAAGTACTGCTCAAGGGATGAGAGGGTCGGTATCATTGCATCGAGGCAGAATAATGTCCCTATCAACATGATTAGTGAACGTACTGGACACTCAAATTCGACCATCATGAAGATTCTTGCTGCAGTCCACGACCTGCCACCTGATGTTGTACCAGAGCACAAGCATGGCGGTGGAAAGGAGAGGACAACTTCCAGAGGTACAGATACACTTCTGAAGAGGGAAGTAATCAAGAATTCTCAATTAACAGCAGCAGAATTGAAGAGAATGCATCCCCAGCTGTTACAAGACATCTTAACTCGAACTACCCAATACCGCTTGCAGAAGGAGCTGGGTTTGCCAAGCCACACCATAGCCAAGAAACCGCTTCTCACTGACTGCATGAAGAAGCAGCACATTCAGTTTCCCAAGAAGTATGCACAATGGACATCGGATGAGAGGAGAAATGTTATGTTTTCCGATGAAAGCACATACTAAGTGTTCCAGGTGCATTCTGCCAAGGTTTTTCTCCCTGCCTCCCGTAGTCGATATGACCCTGCTTACAAGGTGTCGACTGTTAATCACCCACAATCAGTAAAGGTATGGGGGTGTTTCTTAGGTGAAATGGGAAGGTGTGGCCTCCACTTTCTTCCTAAGAACTTGATGATGAATGGTGGCTGGTACATTCAAGTTCTGAAAGATCATTTGCCAAACTTTCTTGCTATTCATGGGTGCGACTTTTTCATGCACGATTCAGCTCCATGTCACAGGTCAAGAAAGGTGATAATATGGCTTCAGGATAATCGGCCTGAGGTCCTCAACTGGCCTGGCAACAGTCCGGATCTAAATCCGACAGAAAACTGCTGGGCAAAAATGAAGAAAATCATGGCAGAAAAGAAGACACTCAATCTGGACAACCTCAAGACCGAAATTACAAATGTTTGGTGAAAAGAAATATCCTTAGATTACTTTAGAGATCTAAGTGATTCCATGCCAAAACGCATCCAACTGATCCTGAAAAACAAGGGAAACATGATGTCATATTAATGAACAGCATTTCATGAACAAACATTGTGATATACTATGATTCCTGTGTTTTTTAATACCTAGGGGGGGGGGTCCTAATTCAATTTGCAGTAGGTGTATGTGTCACCTTCCTCCCTCACACATTGTACCAGAAAGAACAGGGGCTAAGAAACATACCAAACTTCTCTCAGCTTAGGACTTTCCACCAGCAGAAATTGTGAAGCAGAAGGGATAAAATATTATGCTAACTTATGTCTCTGATTGTATATTACACCATATATGGATATTACTGCAAAATCTTATGCATAACGAGCCTCATCTGATGAGAAGTGAAGTGAAAAAAACACGTGATGTTCTGTGCTGAGAGTTGCTAATATGGATGTGTGTGCAGCTATGGTGATGTGTGGGCTGGGTGTCATGGCAGCATCTCAGTTTCTTGCAATAGTTTGGCTAAAATGATGTGTGTTTTCTACTGACTCCTGCAATTTATATTGGTACAGTAATGTAATCATCCTTATGGCCTAAACTACAGCTTTTCCATCACAATATATTACAGCACGTTTGGACCAAAATCTTGTTAATTATCCATGAAAAGTAAAGTTCTTTGTAATAACAAAGTGAAAAAAATTAGTATTTTGTGATGGAGTCTGGGTCGTAAATGTAGTCGACATACTAATACAGTATACAGCACCTTACAGAACACCATACTTGAGACCCCTAACTTTATTACACAAACTCCTGATGAATAACCATGCTCCCTTGACAAGATGTGAAATATACGATCAAGTGATATTCTGTGATGAGATCTGTTTGTGACGAAGTGTGTCTAGTTGTGTTGGTGTGGTGTGTCAAGGAAGTTGCCATGGTGTAGACATATCACACTGGCCAGACTGAGTGATGCACATAATGTCCACTGACTCTGCAGTTTATCTAATTAGCTCTGCATTCATACTTATGGTAAAAATTACCATTTTTCTATCACGATCCCTGACAACATTATTAGATAATAAAAATATTTCAGTAATTATGAATAATATAGTTCTTTGTGATGAAAGATTAGGTGAGAAAAAAAGTGTGTTTGACAGTAAAGTCAGAAGGATGTCTTGCAAATGAAATGAAATGCAGTGTGGTCTGAGGCAGCTGCCATGATAACAGATACAAGTCTTGCATCAGCCAGGCTGAGTGATGCATGTGCTGTACAGTGATCCTCACAATTTATATAAATTAACTTTGTACATGCGAGTAGCCAGAAATATCATTTACATTACAGTACTATAACAATGATACTGGACACCATTCATGTGCTGCCATAAGGGGTGGCCACAAACAAATTGCCTCCATGTCACCCTGTCCCCCACCATTTCACTGCCCTTCCCCCAACTCACAACCCCTGCTCTCATATACCTCTCCACTCCATCCCTCCATCTCATCCTTGGCCTCTCCATCCCACTTTCCCCCTCCACCTCACTCACATACACTCTCCTCATTAGTCTCTCACTCTCCATCCTTTCCACGTGACCAAACCACCTCCATGTCTTTCTCCTAATACTTTCTGTCACATCCTTATCCACACCACAACGCTGCTTCCCTTCCTCTTTTGTCAATCTGTCTCTCCAAGTAACTCCACATGCTCTTCTCAATCTCATTTCCACTGCTCTCACTCTTGACTTGTGTCTTTGTGTGCTGCCAAGGTGCTTAGGGTAATTTTGGTAGATATAAGAGAAAAAGGGTGACCACACCTGAGTGGTTAGAAACAGTTAGGTCTTTGTACTGTACTATAATGGTTTCCTATATCATTTCAAGCAGCAACTCACCAGAAGCAATTATTACTCATTACTAGAGTTCTATAAACCCTACACTTACTACAACTCTCAACATTATTATGAGTCAATGTACAGGTGAACATAATAAAACCCAACTATATCACACTATCTAGGAGAAGACCACTGAACTCTTTAATACCGAGGGGCTATCTCCACAGCAAGTGTGTGAATTGCGGTTGCCTTAATATTGAAACATTCCAGTTTGTCGTCCCCACCTGAGTAATGCAATTGGAACACTGTTCTTAGCTTGCTTCCTCTGTCTCAATGCTCCTTCTATGTACACATAGGTATCATTATACAAAAATATATACAGATTATGAATTTTTTTCTGCCTAGCTCTATGAATTATATGGCATACATTTAGCCCTACCCCTGGAGGTAGGGGAGGTTTTCAAGAATACTCCCCCAGCATCCCTGCTTGTCGTAAGATGCAACTAAAAGGGTTGGCGGAGAGTTAGTGCCCCTCCCCGGAAAACAACTAACTGAAAAGACGAACAAGAAGCCTCGGACAAGGCCTGACCAAAAGATGACGACCAAGGACCGGACAAAGGACATGGTAATCGCAACATGGAATGTAAGAGGTGCGAATGATGAGGTGAAAGAGAGATTGTCCAGGTGCTTGAGGGTGCGAAAGTTGATGTATGTGGAGTAATTGAAACTAAATGGAGAGGTGAGAGTGTGAGAGAATGGGAGTATGGATGGGGTATATGTGCAAGAGTAGGTGTGAACGAGAGGACAAAAGAAGGAGTGTGTATAGCTGTGAGTAAAAGATGGAAGAAGAACATAAGAGAGTATGGATCAGTTGGATCAAGGATTGTGTGGGTACGATTGGAAGTTGGAATACAAATGTGAACGATTGTGTGCGTGTATGCGTCAACGCAAGATCGTGCAAGCAGAGTGAGAGAAGAGTTCTGGACAAATGTGGAAGTGTGTATGGAAAAGTTTGGATGGAATGAGAGAGTGTTTTTCATCGGAGGTATGAATGGTAAGGTAGGGAATGTGAAGGTGGATGGAATAGTTGGTGGGAGTGGTGGGCCTGCTGAGATAGATGAGAATGGTAGTACGTTGGTGGACATTTGTGCTAGGTGCAGGGTGGTGATAGCCAATACCCTCTTCAGGCATAAAATGATCCACAGGTATACATGGCAAGTGATGAGAAGGGTGGGTGGTGAAATGAATGAAAGGAAGGCAATGACTGATTATGTGTGTGTGCATGAAAGGATGCAAAGATGTGTAATGGATGCAAGAGCTTATAGAGGTTGGGGGAGTGGACTTTCTGACAACTACTTGGTGGTCACAAGGATCAAGATCCATTAAAGATGGAGAAATAGAAGGAGGGAAGGACGGGAAGAAGGAGTATTTGCAAGGAGAGTGGAAAGGTTACAAAAGGATGAGAAAAAGGCAGAATATAAGAGATGTGGAGGAACGATTAGGCAAATATGAATTGGAGCAGATGAAGGAGGTGTGAGCAGGATATTCACAGAAGAAATATGTGCAGCATGTGATGTGGTGTGTGGGATGAGGAGAAAACGGAGGGGGTGTGCAAGGAACAGTGTGGTGGAATGAAGAGGTGAGACAGGCTGTGGCACAAAAGAAGAAAGCATACAATGAATGGATGAGAAATAGGGGCATGGAAGAAGTTGAGAGGCAGAAAAGAGAGTTATATGTAGAAAAAAAGAGAGAGGTGAAAAGATTAGTAAGAGAGAGTAAGAAGAGAGTGGATGAGGAATTTGGAAGGAATTTGAGTGTAAAGTGGAGGGACTGTAAGAAAATGTTCTGGAAAGAGGTGAAGAGAGTAAGACACAGTGGAAATGAAGTTGCAGCGGAGTGAAAGATAAAAATGGTAGATTACTAGTGGAGAAGAGAGAAAAAGTGAGCAGATGGAGAGAACACTTTAAGGAATTGATGAACATAGAGGATGGAAGTAATGCGAGTATCAGTGGCTGGGGAATGGCTAGGAGAAGGAGGGAGGTGAGAAGACAGGAAGAAATCAGTAGGATAGAAGTTGAGGAAGCAATGAAGAAAGTTAAATTGGGGAAAGCCCCAGGAAGTGATGGAGTGTGTGGTGAATTGCTGAACCATCAGGGGGAGATAGTAGTAGAATGGATGTGGAAGATGTCCAGATTGGCCTGGGAGGAAGGCAGAGTCCCGGATGATTGGAAGTCAGGTATAATTGTTCCCTTGTACAAAGGAAAAGGGGAAAAAGAAGTGTGTGGTAATCATAGGGGCATTTGTCTTCTTAGTATAATAGGAAAAGTGTATGGTAGGATACTTATTGACAGTGTTAGAGAAAGAACAGAGGAATTAGTTGGAGAAGAACAGGGAGGTTTTAGGAAGGGAGGAGGTTGTGTAGATCAGATATTCATTCTGAGATCTTTAGTGGAAAAGTTTCTAGGGAGGGGAAAGAAATTGTATGCGGCTTTCATGGATTTGGAGAAAGTATATGACAGGGTGGACAGACAAGGATGGTGGAAAGTCTTAAGAATATATGGAGTAGATGGGAAGTTGTTGAATGCTGTGAGGAGTATGTATGATGGTGCTAAGGCTGCAGTGCGTGTGGATGGTGAACTAAGTGAATTTTTCTCTTTGAAGGTTGGGTTGAAACAGGGATGTGTCATGTCTCCATGGTTCTTCAATCTGTACATGGATGGGGTAATAAAAGAGGTACAAGGTAGGGTAGTGGATGTTGGAGTGGCCCTGGTGAGAGAGGGTAATGTTTGGAAACTCCCTGTACTGTTGTTTGCAGATGATACTGTGCTGTTGAGTGAAGACGAAGGGGAGCTGAAAGGCTTAGTGGATGAGTCTGGGAGAGTGTGTAAGAAACGGAATCTAAAGGTGAATGTACTGTAGAGAAGAGTAAAGTGATGGTCTTTGAGAGAGATGAAGTCAGTGAATGTACAGTGAGGTTGGATGGTGAGGAATTGGAAAATGTGAGTACATTTAAGTACTTGGGTAGTGTGATGAGTAAGGATGGAGGTTTGGAGGGTGAAGTGCTTGAAAGGGTACAGAAGGGAAGAAAGGTTGCTGGTTCCTTGAAAGCAGTGATAAGAAACAGGGAAGTAAGCATGGAAGTGAAAAAGTTACTACATTACAGTAATCCCTCCAATATCCAAAGTAATAAAGCCATAGGCAGGTCCGGATAGTGGTCCTGTCCAGATATTGGGCCCCAGCTTATGGACTTGTACTTATGGACCCTAACTCAGAGAAACACCTATACAACTCCCTCTGGACATGCATAGCACCTATTTAAGACCTCAATCACACCAATCAGGCACATAAAAGACTGAAATAAATGCAAAAGAAGCATAAAATGAGGGTTTTGAGGTAGGTTCATATAATATTCAACATTCTGGGTACTTACAAGTGCCTGGCTCCTGGACTGGTACTTATGGACCCTAACCTAGCCTAACTCAGAAAAACACCTTCCTACTGCACATGCATAGCTCCTAACACCCTATTCACACCAATAAAGGATACTAAAGAGTGAAATGAGGTGTTTGAAGTAAGTATAGTATGGAAAAAAGAACAGTATGAAACATTCTGCCTACTTACAGCAACTCCATGGCCATCTCGATGAATAACTGCCTCCTCTCGGACTCTGACAGTAAGAAGGATTTCCTGAAGCATTTGCAGTACACTGTTCATGAAGTCTTGCACTGAACTTAGTCAATCGCACTCAGAAGTCCGTTCTCTTCACAGTGCGCACTCGTCTAACTTATGCTCCACTGAAACTTACTAAGTGTTGCACTCTGCACTTTAACTTTTCCCACTCTTCTAACCATTTTCTAAAGCAAAAACAAACAAGTCTATTTATGTTAAATGTTGTTCCAAAATCGTATTCTAACTCACAACTGTAAATCCTTAACACAACACACTGTTTTTTTCACTGCACAACACTGTTAATTCCCGTGTGGTCTAGTGGAGAAGTTCTTGCTGTTTAATCACTGTCAGAGTCCGAGAGTATCACTGGCAGGTGACCTAGGGGTGCGTCGCTGGGTCGTGGTGATGGCGTACCCACTGCAGATGACTCTGAAGATAGACGCAAACTCACGTCGAGCAGTGACTCCACCGTGGCTGATGTGCTGGGCTGTGGCTCAGAGCATGAGGGCTTGTCTTGGGGAGGCAACGGAGTGGAGCCAGGGCTGGGCACAATGGGGGTCACGGGCCTGAAAAAACTGTCAATGGTTGACTGACGCAAGGAACGACGATTCTGACGATTGATGATATTCTGCCTGAAAGCAAGCACTTCCTCCACAAGTCCCAAGGGCCCCATCTCCCTGTCGCAGTCCGGGTGTTCCAGGTAGTCCAGAACGAACTCTAGGTGTTCCCGGAATGCGCTCAGCTTGGGGATGGCTGGAGTAGTGTCATGCTGAGAGGAGTCTGCATCACTGTCGCTGTCCTCGTCGGAATCTTCAAGCTGGGTACTGACACCTGCAACTGAAGATGCGATCTCGATATCAGACAATGTCTGATACCCAGGATCGCCCTCGTCGTCATCCAACCACTCACGCACATCGTCCACATCAACATCGTCGCCATGCGTACGTAGCCATGCATGGAAGTCATCCACGTCAAAACCTAGAAAATCGTACTCCACATCCGTTCTGAGAAGCAGACGAGACCAACCATTTTCTAGTCTTGACAGGGACTTCCTTCCATGCACTGGCCCAGTTGTAGATTGCAGACTTGATGTTGTAGCGGCGAAGGTTTTCCAAAGTCCACTGGCCTTGCGTGTCCCGTCCCTCCCTGCGCTCGTCCTCGTCCTCGAGAACAACCATCACCTTGTCCAGGAACTTCCTTCGGTATAGGCGCTTTGTTGCCACGATCACTCCTTGGTCCATTGGTTGGATGAGAGCAGTTGTATTAGGTGGCAGAAACATGCACCTAATCCGGCCATTCTCAGCCACCAAGTCCTTGTCGCATGGGTGGGCAGGTGAATTGTCGAGGAGAAGGAGGGCCTTTACCTGGTCGCGCGGGATTCCCAGTGTCTTCGTCTGGTAATGTATGACCTTGACGAAGTGGCAGTGGAACCAGTCTTTGAAGATCTGGGCTGTAAACCATGCCTTCAAAGAATGGTACCAGACGACAGGAAGGACATCCATCACCCCACGAAGACACCGAGGCGGCTTTGCACGGCCAACAATAACGGGCTTAAGTCGGTGCATGCCGTTAGCATTGGCACAACACAAAGCAGATATCCATTGCTTGCAGAGCTTGCGGCCAGGTACACGCTTCTCTGTCTCCTCGGCTAGAGTGTTCGTTGGCAAAGAGCGATAGAATAAACCAGTTTCGTCAGCACTGTAGACTTGACCGAGAGTTAGGCCTTCCCTGTCGATCAAGCCCTTCACCTTGTGCTGAAACTCGTCAACTCCATCCTTGTTAGCATCCAAAGCTTCACCATGAGCTTTACGGTTGGTAAGGCCATGCCGTAACTTGAACACGAAGAGCCAACCCTCGGATGCCTTGAAGTCTAGGGCGTCGTGAAGCCTGGCAAACTTCTCAGCAGCAGCCTTCAGCTCCGTTCCACGTACCATCACACCAGCAGAACGTTGCTGTCGATACCAAATCAACGTGGAGCGGTCGATTTCAGCAAACTTGGGAGTAAACATCATCTTCCTCTCCACGTTGCATTTGCTTCTTGACAAGAAGTCAGCCGTGTACTGCATGAGTTTGTCTCGGGATCTCTTGATATCGAACAAAGTAGATCGGGCAAGGTTGAACTCGCGGAGGATGCGGGAAGAAGACCACCCCGCATCTACTTTCTCCAGTATCTCCCATTTCTTCTCCAGAGTCAACACCACTCTCTTCCTCTTCTCAGGCGGCGGGGCCATCATCACACACACTAATAAGAGGCCCGAGAGCAGCAGGAGTGCCTGCAGCAGGTAAGGAACCACCACAAATGCAAGCACGTGGGCAGCCATGACGACAAGCGTGCACTCGTGACGAGAGACAGGCGGAAAGTGGGGAAGATGCAGCGGCGCTCTATCGGACGTCGGAGGAATGACGCGCCAGAACAAAGCTGTACCACGTCGCGTGCGCCAAGTTCAAATTACAGGCGAGAAAAATTCGTCCCCCCCCCCCCCGAATATTTTGCGGTTTTCAGACCATTTTGGGAATATTGGATCCCGGGATGATTATGTCCGGTTAGTGGGGATGTTCGGATATTGGGCGTTCAGATATTAGAGGGATTACTTGTGATACCAACTCTAACGTATGGAAGTGAAGCTTGGACGTTGTTGGAAGGACACAAGTCAAGAGTGGAAGCAGTGGAAATGAGTTATTTAAGAGGAGCCTGTGAAGTCACATGGAGAGACAGACTGACAAATGAGGATATACAGTAGAACCTCGGTCCTCGAACACAATCCGTTCTGGAAGGCTGTTCCAGGACCGAATTGGTCGAGGACCGAACTAATTTTCCCCATAAGAAATAATGTAAATTATTTTAATCCGTTCCAAGACCCCAGATGCTTACCTATTTAAGTTTCAGCACTGGTACCAGTGCTTTCCTTTACGAGGTGACTGTATATTTCTCTTGCCTTTTCACAAATTATATACTCACTAACACTGTCTCCTGCTAACTGTTTCTCACTGATAAAGATAAGCAATAATTTTTCCACTTCTTCAATTATTTTCCGCACTACTTTCCTCTTTTCACTGCCAGTAGCCGTACTGGATGAACTTGCTTTCTTTGGAGCCATTATTAGGGGCTTATACTGCACATAATCAAGAAAAATGTGAAGCACAGCAGGACGACCACGTTGACGAACAACAAAGGTGGACACGTGACTGTCGGTTGGCCAGCTTCCCTTCGTTTGGCTACGTTCAGGTTGGTCGAGGTCCGATATTTTGGTTGACCTCTGGAGCAAAAATTTCTTGAATTTTTTGGTCGAGGTCCCATTTGTTCGACATGTGAGACGTTCGAGGACCGAGGTTCCACTGTAAAGGAGCATTGTGGTGTGGATGTGGATGTGATAGGAAGCGTTAGGAGGAATACACTGAGGTGGTTTGGCCATGTGGAGAGGATGGAGGGTGAAAGACTGACGAGGAGAGTGTATGTGAGTGAGATGGAGGAGGGGGAGGGAGGGGGAGGCCGAGGATGAGATGGAGGGACAGGGTGGAGAGGTATATGAGAGAGGGGGATGTGAGCTGGGAGCAGGGCAGTGAAATGGCGGGCGACAGGGCAACATGGAGGCGATTTGTTTGTGGCCACCCCGAATAGGATTGAGGTGTCTGGCAATAGATAGATAAATAGAAGTTGCTGCGTGCAGAACCTACCCTTTTTCTTTTTTCTTTATGGCCTCCTTAACCTAATGTCTGTTTCATTATGATAGAAAAGATAAAATCGAGGTCAATGGAAAGAGTGCATATATGAAAATAATGTATATTTCACCATCATAAAGTACGATATATAAGCACATTATATGCAGCAAAAAGTGTCATTATCTATCAGCTACTTACAGTACTACCTACACATATCTTTATATACATATACTTCCAAAGTTATTTCCTACTGATCTTTAAATACAATCAACCAAGCCAGCTGCTTTCTTACTTTAGTACCAATAACTTCCTCTGTGATGGATTTCTTTATGTGATGTACCCTAATGATACTGTAGCACTGTGACACCAGTTTTATTAATATGTGCACATGAATGTCAATGGAGGTGTCAAACACATGGGTATTTACACAATCAAATATTCTCTATATAGTAATACTGTGTGAGATGTGCAACACAGCTGTGGCAAAAACTAGTGGCACTGGCTGATAAGAATTTCTATGTGTTCTTTTGCAAACTCTGAAAACTTTTTCAGTTTCATGACAGACTTTAAACTATGTACTCTCACGTGCATTTAGAGGCCATCTCTGTCTCTGTTGTCCATACAAGTGCTCAAATAACTACTGTATTGCCAGTTATGATACCAGTGCTCCTTGATAGTGTTAAAATTTGTGACATCAAAGCACTGGCCTCTGTATTACAACTCTCTCTCTCTCTCACCTTTGAACATTTATTTTTTTAATTTGGATTGTTTCTTTTATATAAGGCAAATATCCTGCACTTTGAACGAAAGTATCCTGCATGTTGTAAAATGTGTATTGTGTTCATCAGTAATTTTACAGAATTGGTGGCAAGATACATTTCTTCTCTGTGAAAAGTAATGCCAATCTCTCTTTGATGATATGCTGTGCCCATTTTTGCAACTGTAAGCTGCACAGTGGAGAAGCTTGGGAGGAATGGCTGTGACGTGCATTACCAGACTGTTTAACAAAATCCTTGAGGGTGAGAGGATGCCAGAGGAGTGGAGAAAAAGTGTTCTAGTTCAGATTTTCAAGACCAAGGCTGATGTGCAGTGTTGCAGCAACTACAGAGGTATACAGCTGACTAGCCATGCAATGAAGATATGGGAAAGAGTGGTGGAAGCTAGGCTGAGAATAGAAATGAGGATCTGTGAGAGGCAATTTGGTTTTATGCCAGGGAGTACTACATATGCCATATTTGCTTTGAGAATGGGCGCGGTGCATAGCGTCGCACTCGCTTGCCGAGAGAAAATGAACTAACCTCTCTCTGGTAAATAAATTTTCACGCACTTCTCAGTTGAGTCCATGTCCCTCCTCTCCTCACAGCCTCGCTATACATGAGGATATTTTCGCAGCCCTTCACCTTTTCGTATTTTTTTGCCATGCCTTCCAAGCGCCCTGCATCATCTCCAGCAAAGAAGCAGCAGCATCGTACTCTAATTCAGAAAAGGAAATTGGAAATTATAAGACCCCATGAGGAGAGGCAGGGAGTCTCGGAGACTGGGCGTGCTTTAGGCCTTGCTGTTTCCACCATTGGAACTGACGAAGAAAAAGGAGATGTACAAGAATATGGCCACCTCCTTCTCTACAATTGTATACAGGTACTGCTTACTTCTTAATAGGGGGGGTGAAGTTTAGGTGGGGGTCCGAAGGGGTCCTGGGACGCATCCCCCCATTTATATGTATATTTCAATGGGGAAAATCGTTCTAATAAACGAAATTTCAAATTATGAAAGTTTTTTTTGGTCCCTATCCCTTTCGTATATCAAGGACTCACTGTATTACTAGCCACTGACCCGGGAGTGGAAAGGGCATTAACACCCAAGGAGACATCCTCTGACTGAAGTGACATCTCATCCTCCTCCCTATCGGATAAAAGAATAAATCGGTTCTTAGTCTCCAAAACAGGTCTGGATTTGACTGGAAGTGACCTAGTTCGACCCCTTTTATGAGCTGGGGAAACAAACCCACCAAACCCATCACCTTCAGGGGATGAACGCATCTCAGTTTCTTTCCAAGACTTAGTAACAGTGGGAGGACCTGCTACTGGGTTGTCACCACCAGTAGAAGGATTATCCTTCTTAGTAGTAGATTCAAATTTCACAGCTTTCCTATTGGCAGAAGGACCTGCTGCAGATCTGCCATCACCTGTAGAATGATTGTCCTTCTTAGTTATAAATTTTGGTTTTGCACCATCGATGTTGAGGCCTTTGGCACTCTGGGAGAAGGAAGCTCCTTCCCTTGGTGCTGAAGTAGCAGCAATTTGAGCAAATGATCTACCCGGGGTGGGTTGGGCTTGTTTTAGCAAAGCTAAAGCTTGCCCAATGCTAATGCGTTCAGGACTAGCTTTAACTACCACCTCCTGCTGAAACATCCACCATGGACATTCCTTAGCAGTGATGCCATGGCCACCACCACAGTTTCCACAATGAGGGTCCCGAGAGCAGTCTCCATGTTCTGGCTGAGAACACTTTCAACACACCCTTGCATTCTTGCAAGCACTTGCAGCATGTTCATATCTAAAGCAACTGAAACATTGCAATGGCTTTGCCTTGTGCAGTCTCACGCTGACATGCAGCCTATCAATACAAATAGACAGAGGTAAGACGCTATCGGCAAATGACAACTGGTACAAAGGTAACATATTTGATACTTTTTTGACATCAACCACATTAGGAGGACACATTGAGGATTTCACGTTTCCCGAAGTCAGCAAGGTCATGGCAGAAAACCACTCCCTTAGCATAACTAAACGTCCTGTGTGGTTTAATTTCCGCTAACATAGAACTGTCTAACTTTAAACCGGTTAGCTTTCGAGACACTGTTTCAGAAGGAGCGTAAATTAAAACATCCTTCTTACACTACCTTTTGATAGAATCGGATGGTAAACGACCAACTCTTTCCTCAATAAAACAGCATTATTTAATAAAGTTTGCACATTCTGAATGAACAGTTGCAAGATGCCACTTTGGATAGGACGGAGGCCTATTCCGTGGCTTTGCAGTGACTGTTATAGACTTTGCATAATCCTTAGGGATGTATGCATCTGCATCATGAAGAAGTACTCTACTAAGAGACACATTCAAATCAGTATCAGAACTCAATGTTGATAAAGCATGAGAAGCGTCCTTTGCTCTTGCAAACTGAGAAAGACATTCCCATCTGTTAACATCATCACGCCAGTTAATTTTGATCTTCTCAACTACACCAAATGACTCCAACATCTAGCATACAGAAACGTAGTCACAGTGTGGCCACTCGTCATGGTCAAAACACATTTACTGATGACACAAGGTCCAGCCCTGGAGGCAGTGGAACCTGGGTCATCTAAAGAGGGAGAGGGTTTGTGAGAGGAATCCACATCCATGATCAGGGTCGTTCTGGGTTTGTCAACGGGAGAATCAGTTTTGCTTAAATTTTCATTACTGGCTGCCGGGGCCACAATTAACCTGAGGAAATAAACAGTCCATTCAGGCAGGGCCTTGCACCTGAATAAGACTACACATACAGCACTGGTTCATCAGGCCAGTGAGGTATCCTGTCACAACAGCCAGGGATAAGGGGAGCTGCCAACCCGTTCCTAGCCCAGGTATAACCAGCAGAGCTTTCCACTTTTGAATGGTATTTGCTCTCGCCCAGAATTAGGGGTGTCAAATTGGCTCCCCCAGCTCTAGGCGAGAAAGCCCCCCCTGTTACAGCAAACCTCCGTCCAAGCAGCAGGGATTAAACAAAATGGGCTTAGGTGTGCATTTTGCATTACCTCAACATTGCAATCATGTCTACATCTATGGGGTGTGTTTAAGAGGTAGTTTCAAAGGGAAAAGTGTTAGTGTGGCACTGCATACGAGTGGTATTGTATATCCTGCAATCATATGTTCACTGTGATTTCAATGTTCACCACCACCTTTGGCTATCCTCTCCTTTCACTGATCCACCTGGTGAAAAAGTCTACATATTTTCTATCCTTAACCCCTAAACAGCGGGGTTGTTTCTGCCTGACTTGCGTGTCTTGCAGGCAAATTTGTGCTCCGACAGACTCTCAAAAAATATTTGCCAAAAATCAGTTATTAGTCCTAGAATATTATACTTATATATGCATATGGCACATACATTCAGCTTTCTCCTGGGATGTTTGTTGAGCCTTCGTCGAGTACCGCAGGACTTGTGGAGACCTCAGAAGTTGGATAACGAAGTCTCCACTTTACACTTCCTGACAACCCGTAATATGATTACCACAGCCTGATATTATCACTAAAAACACTATTCTATGATTCTCAAATAGTTTGGAATCCATACTCAAAAAAAAAAAAACACTGTGAAAGCAATGAAAATTACAAGCACGTATGACCTTCCCACTTGCACTCGTTCGCCGCTAGTGTTCTGTCATTTATTATTCATAAAAACAATCACACTTTATATTTCTATTACTATATAACACTTATATATATATCTACAGTCTTTATCCATAAGTTTCCTTCAGTAATAGTAGTTTATTGTCACTGTAGGCATTCAATTTCTCTTTCAGTAAAATACATAGCATTCACTTTCTCGTCCTGTATACTAGCGTTGAGAGCGAATCTGTCACTTTCATTTTCACTTTCATAACTCAAAGTATTCATACATGCTAGAGTGAAACTTTCACTTTCATTACTCCTAGTATATATACAGTACTCGTATTCTTATATTACTACTCATTTACATTTCTATTTACGTTCTCTATTTTATTTACATTATTTCAATTTCCATTTCATTTACACTGTGTTATGCAGTCACTTGCAGTAACTTATAAAACTATTTTCCACTGTTCACTTATATTTACATTCATTGCTTTCACTTGCTGTTTACATATTATTTACATTTCCACTTGCACTGTTTTACTCACCAGATAGATCGCAGTCTCTGTCTATCATTTTCATTGACAAATTAGCCAGTTCACGTTCCACAGCAGTCACTTAGCCCTTTACCTCTTTCCACACGAGGTATAGTAGGGAGTAGAGGTCACAGGGCCCTTTGAATGGGGCTAAAAAGCGGTGGAATTGGACAGGCGTGAATCCGAAGTGCTTTCACCTTGAAAGACGATAGTAAACTGAATACAGTGTGGTGGCCTCCCCAGAAGGAGTGCAACTCTGCAATGTCAGCGTGGTGACAGCTGCTAATGAATACGCTATGAAATGATTGGCAGGAAATCTAGACAATACATTATAAATTAGATAGTTCCAGGTGAATGTAAATATCACTTTGGCTTCTCCCTTCCCTCCTTATATATATTTTTATTACGAGAATAGATTATACGTCATATTTCAAGGGGAAATAAACAGCGAAAATTAGCGAACGAGAGCACGTGAGGTGTTGTCAGGTGATAATTAGCCAATTCCAGGTGTATGGCACTATCACTTACCTTATTTCTTTCTTGTATATATTATTTGGTATAAGAATAGGGCATAGGGCTTATTTCAAAGGATGAAATTAG
Source organism: Coenobita brevimanus (assembly GCF_032717465.1). NCBI lineage: Eukaryota > Metazoa > Arthropoda > Malacostraca > Decapoda > Coenobitidae > Coenobita > Coenobita brevimanus. The sequence continues at coordinate 47,273,764 of NC_137008.1, forward strand.
TGGAAAATTCCAGGGAAGATTTACTTAGTGTAGCATGACTGGGCAGGCGAGAGGAGAGGGTAATGGAGGGGAGATAGGGAGGGGAGTCAAGAACGGGGAGAAATGGCTAAATTGTCAACAATGGATGGGAGTACAGATGAGATTAGGAGTGCTGACTAGTGTTGGACATTGGCAGTACTGATAGATGATACAAGCCACCACTTGAAAGCCTGGGCAAATTCAAAATAACACAGAATCACAAAAGTGATGCCCCGCGGTATGATCGCTTGCTCCCAAGCGTCACGAAAGTGACGCCCTGCGGTTAAGGGGTTAATAACCTAAAGCAGCTTGTACAGCACCCTACCCGTATCCCTGACCACCTTGGAGAAAGTTCCAACATACTTGACCCCTTCCTTACAACTAATCTTTCTGCTTACATTGTTAATCTTTCCTCTCCGTTGGGCTCCACCGATCACAACCTCATTACCTTGACCTGTCCTATCGCTCCGGTACGGCCTGTGGACCCTCCAAAGAAACGTCGTCTGTGGCACTTTGGAGCTGCAGATTGGGAGGCCCTCAGACAGTACTTCTTTCTTTGATTTTCCATGAAATGATTATTGCTTCCATGGCCGGAAGCCATCTGAGTGTGCCTTGTGCATTACGGAGGTTATTCTCCCAGGCATGGAAGCATACATTCCCTTCTCATATCCTTTGACTAATGCAAGAAAGCCTTGGTTTAATCATGCTTGGTCTAATGCTGTCCACGAGGGCCTATAAAAAGGGCACCAGAGCCAACCCACCCCTGAATCACATCTTGTATATGTTTCAGCTCTGAATCGTGCTAAGTCTGTTCTTCGCTCTGCTAAAAATAATTTCATCCGTACCAAATGCTCTCAACTCTCTAACTCGAATTCTTCCCGCTCCATCTGGCATCTTGCCAAAAACCTTTCTAACAACTTTACCTCATCATTGTTTCCTCCTCTTTTATATTCTGATGGCTCTGTAGCTTTTTCTACTGATAAAGCAGATCTCTTCGCTCAGACTTTCTCTTTCAATTCCACCTTAGATGATTCCAGTGCTGTTCCTCCATCACTCCCCCCCTCAGACATCCTCATGGCTGACATTAAAATTTCTTCAGCTGATGTATTTTCTGCTGTCACTGGCCTCAATACTATCAAGGCATATGGGCCTGATGAAGTCTCTCCTGTTGTCCTCAAGAACTGTGCTTCAGGGCTTACACACTAGCCAGGTAAACTCTTTCGCCTTTGGCTGTCAACTTGTACCATCCCTTCCTGCTGAAAGTTTGCTCTCATTCAGCCAGTCCCAAAGAAGGGTGACCATTTCCAACCCTCTAACTATCGTCCAGTTGCTTTAACATCCTCTGTCTCAAAAATTTTCGAGTCTATTCTTAACAGAAAAATTTTAAAGCATCTTTCCTATCACAACCTTCTTTCTGACCGTCAGTATGGGTTCCATCAGGGACACTCCACTGGCGATCTTCTCACCTATCTTTCAGACTCATGGTCATCCTCCTTTTGGGACTTTGGCGAAAGCTTTGCCATTGCACTTGACATCTCTAAGGCTTTCGATCGAGTCTGGCATAAATCTTTAATTTTCAAACTGCCCTCTTACGGACTCTATCCTACCTGTGCCTTCATCTATAGCTTCCTTTCTGGATGTTCTATAGCCGCTGTTGTAGATGGCCATCGTTCTTCTCCTAGATCTGTCAACAGTGGTGTTCCTCAGGGCTCTGTCCTATCACCAACTCTCTTCCTTTTATTCATCAATGACCTTCTAAGCTGTACCTCTAACCCTATCCACTTGTACACTGATGATTCCGCCCTTCACCTTTCCATTCGGTTCCTGCAACGTCCACTTCAGGAATTACTTCAACAAACAAGGGATGAGGCTATGGTACACCTGATGTCTGACTTGGCACGTATCTCTGACTGGGGTAAAAATAATCTTGTTGTTTTTATGCATCAAAAACTCAGTTTATACACCTATCAACCTGACACAATCTTCCACAGGAGTACCCACTAATTTTCAATAATATCCAGCTTAATCCTGCATCATCCTTGAACATGCTTTGGGTTTCATTCACTCAGGACTTATCTTGGAAAGATCATATTGCATCTCTTGTAAAATCTGCTAGAGAGTTTAGGTGTGCTAAGCCGACTCCGTATCTTCTTTACCCCTGCACAGTAGTTGACTTTATACACAGGTTTTATTCACCCCTGTTTAGAGTACAACTCTCATGTGTGGGGAGGCTCCCCACATACAGCTCTTCTCTATAGGATGGAGTCAAAGGCTTTTCGTCTCATCAACTCTCCTCCTCTTATTGGCTCCCATCAACCTCTGTCTCTGCACCGCACAGTTGCATCTTTATCCTTTTTTTATCGCTACTTCAATGGTCACTGCTCCTCTGAACTGTCTGCTTGCATCTTTCCATCTCTTTGACAGGTGCGTAGCACCAGTCTAGCAACAAATCTCATCCCTTTTCTGTCCAACTCTCTAATGCAAGAGTTAATCGTTACTTCCAGTCCTTCATTTATGCAACAGGTCAAAACCAGAAGTCTCCCTCTGTCCGTATTTCCTACTTCCTATGATCTCCAGTCTTTCAAACATAGTGTGTCCAGGCATCTCAAAATGAACAGATGTTGAATTTGGCTCTCTTCTGTATTGTTTTAGTTTTTTCTTAGAGGGAACAGTTTGCGGGCTCCTGGCCTTTGGTTCCTTCTTTCTTGCACAAATATCTATCTATCTATCTATGTTAGGTTAGACGCCTCAATCCCGTTCGGGGTGGCCACAAACAAATCGTCTCCACGTCGCCCTGTCCCCCACCATTTCACTGTCATGCTCCTAATTCACACCCCCCTCTCTCATATACCTTTCCACCCCATCTCTCCATCTCATCCTCGGCCTCCCCCTCCCTCTCCCCCCCTCCACCTCACTCACATACACTCTCTTCGTCAGTCTTTCACCCTCCATCCTCTCCACATGGCCAAACCACATCAGTGTATTCCTCATAACGCTTCCTATCACATCCACATCCACACCACAATGCTCCTTTATATCCTCATTTGTCAGCCTGTCTCTCCATGTGACTCCACAGGCTCCTCTAACTCATTTCCACTGCTCTCACTCTTGACTTGTGAACTTCCAACAACGTCCAAGCTTCACTTCCATACGTTAGAGTTGGTATCACAATACTGTCATGTAGTAACTTTTTCACTTCCTTGTTCCTTATCACTGCTTTCAAGGAACCAGCAACCTTCCTTTCCTGCTGTACCCTTTCAAGCACTTCACCCTCCAAACCTCCATCCTTACTCATCACGCTACCCAAGTACTTAAACGTACTCACATTTTCCAATTCCTCACCATCCAACCTCGCTATACATTCACTGACTTCACCTCTCTCAAAGACCATCACTTTACTCTTCCCTACATTCACCTTTAGATTCCGTTTCTTACACACACTTCCAAACTCATCCACCAAGCCTTGCAGCTCTCCTTCGTCTTCATTCAACAACAGAGTATCATCTGCAAACAACAGTACAGGGAGTTTCCAAACACTACCCTCTCTCACCAGGGCTACTCCAACATCCACTACCCTACCTTGTACCTCTTTTATTACCCCATCCATGTACAGATTGAACAACCATGGAGACATGACACATCCCTGTTTCAACCCAACCTTCAAAAAGAAAAATTCACTCAGTTCACCATCCACACGCACTGCAGCCATAGCACCATCATACATACTCTTCACAGCATTCAACAACTTCCCATCTACTCCATATATTCTTGATACTTTCCATAATCCTTGTCTATCCACCCTGTCATATGCTTTAAATCCATGAAAACCGCATACATCTTCTTTCCATTCTCTAGAAACTTTTCCACTAAAGCTCTAAGAATGAATATCTGATCTACACAACCTCTTCCCTTCCTAAAGCCTCCCTGTTCTTCTCCAACTAATTTCTCAGTTATTTCTATAACTCTGTCGATAAGTATCCTACCATACACTTCTCCTATTACACTAAGAAGACAAATGCCCCTGTGATTACCACACACTTCTTTTTCCCCTTTTCCTTTGTACCAGGGAATAATTATACCTGACTTCCAATCCTCCGGAACTCTACCTTCCTCCCAGGCCAATCTGTACATCTTCCACATCCATTCTACTACAATCTCTCCCCCACGCTTCAACATTTCACCACACACTCCATTAATTCCTGGGGCTTTCCCCAGTTTAACTTCTTCATTGTTTCCACAACTTCTATCCTATTGATTTCTTCCTGTCTTCTCACCTCCCTCCTTCTCCCTGCCATTCCCCAGCCACTTATACTCGCATCACTTCCGCCCTCTATGTTCAACAATTCCTTAAAGTGTTTTCTTCATCTGCTCACTTTTTCTCCCTTCTCCAATAGTTATCTATCATTTTTATCTTTCACTCCCCTGCTAACTTCACTTCCACCCTGTCTTATTCTCTTCACCTCTTTCCAGAACATTTTCTTACAGTCCCTCCACTTTACACTCAAATTCCTTCCAAATTCCTCAAAAAAAAAAAAAAAAAAAAAAAAAAAATATATATATATATATATATATATATATATATATATATATATATATATACTGTATATATATATATACACAGTGGAACCTCGGTCCTTGAACGTTTCACATGTCGAACAATCGGACCTCGACCAAAAAATTCAAGAAATTTTTGCTCCAGAGGTCGACCAAAATATCGGACCTCGACCAACCTGAACGTAGCCAAACGAAGGGAAGCTGGCCAACCGACAGTCACGTGTCCACCTTTGTTGTTCGTCAACGTGGTCGTCCTGCTGTGCTTCACATTTTTCTTGATTCAGTGCAGTATTAGCCCCTAATAATGGCTCCAAAGAAAGCAAGTTCATCCAGTACGGCTACTGGCAGTGAAAAGAGGAAAGTAGTGCGGAAAATAATTGAAGAAGTGGAAAAATTATTCCTTATCTTCATCAATGAGAAACAGTTAGCAGGAGACAGTGTTAGTGAGTATATAATTTGTGAAAAGGCAAGAGAAATATACAGTCACCTCGTAAAGGAAAGCACTGGTACCAGTGCTGAAACTTAAATAGGTAAGCATGGAGTCTTGGAATGGATTAAAATTATTTACATTATTTCTTATGGGGAAAATTAGTTCGGTCCTCGACCAATTCGGTCCTGGAACAGCCTTCCAGAACGGATTGTGTTAGAGGACCGAGGTTCTACTGTATATATATACAGCCAATGTATAAGAGTATATATCAGATATATGGGAAAAACTGGTAACCAGGAAGGTAAGTTCCTTAAGCATACTGGTACTGGTTTACTGAGACTGTACTGTATCTGAGAGACAGTTGTATCAACAGGACTGAAGCACATTAGACACTTTGCCCAATAATTCAAAAAGCAGAGCACAAACATAACATTTTTTTGGGGGGAGGGACTACCTTACAGTGTTACGTTCCTGCACCATATTTTCAATTTAACAGGACAGCTTCTATTCAACATTTCTGGTGGTTTTCGTTGTTGCGGTGTTCATACTCCCTGTAATATGGTCTACCGGCTTCTCAATATACACATGCTGGGTTCTTCACTACAGTCCACCACACCCTCAGGAATCAAGACTTTCACAAAGGCAATCCAAAATCCAAACTACAAAAAAGGTAGGTTGTATGAAAACCTGGAATCTCAACTCCTACGCTACCATACTTTTCTTTGCAAACTGTTCTCCTCTTAACTCTGGTTGCTGGTGACCTTTAGGCTTGTGGCATAATGCCACTTGTAAACCTATCAAGTACTGTGTGGTGCAAGAGTGCATCTCATGAAAATAGTGATCTTAAGGTACATTTTGCATATAAACATATATATATCAGTATATACATATACATACAGTGGAGTCTCTTTTATCCGAAAATCATGGGACTTTCAAAGTTTCGTTTAACTGATTTTTTCAGATAAAAGATACTGTAGTAGTAGTAGTTGTTCCCTAGGCGGCCTGGCCAAACAGCCACGAGTCCCTTAGGAAGGCCATGGCCGAGACCAGGCTTTCCCTCAGAGCTCTCAAAGAGTGTATGTTGTGTTGTTGGCATAGGTGATTGTGTGCAATGCAGTCTTCCATAATGTGCTTAATAGTATGGGATGCTGTGTTGCATCCTGGACAGGCATCAGCAACAGAGTCATCCAGCCTCTTCTGGTACCTTAAGAGGGCTGGATGGTGCCCACATCTCAGCCTGGGCAGGTGGACCCTGTCCTCACGAGGAAGATAGGATTCAGAAGGGTGGATGTCAGGAGGCTGTGCATGCAGCTCTGTGTTGTCTTTAAGTGACTGAATGGAGCGGTGAGTGATCTGAGTGTGGATATGCTTCTGGAAGCTGGTCTGAGGTGGGCGAGGGGGGAGAGATGACAGTATTTGTGTATGGTATCATGTGCTGGGTGTTGTTTTGATGTTCCTTGGTGTGGGTGGATGTGCTGCCATGTATTGTAGTGGATGTTGTGGGTTTGTGGAGGCTGCAGCAAGAAACTGAGTGCCTCTCATGTCTAGGTGATCCTCGACTTTGAGGACTTTGGTCTCTTGATGTAGGTGGTCTGTGGGTGCAGTAGCTGTGCAGCCTGTGATTACTTTTAGGGACGCCTGTTTCTCCCATCTTTCCTGTCATTACTTATTGCTTTTCTTTCCTTTATAGGTGGCTTTACAATGAGTGACAAGCCAAATGGTGTCCTGTATGCCAAGAAACCTATGGTCCGTAGGGTGTTGTAGTGTGTTTTGATGAGGTTAGAAGCCCAGGCAGGGCTTGCATCATTCATCATTGAACGTATATAATGTTTGTATACTGTGGTGGTGGTTTCTTTGTTGTGTCCGAATGTTTTATGGGCAAGTGACCTCAAAGCATTAAGTCTTGGTGTTATTTTATTTTAAATGTTTGTGATGTGTTGTTTAAATGACACTGATGTATTGTATGTTACACCAAGGATTTTGGGTGTGTGTGTGTGTGGTAGGGGAGTGTTGTTTATGGTGAGGTGTGGGATGTGACTGTGTTCTGCTGTCCAGTTTGTGAGAAGGGTCACTGTAGATTTGGCTGGGGCTATTTTGAGCCTGTTTGTGCTGAACCAGAGGTGTAGTGTGTTGAGGTAAGGTTGAATGATGTGCGCAGCTGTGTTTGCGTTTTGGTGCATACGTGTGTTATATCATCTGCATAAGAAGATATGTGTATCTGTAGTGTGTGGGGTGTGGGTACATCATGCATGTATAGGTTAAAGAGTGTAGGGGACAAAACAGATCCTTGGGGGATGCCGTTTGTGAAGTTTCTGATGTTAGAAGACTGACCGGCAAATGTTATGTGTGCACATCTGCCTGCTAAGTAGTTTGCCAGCCACCTTTTTGTGTTATTGTGCATGTTTGTGTTGAGTATTTTGTTTGAGAGGTTGTGGCAGGGGATGACATCAAAAGCTTTGCTAATGTCTAGTGTGATTAGGAGTGTTCTGTGTGGTGGCCTAACTGAATTCATGCCATCGAAAACTCTCTGTGTGAGGTCTGTAAGAAGGGTGTTAGTGGAGTGTAGTGGCCTAAAGCCATGTTGTGACTGTAATATTATGTAGAATACAAGGGAACATTTTGTACTCACCCATCACCTATTTCTGGTGATGTCTAGCCCACCACCACCACCAGCACCCCAAAAACCACTCAACCATCACCAAAACACTTAATACACTGTATCATCCACTCACTTGATGTAGTGCTGCCTACTTCTTTCTTAGCCTTTATCATTCTTTTTCTGTGCCTGTCCTCCTCTCTTCCTGTTTCTCCCATCTTTCCTGTCATTACTTATTGCTTTTCTTTCCTTTATAGGTGGCTTTACAATGAGTGACAAGCCAAATGGTGTCCTGTATGCCAAGAAACCATTTACAACACTGGGTGGTAACCATATAACCAAATCATACGTGCTCCCTACGTGTCAGCGAGTGGGTTGGTGGAGGGTTAGTGCCCCTCCCCGTAAAACAAATAACTCAAAGTCAAATGGCCACCCCTTACGGGATTATGGCATCTGGCAATAGATAGATAGAGATAGATAGATAGTAACTATGTATGTAACTGCAATTTTGTAATTGTAATAGCAACTGTCAACTTAAAACTTCACTCAAATAAACTTAATTACCCTTCACCAAAACAATTATGTAATTCACTGTAAGCAATTCGAACAAATAGTCCTAAACCTAATCATTTTTTCATATTTTCTGTTTCCTCATTCAATCATTTTCACATCATCCATATCATCTCCCACATCATCCAAATCTTCTGAGGTGGTGGATGGGGGTAGGCGCAACCCACGCTCACTCTTGTGACTAGCGGAGCAACCGTAAACTAACGCTGGTGGTGCGAAATAAGCCCGCCGTGTTTGAATTTTCGGATAGGTTTCAGATTTTTGCAGTTAACTGAAATGAGAACGTTTTAGTAAAACTTATGGTTAATGGAATATTACGGTTAAAAGAATTTTGGATAAAAGAGACTCCACTGTATATATATATATATACTGTAATTAGGGGTAGGTGGTGGCGACCATCAACCACTCACTTGATGTAGTGCTGCCTACTGCTTCCTTAGCCTTTATCATTCTTTTTCTGTGCCTGTCCTCCTCTCTTCCTATTACTCCCACCTTTCCTGTCACTTCTTATTGTTTTTCTTTCATTTACAGGTGGCTTTACATTGAGTGACAAGCCAAATGGTTTCCTGTAAGCCAAGAAACCATTTATAATGCTGGGTGGTAACAATATAACCAAACCATACGTGCTCCCTATGTGTCAACAAGTGGGTTGGTGAAGGGTTAGTGCCCCTCCTTGTAAAACAAATAAAGTTAAATGGCCACCCCTTATGGGATTATGGCATCTGGCAATAGATAGATAGACAGATATGTATAAATATATATAAATATATGAATGGGGTGATGAGAGAAGTAAAAATATGAGTTATGGCAAGAGGGATGGCAGTAGTAATGAATGGTGATGGATGGAATATCTCAAATTTGCTGTATGCTGACAATGAAGTGCTACTTGCAAACCAGACAAGAGCTTGGTAGACTATTGCAGCGTTTTGCAGATGTCTGTGAGCATCATGCTTTAAGAGTATATGTAGGAAGGAGTAAAGTGTTGGTTCTTGAGAGAGAAGGTAACCTAATGTGATGTTACAATGAATGGAGAGAGACTGGAATTGGTGACAGAGTTCAAATACCTCGATCCAGTGATAGAAAAAGAGAGGAAAATGGGCAAAAGAAGTGGAAACTAGAGTGACACAAAGAAGGAAAGTAGCTGGTGCTCTGAAGGCTTCGATAAAACAGAGGCCTGAGTGTTACAGCTGCACAAGGCTTACAGGAAGGAGTATTAGTGCCAGCTTTAACATACAGATGTGAGACTACAGTGTGGCATGAAAATGAAAAGCCAAGAGTAAGAGCAGTGGAGATGGGACTGCTTTGGAATGTATGTGGACTACAGAGAGTGGATAGGATATGGAATAATGTGATACGTGAAAGATGCAGAGTGAGGAAGTCTGTGGACACCAGAATCAAAGAGAGTGTACAGAGATGGTTTGGTCATATGGAGAGAATGGATGACAACAGAGTGGTGAAAGGGGTATGTCTGAGCGAACCTGAAGGAGGGAGGTGGCGAGGTAGGCCAAGAAGAAGGTGGAGGGATATGGTGGATGAGTGTGTGCGGAAGAGAGGTATGGACGTTGGTAAGGCAAAGAGACTGACACGAGACCAAGCAGCCTGCATGAATTTTGTTCGGAGAAGCTCATGACCAGGGATTTGGCACCTCTTTTTAATGTGACAGCGTTCGGACTGACTCTATCAGATAGGTACATTTTATGCGAAGCTACAGGACGTGGCGAAACATTTTTGGCCTATCTGATGGAACCAGGATTCCACGGGCTTGAATGATGAGTGAATGGAAGTGTGGCCCATTGAAATGGGCAAACTTAGGCTGTCTGGACATTGCTATTCCTCACCCTGCCCTAGGGTGGGAATGGAGGTCCGGATGATAATGATGATGATGCTGTATTTGCCAGGGTATAAGCCCAACCTGTGTGTAAGACTATTCCCAATATTTCCATACGAAATGTGGATTTAGAGGTATACTCTGTACATAAGACGAGCCCCAACTCTTTAGACACTGGCAGCTTGCCGCCCCAGTAACCCCAGTCCTTTATCACTCTTTCCACTGATCAGTGAAATGATACTATTAACATGTTGCTAAGCAACACAGCCTTTGGTTAGGTTTTACTTTAAACCAACTTCTTCTATAGGTTTTACAGGCTATCTACACTGCATGTGCCACCTCCAATATCACAATGGATTATAGTTTTAATATTCAAGTATATAAAAACTTAAAATTATGTTACTGTGAATTTTACACAATAGGTTAATGGAAAGTTACATTTTATTAAAGTCATCACATTAACTGTCGGTGATTAAAATCCTTCAAAATCAGTATCATCCACATCTGACATCATCGGTTCATCAACTTCATCCTGGGTTAAAGCTTGCAGTTCCTCGTTGTAAGGATCAAACTCTGAATTCAAAGGTGTACCTTCAGCACTGGCTTCCTCTTCCTCATCTACCCACAAAATGTCATCTATGCCATCCACTGAATTGGATATTCCACATTTCATGAAAGAGTTGATGACTGTTTTCACAGAAATATCATTCCATGCCTTGGTAATAAAAGCACAGTTCATCCAGACCTGAAGTCCACATACTCCCACCCCTTGCACATGACTTTTTACCACTGATCATCCATTCGTTCCATTGCTCACAGATGCTGTCTTTGAATGGTTTATTCAGACACACATCAAGCAGTTGTAGGACTGAAGTTAATCCACCACGAATAACAGCAATGTCACTGCTGTTTATCACTGCTGGTAATGAGTCCTGCTTGAGATCTGGCAAGCGTGGTGGTAACTGGTAAACAACCCACCCAGTCGTTCTCAGACCAAGAGAGACGCTGGTGTTCATGGTGCGGGCTCAACAGGTTACTCATCTTTCTTATGTCCTCATGGTTGTATCCATGAAGATATTTTTTATAAAAATTTGCCATCATATAAAATAAGTTGTGTCTGATGATGGTGTTAGTAATTTCAACAGTTTTTGACAGTATATGTACTACATTCAGGGAAACAAGGGTCAAGGCGAATGTTTGGCAATGTTCCTTATCACGCCTATGGATCCCATAATAACAGGCTGTAGAGGTTAGGATTTTATACCAGGTGTTTAGGATGACCCCAAATTTTGGGCATTTTTTTAATGAGGTTCAAGAGTTGCCCTATACACCATATCTATATTTACGGTGGTAGGTGGTGGCAGTCATCATCCACTCACTTAATATAGTGCGGCCTACTTCTTCCTTAACCTTTATCATTCTTTTTCTGTATCTGCCCTCCTCTCTTCTGATTTCCCTCATCTCTCCTGCCACTTTTTATTACTCTTCTTTCCTTTTCACATGGCTTAACATTGACTGAAAAGCCTAATGGTTTCCTGCAAGCCAGGAAACCATTTATAATGCTGAGAGGTAACTATTTAACCCCTTAAGCGTGGGCATGTCGGAGGCGGTCCGTGCACCTCACGCGGGGATATTCGCGTTCCAACTGACTTTTTAAAAATATTTGCCAAAAATCAGTTATTAGTCCTAGAATATTATAATTAAATATGCATATGGCACATACCTTCAGCTTTCCTCTGGGATGTTTGTTGAGCCTTCGTCGACTACCGTAGGACTTGTGGAGACTTCTGAAGTCGGGTAACGAAGTCTCCACTTTACACTTCCCGACACTCCGTAATATGGTTACCACTGCCTGATATTATACCTACAAACACTATTCTGTGAATTTCAAGTAGTTTGGAATCCATACTCCAAAAAAAAAAACACTGTGAAAGCAATGTAAATTACGAGCGCATACGAGCTTTCCTCCCGTGCTGGTTCCCTGATGGTATTCTGAGGCGGAGCTGTCATTTATTATTTATAAACACACTCACACTTTATATTCCTAGGACTTTATTACACTTATTTATATATACAATATTTATCTATAAGTTTCTTTCAGTACTAGTAGTTTATTTTCACTCCAGGCATTCACTTTCTTGCGTATACTAGCGCAGAGAGCGAAGCTGTCACTTTCATTACTTTCACTTTCACTTTCATTACTCCTCGTATATATACTCATATTCTTATATTACTACTTTACAATATTTATCTATAAGTTTCTTTCAGTACTAGTAGTTTATTTTCACTCCAGGCATTCACTTTCTCGTGTATACTTGCATAGAGAGCGAAGCTGTCACTTTCATTTTCATTACTTTCACTTTCATTACTCCTAGTATATATACACGTATTCTTATATTACTACTTATTTACATTTCTATTCACATTCTCTATTTTATTTACATTATTTACATTTCTATTTTACTTACACTTGTATGCACTGTCACTTGCAGTAACTTATAAAACTATTTTCCACTGTTCACTTATATTTACATTCATTGCATTCACTTGCTGTTTACACATTATTTACATTTCCACTTGCACTGTTTTACTCACCAGAAAGATCGTAGTCACTCTCTAGCATTTTCATTGACAAATTAGCCAGTTCACATTCCACACCACTCACTTATTCCTTTACCTCTTTCCACACAAGGTTTAGTAGGGGGTAGAGGTCACAGGGCCCTTTGAATGGGGCTAAAAAGGGGCGGAATTGGACAGGCGCGAATCCGAAGTGCTTTCACCTTGAAAGAAGACAGTAAACTGAATACAGTGTGTGGTGGCCAGCCTAGGGGAAGTGCAGTGCTGCTAATCTCAGCCTGGTGACAGCTGCTAATATATACGCTATGAAATGATTGGCAGGAAATCTAGACAATACATAATAAATTAGATAGTTCCAGGTGAATGTAAATTCACTTTGGCTTCTCCCTAGACAATACATAATAAATTAGATAGTTCCAGGTGAATGTAAATTCACTTTGGCTTCTCCCTTCCCTCCTTATATATATTTTTATTACGAGAATAGATTATACGGCATATTTCAAGGGGAAAAAAACAGCGAAAATTAGCAAACGATGCACGTGAGGTGTTGTCAGGTGATTTTAGCCAATTCCAGGTGTATGGCACTATCACTTACCTTATTTCTTTCTTGTATATATTATTTGGTATAAGAATAGGGCATAGGGGTTATTTCAATGGATGAAATCAGTGGAAAATTCCAGGGAAGATTTACTTAGCGTAGCATGGCCGGGCAGGCGAGAGGAGAGGGTAATGGAGGGGAGGTAGGGAGGGGAGTCAAGATCAGGGAGAAATGGCTAAATTGTCAACAATGGATGGGAGTACAGATGAGATTAGGAGTGCTGACTAGTGTTGGACATTGGCAGTACTGATAGATGATACAAGCCACCACTTGAAAGCCCAGGCGAATTCAAAATAACACAGAATCACAAAAGTGACGCCCCACGGTATGATCCCTTGCTCCCAAGCGTCACGAAAGTGACGCCCCACAGTTAAGGGGTTAACCAACCCTCACGTTCCTTAGTGTCAAATGGGTTGTCGGAAGGTTAGTGCCCCTCCCTGTAAAACCACTAACTCAAAGACAAACTGCCACTCCTCACGGGATTATGGCACCTGGTTATAGATAGATAGAGTATACAGTAAAACCTCAATATAATGGACTTCAATTGACCGGAATTCGTTTCTCTCAGAATTGAGTACCTACCAAACTAAATTCCCATACAGCATATCGGAAAAAGTCCGATAAAGCCAGAAGCAGTCCGGACTGCCTGACCACTTCAGCTATGTTCACCATATAACATAAAAAAAAAAAGACAAGTTTATCAGTGTGCTATACAGTATTATTATTTATATATTATACCATCTGATTAATGCAGTTAAGTTATAACACAGTACAGTATTGAAATGGTGGTCAAAACAGTTTAAAAACCATTCGTGCTATCTGGACTAATGTCTGACATATCGGATAAAGTCCGAGTTAGCAGGGGGAAGTCCGGATGTCGCTTTTATCAGAATTTTCCATTTTTTGAACTGGCTCAGGCCCCAATTAGTCCGTTATAGTGAGATCTTACTGTATATATATACATTCTACTGTGTCTGGCCCATTTAATGAGGCATGCATTTTATAGTTCTCCTTCTGTTGAGCTTTCTCTTTCTCATTTCTCTCTAGACTCTGACTTATCCCATCCTGAGATGGGAAAAAGAGGTCAAGCTAATGATGATGATCATAATGATGATGAAATTTAAGCTTGAGAGGCCTGACGTAGCCTTAAGGGACTCATGATATTCTCGTACTTTCTTTAGACTATGAAAGTAAACATGGATGAAATAATTACACAGCAATGTAAAAGTAGTATGACAGTAACTAATAACATCATCTAATTACATCTGATTTGCAATTTCCAGATAATTCTTCTTACAGCTGTACATCTTTGCTGCTGGGGCCCTTTTCTAGCAGAGAGGCTTCTCTGCTTATGGGAGCTGGTGACCAGCCCTTATTTGGTGCCAATCTTTCTATTTCTCCTTGGACATACTCACAGCATTCTACGAGCAACAGTCTACATTTCTGTCGCTGCTACAGTATGTCAGTCCATGTTTTATAACATAAATAACCTGTACACTATATGTACTGTACCAAGTACAAAGTATGCAGTCCTTTATTAATGTCAATATAAGGTCACCGCGATACAGAGAAGTTTAATGTACAGTACACGTACTTCCAATGCTTCCAGCTCCAATGGGGTGGTAAGTGGCTGTGATCAATAACCACTCACTTGATGTAGTCTTGCCTACTTCTTCCATCATCTTTACCTTTCTATCTCAGTGTCTGCCCTACTTTCTTCCTATATCTCCCTTTCCTTCCTGTCACTTTTTATTACTCTTTCTTCAATTGTATGTGGCTTTATACTGATTCATAAGCCTATTAACACAGGAAACTATTTACAATGCTAGGTGGTAATCATATAACCAAATAATGGGTTGATGTGAGGCATGCTAAGGTCCCCTTGTTAACTGAGTGGAGAAATGCAAATGTGATGTCCATCTAGAAACCAAACCTCTACACTTTTCCCCAAGTCTCACAGTCAAAAGATGCTGTCACCTACAATGGAACACCAATTCATTGCATGGGACCCACAAGGGTGGCTGCTTGCCTGTGGATGATGGATCTGCTTGACCAGAGATCAGGGTTTATAAACAACAATCACATGAGAAATGAAAAACTGCACACCCATCCCCTCTCCTGTACCTAGAATGCAGACATGGGTATGATTACGGAATCTGACTATGATTTGATTATGATCATCATCTCAAACTTTTTGGTGATCATGATTTGATTACGATTACAGTATTTTGTTTTATTTTTTTCTGATTATGATTTGATAATGACTCGTATTTTCTTACTTTTGATTACAGTATTAGATTTTTGTACCTTAATGATTATGATTAGATTATGATGATAAGGATGGTAGCTTTTAATTACTTGTTGATTATTTGTTGTCTGATGGCAGCCTTTGATTAAAGCAGAACCTCGATATAATGGACTTCAATAGACCAGAATTTGTTTTTATCGGACTCGAGGAGCTACCAAACTAAATTCCTAAATATCGGTAAAGTCCGATAAAGCCAGGAGCAGTCCGGACTGCCTGACCACTTCAGATATGTTCACCACAATTGGGTAAATAAAAGACATGTTTATCAGTGTACAGTACAGTATTATTACTGTACATACTGTATTATACCATTTGATTAATGTAGTGAAGTTATAACACAGTATAGTACCACAATGGTGGTCAAAACAGATTAAAAACCATTCATGTGATCCAGGCTAATGTCTGACATCGGAAAAAGTCGCGAGTTAGCAGGGGGAAGTCTGGATGTTGCTTTTATCGGATTTTTGCATTTTTAGGAATGGTTTGGGCCCCAATTAGTCCGTTATAGTGAGGTCTTACTGTGTACCGATTATTTGTTGATTACTGATGAAACTTTACATTAAGGCAATTAATTCTTTAAATTTATTTTAGCTCTGACTGACATAAGTTCATTGTTAGTATACTAGTCCTTCTTAACTACTTGTTTTTAGGGTAGCTCTGCACTGAGTGGCAAGCATAATGATTTCCTGTAAACCAGGAAAGCATTTACAAGGCCTGGTGGTAGCATTATAACCAACCAACACGTGTTTCTTATGTGACAACAAGTTGGCGGAGGGTTAGTGCTCCTCCACGGAAAACAAATAACTGAAAAGACGAAAAAGAAGCCTCAGACCGGGACTGACCACAGGTGATGACTAAGGAGCAAACAAATGACATAGTACGGATGGCTACATGGAATGTAAGGGATGCAAATGATGAGGTGAGAGAGAGATTGTCCAGGTGTTTGAGGGTACAAAAGTGGACCTATGTAGATTAACTGAACCTAAATGGAGAGGTGAGTGTGTGAGAGAATGGGAGTATGGATGGGGTATATGCACAGCAGTAGGTGAGAATGAGAGGGCAAAAGAAGGAGTGTGTATTGTTGTGAGTAACAGATGGATGAGAGTTTGGATCAGTTGGCTCAAGGATTGTGCAGGCAAGACTGAAAGTTGGACTACAAATGTGGGTGACTGTGTGCGTGTATGTGCCAACGCAAGACCAGGCACGCAGAGTGAGAGAAGAGTTCTGGACAAATGTGGAAGCATGCAAGGAAAAATTTGAAAGGAATGAGAGAGTGTTTTTGGTTGGAGATATGAAGGGGAAAGTAGGGAATGTGAAGGTGGATGGAGTAGTTGGTAAGTGGGGTGTGCCTGCAGAGATGGATGAGAATGGCAGTGCTTTGGTGGACATTTGTGCTGGGAGGGGATTGGTGATAGCTAGTACCTTCATCAAGCACAAAATGATCCATAGTTATACATGGCGGGTGATGAGATGGGTGGGTGGTGAACTGAGTGAATGGAAGGCAATGACTAATTATCTGTGTGTGGATGACAGGATAAGAAGGTGTGTAATGGATGCAAGAATATTGTATATAGAGGTTGGGGGAGTGGACTTTCTGACCATTACTTGGTGGTGGTCAGAATCAAGGTTCAAATGAAATGGAGAAATTGAAGAAGGGAAGGACAGGAGGAAGTAGTTCATACAAGGAAGGTGGAAAGGTTACAAGAGGATGGAAAAAAGGCAGAATATAAGAGGGAAGTGGAGGAGCAATTGGGTAAATATGGATTGGAGCAGATGGGGGACGTGGAAGGTGTGTGCAAGATATTCACAGAAGAAATCTGTGCAGTAAGAGAGGTGTTGTGTGGGGTGAAAAGAAGACGAAAGGGGATGCATGGAACAGCATGGTGGAATGAGGAGAGAGGCTGTGGCACAAAAGAAGAAAGCATATAGTTAGTGGATGAAAAACAGGGGTGTGGAAGAGGTTAAGAGACAGAAGAGAGAGTTATATGTAGAAAGGAAGAGACAGGAGAGACAGAAGAGTTATATGCATAGAGGAAGAGAGAGGTGAAAAGATTGGTAAGGGAGAGTAAGAAGACAGTGGATGAGGAATTTCGAAGGACTTTGAATGTAAAGTGGAGGGAATGTAAGAAAATATTCTGGAAAGGGGTAACAAAAGTTAGACAGGGTGCCAAAGAAGTTAATTGGGGAGTGAATGATAAAAACGGCAGATTACTACAGCAGAAGGGAGAAAGTGTGAGCAGATGGAGAGAACACTTTAAAGAACTGCTGAACATAGAGAATGAAAGTAATGCGAGTGTAAGTGGCTAGGGAATGGCTAGGAGACAGAGGGATGTGAGAAGAGAGGAAGAAATCAGTAGGATGGAAGTTGTGGAAGCAATGAAGAAGGTTAAAATGGGGAAAGCCTCAGGAATTGATGGAGTGTGTGGTGAAATGCTGAAGATTGGGGGAGAGATAGTAGTAGAATGGATGTGGATGATGTGCAGATTGACCTGGGAGGAAGGTAGAGTCCCGGAGGATTGGATGTCAGGCATAATTATTCCTCTGTACAAAGGAAAAGGGGAAAAAGAAGTATGTGGTAATCATAGGGGCATCTGTCTTCTTAGTGTAATAGGAAAAGTATATGGTAGGATAGTTACTGACTGAGTTAGGGAAATAACAGAAGAATTAGTTGGAGAAGAACAGGGAGGTTTTAGGAAGGGAAGAGGTTGTGTAGATAAGATATTCATTCTTAGATCTTTAGTGGGAAAGTTTCTAGAGAAGGGAAAGAAGTTGTATGCAGCCTTCATGGATTTGGAGAAAGCATATTTCAGGATGGATAGACAAAGACTGGGGAAAGTATTAAGAATATATGGAGTAGATGGGAAGTTGCTGATTGCCGTGAAGAGTATGTATGAGAGTGCTACAGCTGAAGTGCGTGTAGACACTGAACCGGATGAATTTTTCTATCTGAAGGTTGGATTGAAACAGGGATGTGTCATGTCTTCCTGGTTGTTCAATCTGTATATGGGTGGGGTTATAAAAGCGACACAGGGTAGGGCAAAGGATGCTGCAGCAGCCCTAATGAGAGAGTTTGGAAATTCCCTGTGCTGTTGTTTGCAGATGATATTGTGTTGTTCAGTGAAAATGAAGGGGAACTGCAAGGCTTGGTGTATGAGTTTGGGTGTGTAAGAAACGTAATCTAAAGGTGACTGTAAGGAAGAGTAAAGTTATGGTCTTCGAGAGAAGTAATGTCAGTGAATGCAGAGTGAGGTTGGATGAGGAGGAAATGGAAAATGTGAGTGTGTTTAAGTACCATACCTGGGTAGTGTGATGAGTAAGGATGGAAGTTTAGAGGGTGAAGTGCTTGAAAGGGTACAACAAGGAAGAAAGGTAGATGGTTCCTTGAAAGCACTGATATGAAACAGGGAAGTGAGCATGGAAGTGAAAAAGTTACTCCATGACAGTTTGTGATAACAATTCGAATGTATGGAAGTGAAGCTTGGATCTTGTTAGAGGAACACAAGTCAAGAATGAGAGCAAAGGAAATTAGTTATTTGTGAAGAGCATGTGAAGTTACGTGGAAAGACAGACTGACAAATGAGGAAGTGATGCAGTGTTGTGGTGTGAATGGATGTGATAGGAAGCATTAGGAGAAACACACTGAGGTGGTTTGGCTATGTGGAGAGGATGAAGAATGAAAGACTGACGAGAAGAGTGTATGTGAGTGAGGTGGAGGCCAAGGATGAGATGGAGGGATGGAGTGGAGAGGTATATGAGAGATGGGGGTGTGAGCTGGGAGCAGGGCAGTGAAATGGCAGGGAACAGGGCGATAAGGAGACGATTTGTTTCCGGCCACCCTTTATGGGATTAAGGTGTCTGGGGGGGGGGGGAAGGTAATGGAGTAAATAATTAGTTATGAGAACACCAGTACAGTTCAAACATCTGACATACAAAATTCAAATACACAACAAATAGCTAGCCTAAATGCACTAACTAAAAAATTGTGAATAGTTCTGACGATGAATCGTCCATGTTTTGAAGGCAAATTATCTGACAGCGAACTGACAATGACGAATTGCCCCGGAATCGTCTGGGCTCCCAGTAAGTGTCAGGGACTGATGTGAAAGAAATAACCTACCAGCCAGGTCCAGCCTCAAAAGAGGCAGACATGGACAGACGAGTAGCCAACCAAGCATGCTGGAACACGTTCGAATGTGTGTGGCTGATGTATCAAGGAGAAACTTATGTAATAAATAACACTGTTACATGAATATTGTGAACAAATAATCACAATAATCATATATTAATAACTGATTATTATAATTACTTTTTTATTATGATCTGATTATTGTTTAATTTTTTATTAGACTATGATTATGATTATTTTCAAGAAGTTTATTAGGACTTGATTATGATTACACAATCACTGCCATGCATTATGATTTTTTTATTAACTCTCAAGAACCAGGCAATATTTACCAAAGTCGTCAACTCACTAAGGGCAATTTTTTGGAAACCACTGAAAATTGCTTGTTTTCAAGCCTTAATATCTCGGAAAGTATAGCATTTAAGGGAACATATTAATGACCATTTTACTCACCAGCTCTTCCTCTTGCAAATGAAAGTATCCCCAAGTCTCTAGGCCATTGCGTTGATGGGTAATTATGTGAGGAAGAGAACTCATTTTTGCCTCGAGAATGGCATGAGAGTAGGACATGATCATGCGTCTGCCCAAGGCGCCAATTATGGCTTTACCCTCAACGTGATAACTTCACTACGAGATAAACTAGACACTGTTGCATCCAAGGCATGCCTTATGGCACTGTCACTGAGCCCTTTTCTAGTACAGTATTCTTGGGAAGAGGCTTGGCAGGGGCAGATGATGCAAGGGTCCACATAAGGCAGGAACAGAATCAGACGAGAGACGCAAGAAAACATCGTCCTACACCTGGCAGAGTCACACAGATGACTGAGGTATGCTTGCCTCGGGTGCTGGGTGACTATCCCCACTCTTTGGTGACGAGATCAAGTGGCGCCACTTCAAACTGTGACACAAAAACACTTGGAAGTTATAGCCGTCACCTGGCGCCCCCGATACACCAATTTCGTGTCGCATATAACTGCTACCCAGAGCTTAGGGGTTAATGATCATAACCATGCCCATGTCTGCTATACTATGAGCAATACAGACCAAAATAATTCAGCAAAATCCACCCACAGAAGAAAAAAGTAGCAAAAACTAAATAATAATAATAATTCTATCTATAGCCCAACGCCCTAATCCCGCAAAGGGTGGCCGCAGACAAAACGCCTCCAAGTTGCTCTGTCACCCACCATTTGACTACCCTCCCCCCAGCTCACCCCCCCTCCCTCATATAATAATAATAATAATAGTAATAATAATAATAATAATAATAATAATAATAATAATAACGATGATAATCCATCCATCATCTAATCCTATGCTGCCCCATAAGGAGCATAGGAGCCCAGGGCTAGGCAAGTTGGTACTGATATTTAAGATGGGAGTGACTAGCCTCACTCATCCCTGAGTGGCATTACGTGGGCATTAAATCCCAACCACCCCTAGGATGTACACCTGCCCTGGCTCTATCCGATTGGAGTGACTTAATTGCCCAAGTAACCACCAGGCAACATAAACTGGTTACAGCAGGATCTCACCAATAACGACTTTGCCAATAACGATTATTGCAATAACAGTAAGTTAGAAAAGATACCCAGTTCCTATAATAATATTTGGGTTCATAGTGGTTATTTCACGAATGCCAAGTTGTTACAATAAAAATATGTTCATAACAAGATAAGGAATGAAACAGACAAACAAAATGAGATGAAGAAAATTTTCGAAAATGTGAGCAGTAGCAAGGAGGAGATGGGGGATCCTCCCCTCGCTGCCTCCCCTGACTCGCCCGCCGCCGTCCCCTCCACCTCCACTGCCCCACCTGACTCACCAGCTGCCTCCCCCTCCACCTCCACAGCCCCACCGGACTCACCTGCTCCACCTGGCATACCTGCAACCCCCACCATAATGACTGTTGCTGCATTCTGGGAGAAATATAACATTCGACAGGCCATAAATTTTTTTGTCAAAGCCTGGAATAATACAACACTGGCAACTGTTAAACATGCCTGGTTGGCACTCCTGCCACAACTCAAGTCTGCTGAGATGGAGAGAGAGCAGCCATCAGAATCAGTGACTAATGATTGGACTTGTAAATCAAATTTCAGTGATAATCTAAGAAACAGTATCATGACAGAATGAATGCTTGCCATCGGTCACTCATCACTCGCTTTCTTTCACACCACTGGCCAGCTGAGGAAGAATAAAAGAGAGGGGTTGAAGTGGATGAAGATGATGATGACACTGGGGACTTGCTTGAAGATTTTGACTTTGTGGGGTTTGATGAAGTGTTGATGGAAGTGGGTGACCCTGGCATGAGAGGCAGGAGTGGGGACGAGGCCAGCACGGGTCAGAGGGTATACCGCAGCAGCCTCCATGCGCAAGCCTCAGAACAATCATCACACCAAACACCTCATTAACTTCCTTAACCCCTAAAGTACTAAGCTTGATGATCAACGTCTTTTCATACTTTTTTAAATGGATGAGGAACGTTGATCTTGCAACTTCCACAAAAAACTGACAGCAGCTTGCTTCACCTCGGCTGTGGCCTAGAGGGCTTCTGACCAATCAGAACTAAGTGTTGCACATGCGAGAAGGAGGATCCAGCCCGTACCCAGGCGGTCGGGGTGTACCCCCCACCTCCCTTTCACAGCATCCCTCTACCCCACTATGTTCTTATTGCTCTACCTCCCTCCTTTCTTACCACTATCGCCACCCCTCCCACACCCTCCTCATGCATCCTCCACCCCTGCAATGTGGATCCCCCCCATGTTCCCCCCCAGTCATCTGGGGGGAGGGTATTTCCCCCTACCCTCCCTCCATGTCCCTGTAATCCACTGAGGCCTTTCGTTTGTGTCTGGTGGTGGTCTCCTCCCATCCCTCCATCCCTGTATATCCCCTTATGGCCTTACCCCTCCCATCTCCTAGCACTAGTAATTTTTGCGCTTTATGGAGCGTGTTCTGAATAATTACCTGTACTTTATTTGTGTCTTTGCATACAGATACCCACACCATGATCACTTTATGTTTTATTTATTATTATTATTATTATTTTTTTTTTTTGGGGGGGGATCCTTGTTACCTGCCTACTTCATCTGCCTATGGATATGATTGTATACCTGTCAAACTGTAAAGTGTGTTTTCTTCATTCTTATGTATTTCTTTGTACATTTTATATGTCTTAATATGTGGTAACACTCCTTATCACTTGTTATAGTTTCAGCTCTACCAGCAAGAAAAGTAAGCAAAAATAATTTAGGCTATTTTGCTGTTACAAATAATGATATTTATATTTGCGCCTTTTTTTCAGACACACATAAGTATTTCCATCCATCCATCCATTGCCAGACGCCATGTATCCCAGACGGGGTGGCCAAGGGCTTAGAGTTAATTGTTTTACAGGGAAGGGCACTAATCCTCCACCAATCCCACTTTACACGTAGGGATGCCAACAGCATCTGGTGTTCCCAGGCGGTCACCCATCCAAGTACTAACCAGACCCAACGTCTTTATTCAAAGCCCACTCGAAAAAGAAATTTTATTTTCCTGAGCTAGACTGGGCAGCTGGTGGGAGGGGAGGG
The DNA here is from genome assembly GCF_032717465.1 of Coenobita brevimanus. NCBI lineage: Eukaryota > Metazoa > Arthropoda > Malacostraca > Decapoda > Coenobitidae > Coenobita > Coenobita brevimanus. Next base: position 47,296,944 of record NC_137008.1, read on the forward strand.
GAGGGGAGGTATGGAGAGGGGGAGGAAGGGGAGGGAGGGTATGGGAGGTATGGAGAGGGGGGAGGAGGAAAGGGTAATTTTTACTATCATATTTTTTGTGGGGGTTCGTGACCATTTTATTTTTTCCAATCACTAGAGAAGGGAAAGAAGTTGTATGCGGCTTTCATGGATTTGGAGAAAGCATATGACAGGGTGGATAGACAAGGATTGTGGAAAGTGTTAAGAATATATGGAGTAGATGGGAAGTTGTTGAATGCTGTGAAGAGTATGTACGATGGTGCGAAGGCTGCAGTGAGTGTGGATGGTGAACTAAGTGAATTTTTCTCTTTGAAAGTTGGTTTGAAACAAGGATGTGTCATGTCTCCATGGTTGTTCAATCTGTACATGGATGGGGTAATAAAAGAGGTACAAGGTAGGATAGTGGATGTTGGAGTGGCCCTGGTGAGAGAGGATAGTGTTTGGAAACTCTCTGTACTGTTGTTTGCAGATGATACTGTGTTGTTGAGTGAAGACGAAGGGGAGCTGCAAGGCTTGGTGGATGAGTTTGAGAGAGTGTGTAAGAAACGAAACCTAAAGGTGAATGTAGGGAAGAGTAAAGTGATGGTCTTTGAGAGAGGTGAAGTTAGTGAATGTACAGCGAGGTTAGATGGTGAGGAATTGGAAAATGTGAGTACGTTTAAGTATTTGGGTAGTGTGATGAGTAAGGATGGAGGTTTGGAGGGTGAAGTGCTTGAAAGGGTACAGCAGGGAAGAAAGGTTGCTGGTTCCTTGAAAGCAGTGATAAGAAACAGGGAAGTGAGCATGGAAGTGAAAAAGTTACTACATGACAGTATTGTGATACCAACTCTAACGTACGGAAGTGAAGCTTGGACATTGTTGGAAGGACACAAGTCAAGAGTGAGAGCAGTGGAAATGAGTTATTTAAGAGGAGCCTGTGGAGTCACGTGGAGAGACAGGCTGACGAATGAGGATATAAAGGAGCGTTGTGGTGTGGATGTGGATGTGATAGGAAGCGTTATGAGGAACACACTGAGGTGGTTTGGCCATGTGGAGAGGATGGAGGGCGAAAGACTGACGAAGAGAGTGTATGTGAGTGAGGTGGAGGGGGGAAGAGGGAGGGGGAGGCCGAGGATGAGATGGAGGGATGGGGTGGAGAGGTATATGAGAGAGGGGGGTGTGAGTTGGGAGCAGGGCAGTGAAATGGCGGGGGACAGGGTGACTTGGAGGCGATTTGTTTGTGGCCACCCCAAACGGGATTGAGGCGTCTGGCAATAGATAGATAGATAGATAGACTTTACAATGGTTCATAACATCTATAAACACCAAAAAATATTGATTTTGGTGATTTTTGTACATATTTTTGGTAAGAAAATGAGTGCAAGCGGCGTATTTTCTTTATTGCCCAGGCCGCGATGGGTAACTATTATCAACTTTGATGGGCCATAGCTCAGTAACTATTAGGCGTAGGAGGGTGGAGTTTGTGTTTTCAGGAGTGTAAATTCAAGCTCTATAAATCAGGCATAAAACTTTTAACCTCTGAGAAAGTCGAAAAATAGGCCTATTTTTGTTTTCTGGGGGGTAGTCAAGGCTGGAGAATTGCGTACCAGAGGGCTTAAGGTGAACTTTATATTACTCATGATGATTTAATAATCTTATCATTTCACCTATAAATAAAAAGAAAAAAAAAATGCAGTGATATGAGGGCTTCAAATGGGAAAAATGGGTAAAAGTCCTGGTGTGGCAGCACCAATAAACCCTTTATATGAGTGTTTTAATGTAACACAAATTATGTTTTCACTAGTAACGGCATTCTTCTGGCACCAATTAGATGTTATTGGCAAGATCTAATTGTATATGGTTACCACCCACCATAGTAAATGGTTTCCTGGTGTACAGGACACCATTTGGCTAGTCACTCGTAGCTGTCACCCGTAAACAGAAGGGGGGGAAAAGAACGAAGGAAAGAAAGACAGAAGAGGAAGGAAGGAAAAAATGAAGTCACCAAAAAGCAGCACTACGTCAAGTGAGCGGATGGTGAGCATCTCACCTACCACTAATAATAATAATAATAATAATAATAATAATAATGATGATGATCCAAACACACAGAAAATGTTCATTCTTACACATACCCCCCACCCACACACACAAGGTTACAATGAGTTACAATAAAAAATTTGTATACTGTATGTCTCAAAGACCTTGCAGTCCATAACGATGATACCATACAGCATTTTTTGGCACATAAGATGCTGCACTGCGTAAGTTGCACCCTAATTTTGGATGAGCAAAACTAAGAAAAAAAAAAAAAAATAAGTTTTTAACTCCTACCCAACACCCACTAAAACTTTAGCCTAACAGTGTCACACTCACACAAATGCAAACTTGCCTTTCAGTATCTCCATTCAGTATCATTCATCAATCAACATTTCACTATTACAGTACTAATAAAAGAATTATGATAGCAAAAATCTGTAACCACAGTACTTCTGTCCATTGTTCTACATCTTTACTGAGTTTGAGCCTGATAGGTCTATATAATTATGTCCTGTACTATATATATATATATTCACCTTTCAGAATATCTATTCAGTACTGCACTATTCATTAGTCTGCTACAGAAAAGTGAAAATCTGTAACAGTTATATATTTGTACACCAGAAATTGCTTCTATCCACCCTTCATCTTCTGCACTGAATTTGACCCTGCTTGGTCTGTCCTCAAGTCACCTGATTGCATGTAAAGTATTAGCATGATTCATAAAAAGAGAACATAAAATAATAAAAAATAAAAGACCAATAAAAAGTTATCAGAACTTGTTCATCCTAAAAATCCATGCTTGTTATATTCATCAGCTGAAGGTGACTCCCAGTATGATGTTATAGTGAATGGAGAGAGACTGGAATTGGTGAGAGTTCAAATACCTGGGTACAGTGATAGAAAAAAAGAGAGGAAAATGTGCAAAAGAAGCGGAATGTACAGTGACACAAGGACGGAATGTAGCTGGTGCTATGAAGGCCTTGACAAGACGCAAAGGCTTGAGTGTTACAGCTGCACGAGGCTTACATGAAGAAGTGTTAGTGCCAACATATGGATGTGAGACCATGGTGTGGCATGAAAATGAAGTCAAGGGTGGGAGCAGTGAAGATGAGACTGATGAGGAACGTATGTGGAGTATAGAGTGTGGATAGGATACGAAATAATGTGGTTTGTGAAAGATGCGATAGGAAGCGTTATGAGGAACACACTGAGGTGGTTTGGCCATGTGGAGAGGATGGAAGGTGAAAGACTGACGAAGAGAGTGTATGTGAGTGAGGTGGAGGGGGGAAGAGGGAGGGGGAGGCCGAGGATGAGATGGAGGGATGGGGTGGAGAGGTACAGTATATGAGAGAGGGGGGTGTGAGTTGGGAGCAGGGCAGTGAAATGGCGGGGGACAGGGCGACTTGGAGGCGATTTGTTTGTGGCCACCCCAAACGGGATTGAGGCGTCCGGCAATAGATAAATAGACAGATAGTGAAAGATACGGAGTGAGGAAGTCTGTGGAGAGCAGAATAGAACAGAAAGTACTGCGATGGTATGGTCATGTGGAGAGAATGGATAAAAATAGAGTGGTGAAAAAGGTTTCGCTGAACGAATTTGAAGGACGGAGGAGGCGAGGCAGGCCAAGGAGAAGGGGGAGAGATATGGTGGATAAGTGTGTGAGGAACAGAGCTGGGCACTTCCACAATCACTTCTGCAAACAACAAATCCCACAAGTGCAGAAGTGTGATTTCATTTGCGGATGTGTTTGTGACAAATTCTATGCAAATATGCAGTTTTGCACTTGTGGAAGCACTTCCGCAAACGCAAATCTATCCTCAAGCATCTACATGGCCTAGCCCAGCAGGCGGCATCTGGGTGAGTTGCCAGCTCACTGGCACTGGCCGCTACTTGTGCACTGTTGCCATATGTACAATAAATATTGTACAGTATATGATAAATTCACCTCCGGTACGATGTACAATAGCATTTTCCATTATCGTACATTTTGTATGATAATTTTATGAATCCTTCAAAATGAAGTATAAAGAGAGAGAGAGAGAGAGAGAGAGAGAGAGAGAGAGAGAGAGAGAGAGAGAGAGAGAGAGAGAGAGAGAGAGAGAGAGAGAGAGAGAGAGGCTGAAGAACAGATTCATCTCATCTTGATATTTACTGGCTTCATACCAAGCTCTCAAGAAAAGAATGAAAATGGGTATAAGCCATGAGGGAAGAACGTTCATACTCGTGATTAAATAATAAAGCATAACACTGTCACAGCAAGTCGTATTCTACTTTACATTGGAGGGGTGCTCAATACATTATCTTACTGGTATACTGTATGTGCTTTCTGGAGGGAGGGTAAGAAATAAGAATCTAAAGATAAAAGCCAGCAAAGATGTTTTTTTCATTCATTCATTGCCAGACGCCATGTATCCCAAACGGGGTGGCCAAGGGCTTAGAGTTAATTGTTTTACAGGGAAGGGCACTAATCCTCCACCAACTCCACTTGACACGTAGGGAGAAAGATGTTTTTACCTCCAATAAATATAGAAAAATATAAAGCCTAATTCAAGATCAATTTATTTTTCAGATTCTTAGATGTTAAAATGTACAGATGTACCCTGGTTTAACAATGCAACTAGTTAGGTAAAAACCCATTGTTAGGCGGGGCATTGTATATCGGGGTATATTTAAAATGTAAAGTAATGGGAAGTGCTTTTCAGCCTTGGGTTCCTGCCCAACCAAGTCCAAAACCCACCCAAATGAGGCCAAAAAAGGGTTTAAAGCCAATCTAAATGGCCTAACAGCTTTAAAAGAAGTTAACCTAAGCCAAACACCCGTAAATAACTCACTAAAACCAACAAATAAAATCTGAAAATCTTCAAATATGTCTGGAAAAAATTAAGCTTGGTAAACTGTACCCTAAAATGACAATGTTCACCCCACTTATGGCTATAACACATTAATCAAAGTCTAAAAACAGTTAATAAATCAACCTAAAAACACAATTTTATACGGGTAGCACAGAGTCTCTTGTGCCCCGCCCTATACTAATACCCCGCCCTCTTCCAGTTCTACTCATTGCTGATTGGCTGAGATACTTATTCTTCTTACTGACAGACTAATGAGCCTTACCATGAAACAGTATCGTATTATTTGCTTTTATTTTTAATTGATTTCTGCATGACAAAGGAAGCACAAAAAATTGCTAACTGAATCAAAATCAGTTTGGAAAGAACCAGCCTGCCTTCTCCCGCAACTGCAGCTGAGTTTTGGAGCTAAGAAAGTTCGGAGCTTGGCAATAACACAGCGCAGCTGAGCCGCTATTGCTATTAAACATATTAAATCATCTATTTGCCATGTCTGTTAAGTTACCACAGTATCGTAACCATAGTGTAATTTTCCTTATTTCTTTCTTTCACTAATTTCCTTAAAATTAGAGGGATCAAATACAGACATAGGAAAACGAAATGTCACTGGCTTCGCCTACTCAATAGTTGTCTCCCTAACAAAAGTTTAAAGGCATATAGGCTAATAATTATTTATACCAATTATGCTGTATAAGAAATCTGATTCTGTACATGTGAAGTAATTGAAATCTTGTAAAGGGAAAAGGGTTTTGTGTGTGTGTGTGTGTGTGTGTGTGTGTGTGTGTGTGTGTGTGTGTGTGTGTGTGTGTGTGTGTGTGTGTTGTATTTACCTACTTGTAGTATACAGGAATTGAGCAATGCTCGTGTTGTCCTGTCTCCATATCCACATTTATCAAGTCTACCTTTACACACATGAATGTTTTTCTCATGCACCACCTCTTTGTCTAAGTCGTTTCAAATATTTAAGTATTTACCTAATATACCTAATTGTGATATACAAGGAATGCACTATGCTCGTGGGTTTCCATCGCTGTTTCTCAATAAGTCAAATTTAGCTTTAAACTCGTTTAAGTTTTTAGACTGGACGATCTCTTTGTCCAGGCTATTCCATAAGTCTATACTTCTGTAAGGAAAGCTATATTTCTTGATATCCTTCAAGCAGCTTGACTTTTTCAATTTCATTCCGTGTCCTCTTGTTGCTCTCTTATCCCATACAAACAGATCTTCTTTGTCAATTTTATCTACTCCCACCATGGTCCTGAACACCGCAATCATGTCTCCCCTCTTTCTCCTTTCCTCTAACGAAAGCAAATCCAGTTTTTCCAGCCTCTCTCTGTATGACAGGTCTGTCAGACTGGGGACCATCTTGGTTGCTGTTCTTTGTATTCTCTCAATCTTGTTTATATCTTTCTATTTGTGTGGGGACCACACTACCACTGCATATTCTAACCTGGGGCGGATCATGGCCACTATCAATTTTTTCATCATTTCCTCATCCATATAATAAAATGCTACTTTTATGTTAGTCAAGAGTTTATAAGTCTCTCCAACTATCTTGTTAATGTGCTTTTCTGGTGACAAACTATCTTGGACCAGCACTCCCAAATCTTTCTCTTCTCTCCTTTTTGTGATTAATTCATTACCCAACAAATAATTCAGTGATGGTCTCCTGGTACTTTTACCCATTTCCAATATTTTACATTTCTTTACATTAAATTTCATTTCCCACGTCCGGCTCCAATTGTGTATCCTATCCAAATCCTCCTGCAGTATTTTACAATCCTCCACAACCTCTATCTTCCTCAAGATCTTTACATCATCAGCAAACAGACTTGCATAACTGTTCACTCCATCTACCATATCATTTACATAAATCAGGAACATTACTGGCGCCAACACTGAGCCTTGAGGGACACCACTTGTTACTTCCCTCCATCCAGACATCTTTTCCTTTATTACTGTCCTCATTTGTCTGTCTCTCAAAAAGTCTCTCATCCATTCTAGAAGTTTCCCCTTTAGTCCTCCTATATATTCTAGTTTCCACATTAGTCTCTTATGAGGTACCTTGTCAAAGGCCTTCTCTAAGTCTAAGTACACACAATCCACCCAACCATCTCTCTCCTGTACCACATCAATCACTCTTGAGTAAAAGCTCAACAAGTTAGAAACACATGACCTTCCACTTCTGAATCCAAACTGACATTCAGCCAAAATATTCATCTCTTCCAGATATTTTATCCATCTGTCTTTCAGGATTCTCTCACACAATTTTGCGACCATGCTGGTTAGAGACACTGGTCTATAATTCAGGGGTTCTTCCCTGTTTCCTCCCTTGTAAATTGGTACAACATTTGCCCTCTTCCATTCTTTTGGCACTTTCCCCTCTTCCAGTGAGCATACGATTAAGCTGTGAATTTTATCCGCCAGTTGTTCTCTGCATTCCTTCAGTACCCAATTAGAAATTCCATCAGGTCCTGGGGCTTTCCTTACATCTTGAGTTTCCAGTAATTTATACACTTCCTGTACCTCCACTTTTATATCTTTCATCACCGGAACATTTCTAATCTCTCCCTCCCCTTCCACAAGCTCCTTTTCTTCAGTGAAAACTGACTGGAAACGTTTGTTCATTATTTCTGCTTGCATTGCCGCATCCTTAAAGACCTCTCCTTCTACTTTCAGTTTGGTGATTCCTTCCTTTTGTTTCAGTTTGCCATTAACAAATCTATAAAACAGTTTGGGTTCATCCTTGCATTTGTCAATTATACCTTTTTCAAAATTCCTTTCTTCTTCTCTACGTATTCTTGTGTATTCATTTCTTGTTCTTTTATATTCTTCCTTTGTTCTGTCGTTACCTCTCTTTCTCCAATTGTTCCACGCCTTATCTCTCTCTTTTTTTGCTATCATACACCTTCTATTAAACCACTCCTTTTTCCTGTTTTCTTTCCCTCTTACTCTTGGTACAAATTTTTCAACTCCAAATTATAGAGGTCTAGAAAGATATCCCACTTCCTCTGTATCTCTCTTGTTTCTCTGAATTTTCTCCAATCTGCATTTTCAAAAAAGTTTCTCAATCCTGTACAATTTGCTTTCCTAAAGTTGTATCTTCCCTGTCTATGAAGCTCGTCTCTTGGCTTGACGTTTCCTATTAACATCTGGAATTCAATGACCACGTGGTCACTTTTTCCCAAAGGACAGAGATATTCCAATGATTCTATTACATCGGGTTCTTTGGTGAACAGTAAATCTAACCTTGCTGGTGTGTCCTCACCTCGAAACCGTGTCTCTTCTTTGACCCATTGCGTCATCACATTATTCATTATTATATTTAATAACATAGTGCCCCACGAATCCTCGCCGCCTCCCGAGTACCATTCCTCCCAGCTCACCTCTTTACAATTAAAGTAACCCACCAAAATTATATTATTGCTTTTCTCAGTTATTTTTTGCAAGCAGCTAGCCATATCTGACAACATCTCATGGTATTCGTCATCCTTCCGTGCTCTCGTCTTTGGGGGAACATACACTACCGCCATATCTCTCTTAACATTCTCTCCAGTTTCTAATTTCATATATATCACTTCAGCCCTGCCTTCTCCCATTTCCACAGTATCTACATTTATGTTGTTCTTCACTGCTATCATCACTCCTCCTCCCTTTTTTTCTTTTCTGTCTTTTCTTCACAGTTTGTATTTACCATCTCCCAAATGTGTGTGTGTGTATTTACCTATTTGTATTTACCTATTTGTAGTATACAGGAATTGAGCAATGCTCGTGTTGTCCTGTCTCCATATCCACATTTATCAAGTCTACCTTTACACACATGAATGTTTTTCTCATGCACCACCTCTTTGTCTAAGTCGTTTCAAATATTTAAGAATATACCTAATTGTGATATACACGGAATGTACTATGCTCGTGGGTTTCCGTCGCTGTTTCCCAATAAGTCGAATTTAACTTTAAACTCGTTTAAGTTTTTAGACTGGACGATCTCTTTGTCCAGGCTATTCCATAAGTCTATACTTCTGTAAGGAAAGCTATATTTCTTGATATCCTTCAAGCAGCTTGACTTTTTCAATTTCATTCCATGTCCTCTTGTTGCTCTCTTATCCCATACAAACAGATCTTCTTTGTCAATTTTATCTACTCCCACCATGGTCCTGAACACCGCAATCATGTCTCCCCTCTTTCTCCTTTCCTCTAACGAAGGCAAATCCAGTTTTTCCAGCCTCTCTCTGTATGACAGGTCTGTCAGACTGGGGACCATCTTGGTTGCTGTTCTTTGTATTCTCTCAATCTTGTTTATATCTTTCTTTTTGTGTGGGGACCACACTACCGCTGCATATTCTAACCTGGGGCAGATCATGGCCACTATCAATTTTTTCATCATTTCCTCATCCATATAATGAAATGCTACTCTTATGTTAGTCAAGAGCTTATAAGTCTCCCCAACTATCTTGTTAATGTGCTTTTCTGGTGACAAACTATCTTGGACCAGCACTCCCAAATCTTTCTCTTCTCTCCTTTTTGTGATTAATTCATTACCCAACAAATAATTCAGTGATGGTCTCCTGGTACTTTTACCCATTTCCAATATTTTACATTTCTTTACATTAAATTTCATTTCCCACGTCCGGCTCCAATTGTGTATCCTATCCAAATCCTCCTGCAGTATATTACAATCCTCCTCAACCTCTATCTTCCTCAAGATCTTTACATCATCAGCAAACAGACTCGCATAACTGTTCACTTCATCTACCATATCATTTACGTAAATCAGGAACATTACTGGCGCCAACACTGAGCCTTGAGGGACTCCACTTGTTACTTCCCTCCATCCAGACATCTTTTCCTTTATTACTGTCCTCATTTGTCTGTCTCTCAAAAAGTCTCTCATCCATTCCAGAAGTTTCCCCTTTAGTCCTCCTATATATTCTAGTTTCCACATTAGTCTCTTATGAGGTACCTTGTCAAAGGCCTTCTCTAAGTCTAAGTACACACAATCCACCCAACCATCTCTCTCCTGTACCACATCAATCGCTCTTGAGTAAAAGCTCAACAAGTTGTGTGTGTGTGTGTATTTACCTAATTGTGATATACAAGAAATGAGCTAAGCCCGTGGGGTCCCGTCTGTTTCTCAGTAAGTCCAATTTAGCTTTAAACTTGTTTAAGTTTTTAGATTGGACATTCTCTTTGTCCAGGCTATTCCACAGGTCTATACACCTATAAAAACTATATTTCTTGATATCCTTCATGCAGCTTGGCTTCTTCAGTTTCATTCCGTGTCCTCTTGTTGCTCTCATCCCGTACAAACAGATCTTCTCGGTCAATTTTATCTACTGCCATCATGATCCTGAACACTGCAATCATGTCGTCCCTCTCTCTCCCTTCCTCTAAGGAAGGCAAATCCAGCTTTTCCAGCCTCTCTCCGTATGACAGATCTGCCAGACTGGGGACAATCATGGTTGCTGTTCTTTGTATTCTCTCAATCTTGTTTATATCTTTCTTTTTGTGTGGGGACCACACTACTGCAGCATATTCTAACCTGGGGCAGATCATGGCCACTATCAATTTTTTCATCATCTCCTCATCCATATAATGAAATGCTACTCTTATGTTAGTCAAGAGTTTATACATCTCTCTAACTATCTTGAATGTTTTTCAGGTGACAAACTATCCTGGACAAGCACTCCCAAATCTTTCTCTTCTCTCGCTTTTGTGATTGGTTCATTACCCATCAAATAATTCAATGATGGCCTCTTTGTACTTTTACCCATGTCCAATATTTTTCATTTCTTTGCGTTAAGTTTCATTTCCCACATCCGGCTCTAATCATGTATCCTATCCAGATCCTCCTGCAACATGTTACAATCTTCCTCAACCTCTACCTTCCTCAAGATCTTTGCATCATCAGCAAACAGACTTGCATAACTGTTCATTCCATCTACCACGTCATTTAGATAAATCAGGAACATTACTGCCACCAACACCGAGCCTTGTGGGACTCCACTTCTTACTTCCCTCCATCCAGACATCCTATCCTTTAATACTGTCCTCATCTGTCTGTCTCTCAAAAAGTCTCTCATCCATTCCAGGAGGTTCCTCTTCAGTTCTCCTATGTGCTCTAGTTTCCACATTAGTCTCTTATGAGGTGCCTTGTCGAAGGCCTTCTCCAAATCTAAATACACACAATCCACCCAACCGTCTCTCTCCTGTAGCATGTCAATTGCTCGAGTAAAAGTTTAAGTTGGAAATATATGACCTTCCACTTCTGAATTCAAACTTTCTTTCAGCCAAAATATTCATCTCTTCCAGATATTTTATCCATCTATTTTTTAGGATTCTCTCACACAATTTTGTGACAATGCTGGTTAGGGACACTGGTCTATAATTCAGGGGTTCTTCCCTATTTCCTCCCTTATAAATACCACATTTGCCCTCTTCCATTCTTGAGGCACTTTCCCCACTTCAAGAGAACACACAATTAAACTGTGAATCTTACCTGCTAGTTGTTCTCTGCATTCCTTCTGTACCCAATTAGAGATTCCATCTGGTCCTGGGGCTTTCCTTACATCCTGAGTTTCCAGTAATTTATACACTTCCTGTGTGTGTGTGTGTGTGTGTGTGTGTGTGTGTGTGTGTGTACCAAATAAAAGGAAAAAGTCGAAACACTAAGTTCTTTGTAAAATGTATACAATTTTATTTTCAGAGGGAACTTTCGTTACTTTACAAATCTTTCAGGCCGATGACGTTCCTTGGTACTTTTTTCCAACATCCATTACTACAAAACATATTTCCTAGTTAAATGGAAAAGATACCACTGCAGTTAAGGGGTTAAGTAAAAGTTTAGTTGCTTCGATTAGTGAGAGCAGCTGACAAGCTTACCCGACACTGGCACGGCAAAACTGGCTTTCCCTTGCCTCCCAGAACTCCTACTTGGGCTGTTGGGTGAGTGGGCGGGGCCAAGGGGGCGGGGCACAACAGGGACTGGCTACTGCTTTCCGTATAGTCTAAAATATCATCAAAATCAGTAAAAATAATGAACACCCATCATTAAACCAGGGTTTGGTCATCATCAGGTGGGGTATGGTGGTACAGTATTTCTACCCCCATCATTAACCTGGGGTATCGCATCTATGGGTATCATATATATCGAGGTATACCTGTATGCTACTGATGTAATGTACCCTGTACATCGATACTACAAAGACTTGTTTAGCATACAGGCCAATAACAAGATGAAAAGTGCAAAGGTGTGCTACAAAGCCTCCCAGTCCACCTAGAATATGACCTTTAGTCTAAATTTCAAATTCGTCAGACTTAAAGCATTGCCAGTGCCAGTACTTCAGTCTCAACAAAAATCACTAGGTAGATAAATAACAGATTCAACAAGAAACATATAAAATGAAATTGAACACAATTTTACCAATATCCTCATTGGACAACCACCTTTCCCCATGCGGTATCAATACAGATAGATAGATAGACAGATAGATAGATATACTATATGTTGGAGATGTCTCAGTTGTTGGAAGAGTCTGACTGTGACAGAGGAGTGAGGACTGAGGAGGTTAGAGCTGAGGAACAGAGGTGGACTGGTGTGTCAACTTGTCAAGTGAGAGCTGTGAAGTGTAAAATGTAATGCATTAATCTACAATAGTGAAGGATTTACTCTTGTTTTGTAATAAAAACAGTCTAATATACTACTAATAATAAATGAAATATATATTTTCATTTTACTATAACTATAATCTTATATACCCCATTCATTACTTTAGACAATTTCCAAACTTCAAAGTCACCCATTGTTAGTCAGAGTAGTGTAAATAAAGATATAATTGTAGTGGATGAGTAACTAGTGATGATATTTAACCCTCTGATTATGAAGAATATCATTCTGAACTTAATACAAGAAGCAGTGCCAAGGCACAGTACACCCGTCCCTGGCAGTCATTTTAGTGCTGACGTATAAACACAACAGGGATATCTAGACAAAGATGTCACATATCAAAATTAGGATTAATTCAGGTGAAAATTGGTGATTTTATGCCTATTTGAAATTTTAGGCCCAACCCACCTGACACCGACTACCCTACAGCTAAGTAAGGGGTAACCCCCCCTGCTGTAATAAGGCATGTTATAAGATGCAGATTTGAAAAATGCACCTTTCGGTTTAGATTTCATGTCAGTATGATGGAAAAGTATAATAGGAAAAGTGTATGGTAGGATATTTATTGACAGAGTTAGAGAAAGAACAGAGGAATTAGTTGGAGAAGAACAGGGAGGCTTTAGGAAGGGAAGAGGTTGTGTAGATCAGATATTCATTCTTAGATCTTTAGTGGAAAAGTTTCTAGAGAAGGGAAAGAAGTTGTATGTGGCTTTCATGGATTTGGAGAAAGTATATGACAAGGTGGATAGACAAGGATTGTGGAAAGTATTAAGAATATATGGAGTAGATGGGAAGTTGTTGAATGCTGTGAAGAGTATGTATGATGGTGCTAAGGCTGCAGCGCGTGTAGATGGTGAACTAAGTGAATTTTTCTCTTTGAAGGTTGGGTTGAAACAGGGATGTGTCATGTCTCCATGGTTGTTCAATCTGTACATGGATGGGGTAATAAAAGAGGTACAAGGTAGGGTGGTGGATGTTGGAGTGGCCCTGGTGAGAGAGGATAGTGTTTGGAAACTCCCTGCACTGTTGTTTGCAGATGATACTGTGTTGCTGAATGAAGACAAAGGGGAGCTGCAACGCTTGGTGGATGAGTTTGGGAGAGTGTGTAAGAAACGGAATCTAAAGGTGAATGTAGGGAAGAGTAAAGTGATGGTCTTTGAGAGAGGTGAAGTCAGTGAATGTACAGCGAGGTTGGATGGTAAGGAATTGGAAAATGTGAGTACGTTTAAGTACTTGGGTAGTGTGATGAGTAAGGATGGAGGTTTGGAGGGTGAAGTGCTTGAAAGGGTACAGCAGGGAAGAAAGGTTGCTGGTTCTTTGAAAGCAGTGATAAGAAACAGGGAAGTGAGCATGGAAGTGAAAAAGTTACTACATGACAGTACTGTGATACCAACTCTAACGTATGGAAGTGAAGCTTGGACATTGTTGGAAGGACACAAATCAAGAGTGAGAGCAGTGGAAATGAGTTATGAAAGGAGCCTGTGGAGTCACATGGAGAGACAGGCTGACGAATGAGGATGTAAAGGAGCGTTGTGGTGTGGATGTGGATGTGATAGGAAGCGTTATGAGGAACACACTGAGGTGGTTTGGCCATGTGGACAGGATGGAGAGTGAGAGACTGACGAAGAGAGTATATGTGAGTGAGGTGGAGGGGGGAAGAGGGAGGGGGAGGCCGAGGATGAGATGGAGGGATGGGGTGGAGAGGTATATGAGAGAGGGGGGTGTGAGTTGGGAGCAGGGCAGTGAAATGGCAGGGGACAGGGGGACGTCGAGGCGATTTGTTTGTGGCCACTCCAAACGGGATTGAGGCATCTGGCAATAGATAGATAGATAGAAATGAGAAAACTGCATGTCCTCCGAGGTTAGACTCTGCCACAGGAGAATAAAGTGGAGGGTCAGATCCGATTAGCAATGTGGAGGTTGAGTAACAATTTCGAGCTCCCACACCACAAGCATGGCTAAAAATAGAATCATAATGCAGTTTCAGAAGTCTAATTATTACAAATACAGATACAAAGCAGAAGTAAAAAAGTTTACAGATGGGTGAAAACATATTTTTTCCGTAATAACATGTTCATCTTTCTCTATCATTTTACGTTCAACTTTATCATTTTACCTTGTTATTTGGGGGATGAAGTACGTGAAAGGGTACAGCAGGGAAGGAAGGTTGTTGGTACACTGAAAGCAGTGATGAGGAATAGGGAGGTGAGTATGGAAGTTAAGAAGTCACTGCATGATGGTATTGTGATCCCTACCCTGACGTATGGAAGCGAGGCATGGACCTTGCAAGAGGGGAACAAGTCAAGAGTGAGAGCAGTGGAAATGAGTTACTTGAGAGGAGCATGTGGAGTGATGTGGAGGGACAGGTTGACGAATGAAGAAGTGAAGGAACGTTGTGAGGTAGATGTGGATGTGGTTGAGAAGATTAGAAGAAATACACTGAGGTGGTTTGGGCATGTGGAGAGAATGGAGAATGAAAGACTGACTAAGAGGGTGTATGTAGGTGAGGTGGAGGGAGGGAGAGGGAGGGGTAGACCGAGGATGAGGTGGAGGGATGGAGTTGAGAGGTATATGAGGGAGGGGGGGGTGAGTTGAGGGGAGGGTAGTCAAATGGTGGGTGACAGAGTGACTTGGAGGCGTTTTGTCTGCGGCCACCCTTTGCGGGATTAGGGCGTCGGGCTATAGATAGATAGATAGATAGATAGATTTTCTCAATACAGGTATATATTGCTGTCTTGTAAACAGGGTGGTTGTATGTGTTTTGCAAGGGAGGAAAAAGATTGTATTTTCTGTCTGGGTCGAGATAATGGGTGTAACACTGTGTTTTTAGGCATGGACATGAGCGAAAAAATCGTACATCCACTAATCACGACAGCAGGTGGCGAACTGACAGATGATATGTGAGAGGGTGAAGTCAAGGTCAGTCTCATGTCCCAGATTTTCATTTACTTCCCGAAGGTTTTCATCATTTTCTATAAGTTGCACTGCATCAAATGATCCAAACCATTACAACAAACCTGAGCAAACAGGTAAAGATGCCAAGACAAAAATGTATTTTTCACTTATTATCATGTCTTTTTTGTATGTGCCTGTATTACTTCATAATCATAAACAGGTGGTTGTGTGTGTTTTGCAAGAGAGGACAAAGATGATATGTTCTGCCTGGGTCGAGATAATGGGTGTAGTTGTGCTTGTTTAGGCATGGCTAGGAAAGAAAAAACTGAAAATCCACTTATCACAGCAGCAGGCTTTGAACTGCTTGATGAGGTGTATGGGAGTGTAGTGTAGGTCAGTGTGAAGACGTTCAGAATGTTCGTTTACTTACCAAAAATTTTTGCAGTTTTTTATGGGCCGTAAACGATGCCTGCGGCCATTGATCGGCTAAACCTTATTTGACGCTGGCGGCCACAGAGGGGTTAAACAACATGACTATTTTTTTTCTCAGTCTCTATTGTTTATTTCTATGTTGCTCCTTATATTCATAATTACCGTACTTCTCTTCGTTTCAGTATTCTGCCTACTGTATTTGCTACCACCTGTAATTCATTTTGTTTTAGTATTTCTACTATTGATTCTCTTCCTTTAATTTCTCTTGTTATATCTTCGAGTTATTAAAGTATTGATTAGTTAATAATAAGTATATTTACTGAATGACAGGGAATCGTCCAGGGTGCGAATTGTCCTGATGGGAAATCGTCCATGTTTTGACAGGGAATTATCTGATGGGCAAATTGACTTGAAAGTGAATTGTCTCGGAACCATAACATCATATGCTTCATATACTGTATGAATAAATGATGTTGATTTTCATTCTCTTCTTGACACATCACATACGATCTTAGGTTAGGTTCTTATTTTTTCGTATAATTTTCCTTCACTTCCAGCATTTTGGTTCACATCAAAAATTTTATCTTTGCTTGTTTTGGTTGGAGTCTGGCCCTGAGAGCACGTCACATACGATACTAGGTTAGGTTCATACTTTTTCTTATAATTTTCCTTCACTTCTAGCATTTTGGTTCGCATAAAAAATATTATCTTTGCTAGTTTTGGTTTGAGTCTGGCACTGAGTGCATTGAAATACGCGACTTTGCATCGAGAAGTAAGATAGGCAGACCACTCCAAAATGCATCGATATTTGATTCATCGAATTCTAAACTGCCGAAATTTGAGATTCCACTGTGTATATATATATATATATATATTTATACAGTACCCTCACGTCCAGCACGCTTTAGTCAAGCACGATTCGAGTCCAGCACGGTGAGCAATTAATTAGTATTATTTAATTCGATTTAATTACTGCAACACGAGTGTGTTAGCATAACACGCACAGAGCTCTGAGAAGTGGGTCAAATCCGCAGAGTTCACTCTAGCACGATCACCCCCGGTCCAACACGGCCATACTGGACATTCCCATGATGATGATAGCCAATGAAAAACTTCTGATCAAGTAGCCTTCCCCGCCCGCTATCGTGACGTGATCGTGATGCCGCCCAATTAAAAACGCTTCTGGTGTCACGTGATGTTTTGTTTACATTCCTCCCGCCACAGAGCCACTCAGTCGCATAATTGCATTGGAAGGTACTTTTTTCTTGCTGCATTTTCTGCCCTTGTTACTGCATTTTACCCTGCTCACGATGCCTAGGAAGCCATCTGAGAACCCCAAGAAGCGTCGGCACCTCCCTCAGGCCACCAAGCTAAAAAACATCGAGAGGAAGAAGACAGGGGAGAGGAAAGTTGACATTGCCAAGGCCTACGACATGAATGAAACCAATGTGATCATAATAAAAAACTTAAGACAAGATCCTGGCAGCCGAAGGCTATCACACAGCACTTCATACCAGGTTTGCTGAGGATACGATGGTAAATCGGAATGGTAATGTGGTAAAATTGCTGACAATACCACGGGCATTTGGAATTCATCTGGATGGATTCCTGCCGAGGATACGATGTGAAAAACAGTGTGACCAAAACCCAGGCAACTCGACAGAGAATGTATCGTACTACAGCATTGAACATTTAGTTTGACACTGAATACATATTAATATTTTAGAATAATTATCAATTGTTTTGAAACCTTTCTCATCAGCATGCGTACCAGTTTATAAACAAAGTTGCTTCTCCTTATTCTCTACCGAGTCAGCGACAGCGATCACTTTCCACAGTCACGAGACGGGGCTCTGGCAACAGTGTGAGAAGCATGCACTTTCCCGAGGATTACAGTGCTAGGACAGGCAGAAGCAGGACCTTCCATGGCTGTGGACGAAGATAGTGATTCTGAGTGTGATTTCGAAGGATTTATGAGGGAGGTTTGATTTCGAAGGATTTATGAGGGAGGTTGAGGAGGAGCAACAGCCATTACCCGCTAGTGACGCCAGCAGCCATCCTCCGGGGACCCAGTAGGACTAACTACAGCCTTGGATACCACCTTCCATTCCCAGCAAGCCCACCAACACTATCCTAAAAGGTTAGTTATCATTCATAGCACAGTACCATTTATTATAATTACAATAGTACCAATATATGTATAGGTATATGGTAGGTATTTAGGGTGACTTTTCCGAGGGTTGCTGACATAATTCATTTTCCCCATAAGCTCTATTGTTAGTCCAACACGTTTTTGGTCCAACACGTGACCCACGCATGACAATATTACTGTGCTGGACGCGAGGGTACTATATATATATATATATATATATATATATATATATATATACATATATATACAGTGAGTCGTTGAAATACGAAAACTCGAAGTACGAATTTCCGATGGTACGAAAGCCATAAATGTAGGACAAATTCCACAATACAAAAGTATCTGTCTCGATGGTACGAAAAATGATACGAGAGGAAATACGAAAAATTCAAAATGGGCACACTGCACAGCGCCGCGCTAGCTTGCGGCGAGAAAACGAACTAACCCCTCTCAGGTAAACACATTTTTGCGTGCTTCCCAGTCGAGTCACGGCCATCCTCTCCTCTCAGCTTTGCTGTACGTTACGCTGTTTTTCGCTGTTCTTCACCTTTTCGTATTTTCACCATGCCTCCCAAGCACCCTGCATCATCTCCTGCACCAGTCAAGGAAGTACAAAAGGAGCAATAGGGTGCACCCATGTGACTTAGTACCATATCAATGACATGAATCTCCAGCTGCAGCAAAGGTCTATATTTAACTGTACAGTGTACTAATATTATAGTAATTAGTTGTATGTTTTATTTTTTATGTCTGTACAATAGTATAGTACTGTATACATGTACTGCATACTTCTAAAGTTTTAGTGGGGGTCCAATGGGGTCCTGGAATGCATCCCCCCCTTTATATGTATATTTCAATGGGGAAAGTCGTTCCGATATACGAAATTTCGGATTATGAAAGTTATTTTTTGTCCTTATCCCTTTCGTATTTCAAGGACTCACTGTATATATATTTCATGCGAGGAAGATGGAACCAAAGGCCAGGATCCCCAATAACAGTTCCTTCCAAGAAAAAAGCAAAAACAATCCAAAAGAGAGCCAAATTCAAGCTCTCTTCATTTCGAGATGCCTGGACATACTGCGTTTGAAAGACTGGAGGCCATAGGAAGTAGGAAATACAGACAGAGGGAGACAGTTCCAGAGCTGACCTTTTGCATAAATGAAGGACTGGGAGTAATGGTTAACTCTTGCATTAGAGAGCTGGACAGAAAAGGGATGAGAGTTTGTTGCTACAGGGGTGCTACGCACCCATTGTAGAGGTGAAGGGATGCAAGCAGACAGGTCAGAGGAGCAGTGACCATGGAAGTAACAATAGAAAAGATATAAAGATGCAACAGTGCAGCAAAGAGACATAGGTTGAAGGGAGCCAGTAAGAGGAGGAGAGTTAATGAGACAAAAAGCCTTTGACTCCATCCTATTGAGAGGAGCTATATGTGGGGAGACTCCCCACACATGAGAGTTGTACACACACAGGGACAAATAAAACCCGTGTATAAAGTCAACAACTGTGCCAGGGTGAAGAAGGTACGGAGTCTGCTTAGCACACACAATCTCTTGGAAGCAGATTGTACAAGAGATGTAATATGATCTTTCCAAGTTAAATCCTAAGTGAACGAAAACTCCAAGCATGTTCAAGGATGATGCAGGATTGACCTGGATATTATTAAACATAAGATGGTACTCCTGTGGAAGATTGTCAGATTGACAGGTGTAAGAACTGAGTCTTTGATGAATTAAAAACAAGATTATTTTTACCTCAGTCTGAGATACAAGCCAAGCCAGACATAAGGTGTGTCATAGCCTCATCCTTTGCTTGTTGAAGTCACTGTTGAGATGGACATTGCAGGAACCGAATGGAAAGGTGAAGGGTGGAATCATCAGTGTAAGAGTGGACAAGGTTAGAGGTACAGCTTAGAAGATCCCTGATGAATAAAAGGATGAGAGTTGGTGATAGGACTGAGCCCTGAGGAACACCACTGTTGACAGATCTAGGAGAAGAACCATGGCCGTCTACAATAGCAGCTATAGAATGACCAGAAAGGGAGCTGTAGATGAAGACACAGATAGAAGGATAAAAACCGTAAGAGGGCAGTTTGGAAATTACAGATTTATGCCAGACTCGATCGAAAGCCTTTGAGATGTCAAGTGCTTTCGCCAATGTCCCGAAAGGAGGATGACCAGGAGTCTGAAAAGTAGGTGAGAAGATCGCCAGTGGAGCATCCCTGATGGAACCCATACTGATGGTCAGAAAGAAGGTTGTGATAGAAAAAATGCTTTAAAATTTTTCTGTTAAGAATAGACTAAACTTTAGTATATATAGTATCTTTCTGTGAATTTTTAAAATAAATTCCCAGAAAAATCCACAAACAGGTGAACCCACAAATGGTGAACCCACGAAAAGCTAGGACTGACTATAGTTTTCATTTTTAGTACCAGAATATGATACTGTACTCATCTATTTTCAAACATTTGCTTGAAATCCCACCTCAGGAGGGGAGGGGGGAGGGCGGGGGGACCATTTGACATAAGAGATTATCAGCTTTTTCAGATCAAATTATCCCCCCAATTAGTCTGTTATAGGAAGGGTCTACTGTAGATTAGTATCAACTGGAGATTTCAATTGCTAAGTGGCTGATGGGGATGGATGGATGCAGGAAGTAACTTAATGAGGAATACTGTGGTGCCAGACTGATTAATTTAGTACAGTATAAGAAAACAACCTAACACAGCATGTTATGGAACAGAATGTGAAGTATCAGTGTCCTTCAGCTGATGGTGACCATATGGTTATTGAGATGGAAGGATTTGTGGAATGAGTAATTTCAAGTTATTTCATTCACATTTTCATTCCATCACCTAATCCAGTGTTGCCCCATGAGGAGCATAGGAGCCCAGGCCTAGGCAAGGTGGTCCTGACACATAAGATGAGAGTGACCAGCCTCACTAATCCCTGAGCAGCATTACATGAGCAATAAACTCCAGCCACCCTTTGGATATAAACCCACACCAGCTCACTCCATTTGAAGTGCCTTAATTGCCCACTAAGCCACCAGGCACCATAATCTGGTTACATGGTTATCACCCAAAGTGATATGCGCAATGAAAAAGCTTGGGATCGAGGAGTGGCTGGTTAGGGTGGTTATGGCCATGTTGCAAGCACCCCAGTTAGGGTGAATGGAGATTTGAATGATGAGTTTTCCATGAATGTTGGTGTGCACCAGGGTTCAGTTTTGAGTCTCTTGTTGTTTATCATGGTACTTGAAGCCATCTCACGTGACTTTAAAAACGGACTCCTGTGGGAGATGTACTGGGTATGCTGATGATTTGGTGCTGACTGGAAAGAATGTAAGGGAGGCAGAGGAACGATTTAGGAAATGAAGAAATGGTATGGGCACAAGGGCTTAGGAGTAACTGCAGATAAAACAAAAATGATAGTATCTAGGACTGGTGGTGGTACTGTCAAAGAAGGAGAGTGGCCATGTGCGATTTGCCACAAAGACGTGGGAAATAATTCCATCTTGTGCAGTGTCTGTGATAAGTGGGTGCATAAGAGATGCAGTCGTAATGGAGGCAGACTGCGAGATAATGCTGATTTCATATGTGCAGTGTGTCGGCGAGAGTAGGTCGAGATTGTCTGGTGTGAAAGGCTTGAACTTATGAGTCAGCCTCTCCAGTGTGTGGAAGAATTTTTTGGTTTAGGAGACATGTTATGGCTAGAGTTAGGAGCGGCTGAAAGAAGTTCAGGAAGCTGTTGCCTCTCCTGACACTGAGAGGGCTCACCTTTCCTGCTAAGAGATCTTTGCAGCATATGTTAGGAAATCATTAGGCTAGAAGGTGTGGAAGCAATGAAGAAAGTCAAAATGGGGAATGTCCCAAGAATTGATGGAATGTGTGGTGAAATGCTGAGGACTGGAGGAGAGATAGTACAGTACTAGAATGGATGCGGAAGATGTGCAAATTGGACTGGGAGGAAGGTAGAGTCCTGGAGGACTGGACGTCATGTATAGTTATTCACCTGTAAAAAGGAAAATGGGAAAAATAAGTACAGGTCTCCCTCGTTTTACGATTGGTATGCGTTCCTAGAAAGGCAATCGTAAACCGAAATATCATAAAACGAAATTAAGGTTTAATGGGAAAAACAGGGATGCGTTCCTGGACTCATGTATAAGGAACCCAAGACCCATACAAGTGATCTAATATGCAATAATAATGATGATGTTTTATGTATTGTAGTGCATCTGAATCACATATGTATGTACATTTGCAAACATAAAGACATGAAATAGCAAAAACAATATGAAAATCAGCTGTACTGTACTGTAATGTACTGTTATGTACCCTCCTACTGTACTGTAGCTCCGTCCACCCTTAGTTGGTCCCCCCCGAGGCTGGAGGACGTAATGCCTTAATGTCTACTCCGATGCTATATTCCTACACGCTTAAAGCAGCCCCTACAAGTGTGCCTGTCAGCTGTGCGCTGCTGCCATACTTCCAACTGACCTCCCATACAGGCAAGGTCATCTAAAAATATTTGTGGATGGCTTTGGTACAGCCTAGTATAGTTTTACTTATACAAAAAAGCTATAAAGTTTCTATGAAAGAATCGCTTTTTGTTATAGTAATTACAAAGAACTTTGTACAACTTGGCAGCGTTGCTCATGCTGTGCTGCCAGGTCTTTCGAGGCGGATTTGGGTCAGATTAGTGTCACACACACACACGCACACACACAACACACACACACACGCACACACACAACACACACACACACACATGCAAACACACAACACACACACACGCACACACACAACACACACACACACACACACACACACACACACACACACACACGCACGCACGCATACACACCACCTGTCCTGTTCTGCGCGCTTCAATCATTCTTCCTCACTCGAGGACAATGGATGCCTCTCCAAAGCCTCAATCAAAACATCTGAACAGTCAAGCCAAAGGAGTTATATACAATGTAAACCAGTATTTTCAGTGAGAGAAGGAGAAGGGGGATTTTATTACCAGATTATCAAAGGCTACTTGCCGGACAGCTGAGACAACAAAAGTAAGCGAAAGAACAATAATAATAATAATAATAATAATAATAATAATAATAATGATAATAAATGCGTGCACACACACACACACACACACACACACACACACACACACACACACACACAGTGAGAGGGGAGGGGGAGGGTAAATGGTGGGCTGTATCAAGGCCACCTAAAAATAGTCTTGGCCTACGAAAGGTCAGTGGAAGTGTGGCAGCAAGGCACAGGTGACAGATGCAGCCTTAGGGGGCCACTTAAAATTTGTTATACTATAGGAGACATCCTGGGCCAAAGCCCATCACTCGTCAACACAAGAGGTGGAGAGGGAGGAAGCAGGGGTGGTGGAGGTTTGGGTGGCAGAGGTGCATGAATCAGGAGAATGAGAGGTGGTGGAGGTGTAGGTTTGGGCAGGTATGCCATGCAACTCTCAGCTGATCTGCCTGTGAGCACGGGATTTCCACATGTCCAATCATAAATGCGAGGGAGCTCAATTGTAAAATGAACACTTGGTACTAAAGAATAAGGATTGTAAATGCGGAATCTCGTAAAACGATAAAGCGTAAAACAAGGGAGACCCGTATGTGGTAATCATAGGGGCATTTTTCTTAGTGTTTGCTGATGATACAGTATTGTTGAGTGAAGATGAATGGGAGTTGCAAGGTTTGGTGAATGAATTTGGGACAGTGTGTAGGAGGAGGAAGCTGAAAGTTAATGTAAACAAAAGTAAAGTTATGGTGTTTGAGAGGAATGAAGTCACAGAGTGTGCAGTGAGGTTGGATGGTGAGGATATGGAGAATGTGAGTGCATTCAAGCACTTGGGTAGTGTGATGAGTAAGGATGGAACTTTGGGGGATGAAGTACGTGAAAGGGTACAGCAGGGAAGGAAGGTTGTTGGCACACTGAAAGCAGTGATGAGAAATAGGGAGGTGAGTATGGAAGTTAAGAAGTCACTGCATGATGGTATTGTGATCCCTACCCTGACGTATGGAAGCGAGGCGTGGACCTTGCAAGAGGGGAACAAGTCAAGAGTGAGAGCAGTGGAAATGAGTTACTTGAGAGGAGCATGTGGAGTGACATGGAGGGACAGGTTGACGAATGAAGAAGTGAAGGAACGTTGTGGGGTAGATGTGGATGTGGTTGAAAAGATTAGGAGAAATACACTGAGGTGGTTTGGACATGTGGAGAGGATGGAGAATGAAAGACTGACTAAGAGGGTGTATGTAGGTGAGGTGGAGGGAGGGAGAGGGAGGGGTAGACCGAGGATGAGGTGGAGGGATGGAGTTGAGAGGTATATGAGGGAGGGGGGGGTGAGTTGGGGGGAGGGGAGTCAAATGGTGGGTGACAGAGTGACTTGGAGGCGTTTTGTCTGCGGCCACCCTTTGCGGGATTAGGGCGTCGGGCTATAGATAGATAGATAGAATAAGAAAGGTATATGGTAGGATACTTACTGAAAGTTAGGGAAATAACAGAGGAATTAGTTGGAGAAGAAGAGGGAGGTTTTAGGAAGCGAAGAGGTTGTGTAGATCAGATATTCATTCTCAGACCTTTAGTGGATAACTTTCTAGAAAAGGGAAAGAAGTTGTATGCTGCCTTCATGGATTTGGAGAAAACATATGACAGGGTGGATAGACAAGGACTGTGGAAAGCATTAAGAATATATGGGGTAGATGGGAAGTTGAATGCCATGAAGTGTGTGTATGAGGGTCCTAAGGCTGCAGTGTGTGTGGATAGAGAACCGAGTGAATTTTTCTATTTGAGGGTTGCACTGAAACAGGGATGTGTCCTGTCTCCATGCCTGTTCAGTCTGTATATGGATGGGGGTATAAAAGAGATACAAGGTAGGGAAGTGGATGCTGGAGCAGCCCTTATGAGTGAGGGCAGTGTTTGGAAACTCCCTGTACTGTTGTCTGCAGATGATACTGTGTTGTTAAGTGAAGATGAAGAGGAGCAGCAAGGTTTGGTGGATGAGCCTGGGAGAGTGTGTAAGAAACGTAATCTAAAGGTGAATGTCAGGCAAAGTAAAGTTATGGTCTTCGAAAGAAGTGAAGTCAGTGAATGTACAGTGAGGCTGGATGAGGAGGGAATGGAAAATGTGAGTGCATTTAAGTACTTGGGTAGTGTGATGAGTAAGGATGGAAGTTTAGAGTGAAGTGCTAGAAAAGGTACAACAAGAAAGAAAGGTTGCTGGTTCCATGAAAGCAGTGATAACAAACAGGGAAGGAGCATGGAAGTGAAAAAGTTACTACATGACAGTATAGTGATACCAAGTCTAACATATGGAAGTGAAGCTTGGACCTTGTTGAAGGGACAGTAGTTGAGAGTGAGAGCAGTGGAAATGAGTTCAGTGAAATCTCGAATTTCAATGGACATGCGTACCGAAAAACCGCATCGAAATTCAAATAGTCGAAATTTAAATTGAACTTCTCATAGGAAAAATTAGTTTGGGTCTGGGGCCACTGATCCTCACTACATAAAATCATGATTTCTTGCCCACACCCCCTGTAAACTTTATGAATTATGATTGTGGTTAAGTAACTGTAGCTCTGCATTGTACTGCCATACTGTAGTGTAGAATACGGATTTTCGCCTTGTCAGCAAGAGTATACTTGGTGTATTTCTGCCCCTTCCTGTATTCCCTTTTCTCCTTTGGCTGCAACAATTTAGAGGTGCCAGGCTGCTCTCATCCATTACCACTGCTACCTGAAGAACCACTCTTGCTTGCCATCTTGAAGTTGCAATGAAAATACATACAACGAAATTGCAGTGAAATGTATGTCCACACATGGAAGGTACAGGCTGAAACTGCGGCGCTTGGCTGTAGAGGGCAGGACAGATACTCAGAGAAACTAGAGTGTGAAAGTGCAAAGATAATATTTTTGATGCAAACCAAAATGCTAAAAGTGAAGGAAAATTATAAGAAAAAGTATAAGCCTAACCTAATATGTGACTTGTGTCAAGAAGAGAATGAAAATCAACATCATTTATTCATATGTGAAGTATACGAAGATATAACGAGAATTTAAAGGAAAAGAATCAATAATAGAAATCTATCTATCTATCTATTGCCAGACGCCATAATCCCGTAAGGGGTGGCCACTTGACTTTGAGTTACCTATTTTACAGGGAGGGGCACAAACCCTCCACCAACCCATTTGTTGACACGTAGGGAGCACATATGGGTTGGTTTACTAAAACAAAATAAATTACAGGTGGTAGCAAATACAGTGGGCAGAATACTGAAACTAAGAGAAGTAATTATGAATATAAGGAGCAACATAGAAATGAACAATAGAGACTGAAAAAAAAAAAAAAAAAAAAAAAAAAAGCCATCTTGTTTAAAGACATGAACTCCCGGATGGGAGTAGACACCACCACCACCACCAACAAATGGCTACCAACAATAAAACATCGCCTTGCGCATGGCTTGTTTTGGTTGGAGTCGGGCCCCGAGAACATTGAAAAATGCAATTTTGGCATCGAAAAGTGAGATAGGCAGACCACTCGAAATGGCATCAAAATTTGAATCGTCGAAATCTAAACCACAGAAATTCGAGATTTCACTGTATGTGAGAGGAGTATATGGAGTCACATGGAGAGACAGACTGGTGAATGAGGAAGTGAAGAAGAGTTGTGGTGTGGATGTGGATGTGATAGGAAGTGTTATGAGGAACACACTGAGGTGGTTTGGCCATGTGGAGAGGATGGAGGGTGAAAGACTGATGAAGAGAGTGTATGTGAGTGAGGTGGAGGGGGGAAGAGGGAGGGTGCGGCCGAGGATGAGATGGAGGGATGGGGTGGAGAGGTATATGAGAGAGGGGGGTGTGAGTCGGGAGCAGGGCAGTGAAATTGTGGGGGGCAGGACGACGTGGAGGCGATTTGTTTGAGGCCACCCCAAATGGGATTGAGGCGTCTGGCAATAGATAGATAGATAGAAATCAATAAATATCCTATTTTCAATAAAGTAACACAAAAATTGTATTACAGTAGGTAATTCAAGTTCAGCCCACTTTTGCATTTTACATTAAGTTATCTGGCAAGCCATGGCATCTTCCAGTTGTGGGGGCTCCCATTTTTGTTCATCATATAACTCATTTTTTTCTTCATTATAGGGGCTGCAATAAAAGAAAGAACATAAGTGTTTAATTTTGTTTATTACTGCCATCTAATGGTGGCTCTTCATGCTGCTCGATCTCTGGCAGCCTCCTTATTCAGTCTTTTATCCCTGAGGTCACACTCTACAACCTCATCCCAGGTCTTTTTTGGTTTGCCTCCAAAGGTCATACTTCTCACTTTCTGCACCCAATTGCCATCTCCCATTCTCTCCACATGCCCAAACCATCCCAATCTACCTCTCCTCATCACAACACCAATACACTCAAGTCCCATTCATCTTCTTAACTCTTCCATAGTAAACCTTGCCCCCCCAGGCCTCGCATTCGAGGACACATTGCACATCTACCTAATCATTGTCATTTCTGTATGTTGGAGCCTGTGAATATACTCTTCTTTTGAAACCCAGGTCTCACTACCACACAGCATGAAAAAAAAAAAAAAAAAAAAAAAAAAAAAAAAAAAAAACTTCAGACCAGGTCTGACCCACAGTTACGACAATGGACATGGTGCAGATTCTAATGTGGAATGTAAGAGCTGTGAATGATGAGGGGAAAGAGAGAGAGATTGTCCAGGTGCCTGTGGATGGAAAAGTAGACAAATGTGGATTAAATGACTGAGGCCAAATGGATAGGTGAGAGTGTGCAAAAGTGGGAATATGAACAGGGTATAATAATGTGAGGTAGCAGGTAAGAATGAGAGGGCAAAGGAGGGCATAAGTATTGTTGTGTGCAAAAGATGGAAAAAGAATGTAAGTGAGTATGGATCAGTTTGTGGAATGTGTTGGCAAGACTGAAAACAGGAATACAAATATGGGTAACTGTGTGTGTGTGTGTGTGTGTGTGTGTGTGTGTATGCGCTGACAGAATACCGTATAAGCAGAATGAAAGAAAAGTTCTGGGTGAATGTGGAAGCATGCATAGAAAACTTTGAGAGGAGTGACAGAGTGTTTTTTATCAGATATGAATGGAAAAGTAAGGACTGTGAAGGTGGATGGAGTAGTTGGTGAGTGGGGTGTACCTGCTGAAGAGGATGAGAATGGCAGTGCTCTAGCAGACATTTGAGCATTTGAGTGGGGAGGGGATTGGTGATACCCAGCACCCTCTTTCAGCACAAAATGATCCACAGGTATACATGGCAAGTGATAATAAGGGTGGGAGGTGAGCTGATTGAACGAAAGGAAATGGCTGATTATGGGATGAGAAAATGGGATGTCGAGCTGGATGCGAGAACATACAAAGGTTGGGAAGTGGACTCTCTGAACACCACTTGGTGGTGGTGAAAATCAAGGTACACATGTGATGGATGAATAGAGGGAGAGAAAGGCACAAGGAAGCAGTGCATACAAAGAAAGTAGAAAGGTTACAAGAAGGTGGGGGGGGAAAAAAAAAGAAAAAAAAAAAGCAGCATATAAGAGAAGTAGAGGTGCGATTGGGTAAATATTATTTAAAGCAGATACACCATTCACTCACTCAATATAGTGCTGCTCTTGGGTGTCTGCCCTGTCCTCTCCTCCAACCTTCTTTCCTTCCATCTTCTTCTATCTTTTTATCCTTCATTCTTTCCTCGTCCTTCTGCCTACGGGTGACTTTACACTCCCTTTTCCGTCTTTCATTCCTTCATTCTTTCCTCTTCCTTCTGCCTGTGGGTGACTCTACACTGAGTGACATGCCAAATGGTTTCCTGTACACCAAGAAACTATTTACTACGCTGGGTGGTAACCATATAACCAAATTTTGGCGCCTGGTGGTATAGTGGGTAATTATTGTGCTCCAATCGGATTGAGCCGGTGAAGGTTTATATCTAAGGAATGGTTGGGGTTTATTGCTCACGTATTGCCACTCAGGGATGAGTGAGATTGGTCACTCTCATCTTAAATGTCAGGATCAACTGCCTAGCCCCGGGCTCCTACGCTCCTCATGGAGCAATGTAGGATTGGATGATGATGGATGGATGGATGGATGGATGGGAGGGACTGAAGGTATATGTAAGGTATTCACAGAAGAAATCTGTGCAACATGTGAGGTCGTGTGTGGGGTGAAAAGAAGACAAAAGGGGGTGCAGAGAAAAGGATGGAGGAATGAAGTGGTGAGACAAGCTGTGGCACAAAAGAAAACATACAATGTGTGTGGATGAGATGTTATGGCATGGAGGAAGTTGAGAGACAGAATAGAGTTATATGCAAAAAAGAAGAGAGAGGTGAAGATTAGTAAGGGAGTACGAAGAGTGGATGAAAAGTTTGGATGGAGTCTGAATATGAAGGGGAAAGAATGAAAGATAATGTTCTGGAAGGAGGTGAATAGAGTTAGACAAGGTGATAAAGAGAACAGTAGAGAAGTGACTGATAAAAATGGCAGATTGCTAGTGGAGAAGGGAGAAAAAGTGAGCAGATGGAGAGAAAATTTTAAGGAACTTAAACATAGACAATGAAAGTAACGTGAGTATAAGTGGCTGGGGAATGGCTAGGAGACGGAGGGAGATGAGGAGGGGGGAAGAGATCAGTAGGACGCAAGTAATGAAAGCAATGAAGATAGTCAATATGGCAAAAGCCCCAGGAACTGATGGAGTGTGGTGAAATGCTGAAGCACAGGGATGAAATAATAGTAGAATGGATATGGATGATGTACAGATTAGCCTGGGAGAAAGGTACAGTCCAGAGGACTGAAAGTTTGGTATAATTATTCCCCTGAACAAAAGAAATGGAAAAAAAAAAAGTGTGTGGGAATCACAGGGACATTCGTCATCTTAGTTTAATACAAAAAGTATATGGTAAAATACTTATTGACAGAATTAGGAAAATAACAAAGGAATTAGCTGGAGAAGAACAGGGGAGGGTATTAGGAAGGGAAGAGGTTGTGTAGAAGAGATATTTATCCTAAAATATTTAGTGGAAAAGTTAATACAGAAAGGAAAGAAATTCTATGTGGCCTTTGTCGATTTGAAGATCACACATGACAGAGTGAACAGACAAAAAATGTGGAACATATTAAAAATATAAGGAGTAAATGGGAAGCTGCTGAATGCCGTGAAGAGGATGTATGAGGGTGCTGGGGCTGCAGTTCGTGTGGATAGTGAACTGAGTGAATTTTTCTATTTGAAGGTTGGATTGAAACAGGGATGTGTCATGTCTCCATGGTTGCTGAAACTATATATGCACAGGGTTATAAAAGAGATACAAGGTAGGGCAGTGGATGTCCAAGAGGCCCTAATGAGAGAGGGCAGCAGTTGGAAACTTTCTGTTCTGTTGTTTTCAGATGATACTGTGCTGGTAAATGACGATAAAAGGGCAACTACATGGCTTGGTGAATGAGTCTGGGAGAGTGTATATGAAATGGAATCTAAAGGTGAATGCAGGGAAGAGTAAAGTTGTGGTCTTTGAAAGAAACAGGTCAATGAATGCACAATGAGGCTGGATGGTGAGGAATTGAAAAATGTAAGTGTATTTAAGTACTTGGGTTATGTGATGAGTTAGGATGGAAGTTTAGTAGATGAAGTGCTTGAAAGCTTACAACAGGGAAGAAAGGCCACTAGTTCTCTGAAGGGAGCGATAAGAAATAGGAAAGTGTGCAGGGAAGTAAAAATTCAGAAGTCACTGCATGATAATACAGTACAGTATTGTGATAATAACTCTGACGTATTGAGCGAAGCTTGGACCTTGTTGGGAGGACACAAGTCAAGACTGAGAGAAGAGGAAATTAGTTATTTGAACGAAGTACAGTAAAAGTTTGATTAATCGACATCCAATGCATCGGCACATCCGTATAACCAGAATGCAAATTCAATCTGGAATGGGATCGAAAATATTCCGATACCGGTTGTTGCCGATTCAAATCACCTGCAAGGACAGAAAATTAATCCCTCTGCTTCAGCTTCTGACCCTGTTTCTTCTACTTCTTCATCTCCTGATCCTGTTCCTTCCACTTCTTCAGCTCCTGGCCTAGTTCCTTCCACTTCTTCAGCTCCTGACCTTGTTCTTTCCACTTCTCCTTCTCCACTGTCTGAATCCTCATCTCATGATCCTGATGATCCCCCTATAATTCTTGATTAGCTCTGTACAGTACAGGATAAAGTAGTGTATGCAGCTAAGTTTTCAAAATTATTTTGGCCTGTAACATATGCTAAATTTTTCTTTAAATAATTTTTGGAAATGTTCGCTGGTTTGTGTTCAGTTCTGTACAATTTCTCTAGCTGTCTTTTTTTGTGTATTGTAGTGTACCTGTACTGCATCTTACCTGTACTGTATCTAATACTGAATAATGTACTTTACGAAGTAAAGTGAAGTCCCAAGTTTGGTCTTATTTCATTTGTCTGACCTCCCAGAAAATTTCTAAAAGTAACATTCGGTTATCCGGAAATTTCCATATATGGAATGGATGAATCCCAATGCATTCCGGTTAATAGAGCTTTTACTGTATGCGGAGTTACATGGTTAGACAGACTGACAAATGAGGATGTGAAGGAGTGTTGTGGTGTGGATGTGGATGTGTTAGAAAGCAGCAGGAGAAATAAACTGAGGTGGTCTGGCCATGGGGAGAGGATGGAGAGTGAGAGACTAATAAGGACAGTGTGAAATGGAGGGGGGGGGAGGGGGTGACTTGGGGGGAAGCAGCATAATGGCAGGGGACAGGGTGACATGGAGGCAATTTGTTTGTGGCCATTCCTTGTGGAATTAACCCCTCCGTGGCCGTCGGCGTCGAATGACGTTGAGCTGATCAATGGCCGCAGGCGTCATTTGAGCGCGGCCTATAAAAAACTGCAAACATTTTTGGGAAGTGAACGAACGTTCTGAACGTCTTCACACTGACCTACACTACACTCCCATACACCTCATCAAAGCAGTTCAAAGCCTGCTGCTGTGATAAGTGGATTTTCGATTTTTTCACTCCTAGCCATGCCTAAACATGCACAACTACACCCATTATCTCAACCCAGGCAGAACATATCATCTTGGTCCTCTCTTGCAAAACACACACAACCACCTGTTTACGATTATGAAGTAATACAGGCACATACAAAAAAGACATGATAATAAGTGAAAAGTACACTTTTGTCTTGGTATCTTTACCTATTTGCTTAGGTTTGCTGTAATGGTTTGGATCATTTGATGCAGTGCAACTTGTAGAAAACTGTGAAAACCTTCGGGAAGTGAACGAAAATCTGGGACATGAGACTGACCTTGACTTCATCCTCTCACATATCATCTGTCAGTTCGCCACCTGCTGTCCTGACGAGTGGATGTACGATTTTTTCGCTCGTGGCCATGCCTAAAAACATAGTTATACCCATTATCTCGACTCAGACAGAAAATACAATCTTTTTCCTCCTTTGCAAAACACATTCACCCACCCTGTTTACGAGACAGCAATATATATTGCGAAAATAACATGGTAAAATGATAAAGATGAAAGTAAAATGACAGAGAAAGATGAACATGTTATTACAGAAAAAATACATTTTCCCCCAACTGTAAACTTATTAATTTCTGCTTTGTATCTGTATTCATAATAATTCGACTTCTGAAACTGCATTACGATTCTATTTGTAGTCATGCTTGTGGTGTGGGAGCTCGAAGTTGCGACTCAACTTCCGTATTGCTAATCGGATCTGACCATCCACTTTATTCTCCTGTGGTAAAGTCTAACCTTGGAGCACGTGCAGTTTTCTCATTTAGGACCGAAAATTCAACTCTTTCGCTCACTTTTCCAAGCAGGGGCACAACGATAACTTAAAAAATAACTCGAAACTACCATAAACACATTTTATATAAAAAAGATGAAAAAATATTCATAACAATTTTTTTTTCCAGCCATTCCAAACAGATTATGTACCGAAATCATTTGATATCATCATATCTCATATATGCACAACATTTCAGCACCACTCGTATTGTTTTTAGAGGTAAAAAAAAAAAAAAAAAAAAAAATTACAACACCTGCCCAGTTGCGTTCCGGCAGTCCCCTGGGTGGCGATATCGGTTGCCGATATTTCTGCAACTTCCGTGCTCCATAGCAAGCCATAAAATGGCCCCTGCATCGGCCTGCTGTGCACGGTAAATTCCGGGCCTTCGGCCACGGAGGGGTTAAGGCATCGGGCTATGGATAGACAAAATAAAACAGTAATTTCTTCTGCAAGTGGACAGGCTACCCAAAACACATCTCTTAGATTTCATCATCTTGTAATAAGAATTCAAGTGACAGTATCTTACAGTCCACTTTTAAACAAAATATGGTGACATCAGAGACCACAGTATCTCTGAGGCCTAACAATGGATAAGCAGGCCACCCTTTAAAAAGTTCAGTGGCCTCAGAAACAATGACTGGAACAGGAGAGATATCATACATAGCAGCTTAATAAAATGAAAATAAAGAGGGGGGGGGGGAAGGTAATATGTACTGGTACATCATATACCATACACCTGGAGGACATGGGTTAATAGTTCAAGTTTACTGACACTGATTTCTGGTGTCCAGGTATCTCATAACTGATCCTGTGGCGGATAACTTTCACCTAAGTTTCAAACCAGCCTAAATGAAGTTTACATCCACCTAAAACACCACATACCATACTTTGTGATTAACAGCACTCTTTAAGAAAATCCTTAAGTAAAGTAACTGCAATACTCCCCAAAACATTGCAATTTTATGCACATATTACTCATATTTTGTGCTTACTAAAAAAAAAAAATTAAAAAAAAAAAAAGTTAGCTATTGTTTTTTGCCTCTGATGCATTACTAAACTGAAAACTGGGTGGTGTTAACCAGAAAAGTGTAAAAAAATTGAAAACTTTAAACCAAAACAAAAATAATCACAACATTCTTAAGAGATTTCTACTGTGCCACATTGTCACACTGTAACATAAGGATCCTTCAGTAGAGTGTACCAATATACTGTAAATTCTCTTTCCTTTCCCATCAAAAATTATTTCACTTAAGAGCTACACAAGTAATGTAGTCCATTAACTGATGTAAATATTACAAAGTTAAAGCCAATATATGGTATGGTAGATGATGTACTGCTGGAATCACTCGGACCTTGGGAAGCTTCCCTCTGAAAAGTAGTTACAGTAGTAGATTATCAACCTTGGTCTGTCTGGCTGAGCAGATATATCAAACCCAGGCAGGCAATAACCCCAGCAATGCTGGCTGATGCAGTGAACTAATGCTCCTTTGTGGTGGACAGTACCTCATTGTGGCAAGGCATGGCATGGGGAAGTGCGAGGAAGTTTGGTCCCTGGGTGGATGATGCATTTGGGTCACTCCAACCAGTTCACAGGGATACCACAGCAGGCTCCACATTACTACATTATTTGGTTATACAGTTAACACCTAACACTTTAAATGGTTAAATGGTTTCCTGGCTACAGGAAACCAATAGGCTTGTCACTCAGTGTACCATCACCTAAGAAAGAAGAAGGCAGCACTACATCAAGTGAGTGGATGATGGTCACCACCTGTGAAAGGTAAAATCACCTAGCATTATCCCAAACAGAAATGAAAATGAAGTTATTTCCCAGACCTCAGGTACTTTGCCAGTGACGAGTAAAACTGTCTCGTGTTAGCCCTACTAAAAAATAGAGTCATTCCCTAAGTTTAATCCAATTTTATTCAGCTTAGGAGAATTTTTAAACTGTGAAGGTCAGATACGACCCTGGTTAATTTCATCACTATCATAGTTAAAAATAAACACCTAATAAAAACATCTGGTGTAAAAAAAAAAAAAAAAAAAAAAAAAAAAAAAAACATACATCATAAGTGTGGGAGTTAAGGGTTAAGTCAAAATACTTCCTACACCCTCAGTTTCACAGTGCCAAGTACAATCACGTGGTATTAGCCAGAATAATATAGACAACAGATGTGGTCCTCAAGCTTAATGGTCAAGGATGAAACAATGGGCTTTTATTACAGTATATGCATGGTATCCATAAATTTAAAAAAAAAAACTTCAGACATGTTAATTAATATTCTATGCACTTTCTGCTCACAGGATCAGAGGAGAGTAAATAATCTACCTGCCGTGGAAGCACCTGCACTACAAACAACATTCTTCACTCAGCGTCCATCTCGTTGAAAATTAATATAGTGATTCCAATCCAATCATGGATTTCATGCATCCACAGTTTAACATTTGTATGAGGTCTGTTCAGAAAGTATCCGACCTTGGGCTCTAAAAAAAATAAACAGCTAACCTGTTGAGCTAGGACACTAATCCCCTTCAAAGTAGGGCCCTTTTGACTTGACACACGTAGCCCAGTGTTTTTTCCAATGTCTGAAACATTTTTCAAAATCGGTTTTCATTATCTCCTGCAGGCGCTTCAACTCATTTGTCATGATCTCTTGGGTAAATGTTGCTCAAGACATGTTGGTGTGTGCAAATTGCAATTCAGACTTTCTGAAAACTGTTTTCATTGGAGATGAGACTTTGGTGTAAGGGTACGACCCAGAAACCAAAGCACAGTCGTCCCAGTGGAAGAACGCAGGGTTGCCTCACAGCAAGGTGAAACGCACTCGCATGTTGAGTTTTTCGACTATTGTGGTGTTGTGCATCACGAATATGTGCCACAAGGTCAGACTGTCAACATATATTACTACCTTGACATTATCCGTTATCTTTGTGATGCAATTCAACAGAAGAGATCAGCCCTCTGGAATGCAGCAAGTTGAAAGCTGCATCATGACAACGGCCCTGTTCATTCTTCTTAACTGATTTGGAAACTTTTGGCCAAGCACAACATCCCGCAGGTTCAGCAGGCTCCCTACTCATCAGACATGGCTTCGCTGAAGGTTCCTGATTGGAGACAAGAGACGAGATCACAACAAATGTGATGAAGAGCTTGCAGGAGATAACGAAAACTGACCCTAAAACATGTTTCAGTCAGTGGAGAGAATGCTGGGCTACATGTGTCAAGTCAGAAGGGGCCTACTTTGAGGGGGATTAGTGTCTTAGCTCAACAGGTTAGCTAGTTATTTTTTGAGCCTAAGGTCAAATACTTTCCGAAAAGACCTATTATACCATTTCTCCAACTACAGTTTGAAGGTCAATATCCAGGGGTTGTCACATGTTGACTAGACACTGCTGTGGCTAAAAATTCAAACTACATGTAGCTGCACTGCAGTTGCATGCTGACCCACCATGCAATAGCTGCATTCCTGTACCCAAGCTCCCAATTCAGAAGATTCTAGAATATGTAAAGAAAATTTAATTCTCACACACACACACACACACACACACACACCACGAGAGTATGATGGAGGAGTTCGGAAATGATGCGAAGGCAATAAGGCAAGCATGCAGTCTGTTAAACCAAAGTAGCAATATTGAAGAGAACATACCCAGGTGAATGATGAGACATTGCATAGATGAAGTACAAACTACATATGCTGAAACAGTGAAAGTAAAGAAAGATTTTCAAACAAAGGTAGAAGTAAAAAGCATTTGAAAGGAAGTGAAAGAAATAAAAAACAACCCAAAACTGGCCAAGGAACTGGCAGAGATCAATAAATCTATAGTAATCACTGGTATTGATGAAGAAGATATAAAAAACAGAATCTCGAAACACAAAAAGGAGATGGTAAATATAATAAACATACCGAAGGAAGTATCAGAGGATATATCTGATATAGAGAAGCACAAAAGGCTAGGTAAATATGAGGGAAATATGTCAAGGCCCCTGAAAGTAACTTTTCAAAGTGTGAACACTGTACAGGAAATATTTAAAAATGCTAACAAACTCATGGAAAAAGAGGAATTTAAGAAAGTATGGATAAAATGATGCCCAACTAAGGAAGACTGGGGATTACTAAAGGAGAAGAGGGAAGAAGCAAAAACAAAAAATGAGGAAAGATAAGCGGATGAAAGGGGTAAATATATTATTTTTTCAAAGTAGTGGGATTACAAGCATTAATGTGGAACAAAACCAATGGGGGCTAAAAAAAAGGGAAGGTAATAGACTCATACTATGTCAGATATGTAAACAACATGATTAAGATGATGTACGCAAATGTGGATGGAATGGTATCCAAATTATTAGCGATAAAAGACTATACCAAAGAAAAGGAACCTCATATTATTTGCCTAACTAAAACAAAAATTAATCCCAAGGATATCAAATGACACCCTAAACTTTGAGGAATACAGTATATGGAGAGGAGATGGAAATTAAAAAAGGAGGCAGAGTTATGATATTAAAAAAGAAAAATCTGCAAGTCAAAGAGATAGAACTAGAAATATCCTACAAGTAGAATTAATTGCAGTACAGATCAACACATTTGAAGGGCAAATAATGGTGACAAATTTATACATGCCACTGAAAACAAACACTTGGGAAAGAGGCAAATATGAAGACCTGGCAGAAATACAATTCAGAGATTAAGAGCCCTGGTACATAGGATGGAAGAGAAATGTAAAAGAATTGGCCTATAGCATATTAACTGGAGATTTCAATGCAAATATAAATTGGAATATTTTAGATGTAAGAAGCTAAGAGAGCTGTTGGGATCAAAAGCTCCTTAATCTTGTAAAGGAGTTCTTCCTAACACAAGTAAAAGAAAATGCCAGAAAAAAAAGGACTAGAAGATCCATCATTATTAGATCTTATAATTACTAGGCAAGATAATGATATCGACAACATATTGTATCATCCTCCATTCAGCAAAAGCGACCACACAATACCGGTATTAAACTGTAACTTCAGGACTGCATATGATATAGTTAGCAGTAATGAAAGTTACACAAAGAGCCTAAACTACAAACAGAGACACTACAATGAAATGAAGATGCACATCTTATAAATAAATTGGGAAAAGCAGCTTAGAGGACATTATATAAATGTTATAAACAGAAAATTCTGTGAATTTTATGAAACAGGAGTCCAAAATTATATCCCTCAGCACAAAGAAACAGAAATCAGGATAAAGAAGTGGTTTAACAGAGAATGTAAAAAAAAAAAAAAAAAAAAAGACAAAAAAAAGACTTGCTGTGGAACAGATAATGAGGACACAATGGTGAGGGGGCACATAACAACTATAAACAGAAAAGAAAGTAATATACAAGGATAAGAACAGAAGCTCAAAGACAGTTTCAAGATGACATTATAAACAAAAGGAATCAATCGCAACTTTTTTACACCTACATCCGAAGCAAAACCGAAGTAAAAGATAAAATACAGGCCACTGGGATGGGGGAGTTATATATATCCAAGAAGATATTTGTGAAGTTCGTAACTAAAAATTCCAATAAGTTTTTACAGGAGAAAGTAACTTTAACCCTTTAACCGCGGGTATTGTTTTGGTCTGACTGTCCTCTCCCGCGGAGGTTTCAGCCAAATGTAAACAAACCTTTAAACCTTAATAACTCTGCACAGAATAAAGCTAGAGAAAAAAAATAAGGTACCATTAGAAAGTACTAACCTTCAGCTTTCCATTGATGTAGGTTTCATGACTCTGTTGACTTTCACAGGACGGGCAGTGCCGTTAGAAGTGAGGGGTGTAAAATCACTATTTTTCGCTCACACACCATTACCTTCGCTCATACACCATTACCAAATGCCAACCTCATTCTGATAATAATACTATAAACATATATGAACACTGCACATACGATAAACACCCACTCTGTGTTCACTGAGGCAGGTAAAAGGCACTGTAATTACCCGCACTTCACTGCCACATCAGCGGTGTTGTAATCACTATTTTTCGCTCACACACCATTACCAAATGCCAACCTCATTCTGATAATAATACTATAAACATATATGAACACTGCACATACGATAAACACCCACTCTGTGTTCACTGAGGCAGGTAAAAGGCACTGTAATTGCCCGCACTTCACTGCCATATCAGTGGTGTTGTAATCACTATTTTTCGCTCACACACCATTACCAAATGCCAACCTCATTCTGATAATAATACTATAAACATATATGAACACTGCACATACGATAAACACCCACTCTGTGTTCACTAAGGCAGGTAAAAGGCACTGTAATTGCCTGCACTTCACTATCACACCAGCAATGTTGTCACTCACACAGCTGGACAGATACTGATGCGTGTTTGGTCCAGGGTGGGGTGGGGGGCCCAGGGGGTGGGAGGTGGGGCCCCAGGGGGGGGAAGAGGGAGGTGGAGGTCGGCTGGAGTGAAAGAACTTAATAGCTACTCTCCCTTGAAACAATTGGCGCACGGAAAAAACGCGGGGTATTCAAAATATTCACAAACATTCGAGAATGACACCCGCGGTTTGGTCCAGTTTTTGCAGTGTCATTCTGGAATGACACCCGCGGTTAAAGGGTTAAGAGAGATAATAAAGAAAATGCAAGCACACACATATTACCAGGTATACAAATATCAGAAAAAGAAGTACTGGAAGAGTTGAGCACATAAGCAAAGGAAAAGCAAATGGTCCTGATGAAATTTCTGGTTGGGTGCTACATGGATGTGCAGAAGAGTTACAGTAAGTAAAGCAATATACAGTATTAAATATTCAAGGAACCCTCAATCCAAGGTACACAACATGATATTTGGAAGAAAGCAAACATTGTTCCCCTATTCAAGAAAGGAAACAGACAAAATCCACTCAACTACCGACCAGTTTCCATGACCAGTGTTTAACACTTTAACCGCGGGCATTGTTTTGCCCCGACTGGCCTCTCCCGCAGGGGTTTCAGCCAAAATGTAAACAAGCTTTAAACCTTTATAACTCTGCACAGAATAAATCTAGAGCAAAAAATAAGGTACCATTAGAAAGTACTAACCTTCGGCTTTGCAATGATGTAGGTTTCATGATTTTGTTGACTATCACTGGATGGGCAGTGCCGTTAGAAGTGAGCGATCTAAAATCACTTTTTCGCTCACACACCATTACCTTCGCTCACACACCATTACCAAATGCCAACCTCATTCTGATAATAATACTATAAACATATATGAACACTGCACATATGATAAACACCCACTCTGTGTTCAATGAGGCAGGTAAAAGGCACTGTAATTGCCCGCACTTCACTGCCACATCAGCGGTGTTGTAATCACTATTTTTCGTTCACACACCATTACCAAATGCCAACCTCATTCTGATAATAATACTATAAACATATATGAACACTGCACATACGATAAACACCCACCCTGTGTTCACTGAGGCAGGTAAAAGGCACTGTAATTGCCCGCACTTCACTGCCACATCAGCGGTGTTGTAATCACTATTTTTCACTCACACACCATTACCAAATGCCAACCTCATTCTGATAATAATACTATAAACATATATGAACACTGCACATACGATAAACACCCACTCTGTATTCACTAAGGCAGGTAAAAGGCACTGTAATTGCCCGCACTTCACTGCCACATCAGAGGTGTTGTCACTCACACAGCTGGACAGATACTGATGCGTGTTGGTCAGGGGTGGGGTGGGGGGCCCGGGGGGTGGGAGGTGGGGGCCCGGGGGGTGGGAGGAGGGAGGTGGGGGTCGGCTGGAGTGAAAGAACTTAATAGCTACTCTCCCTTGAAACAACTGGCGCACGGAAAAAACGCGGGGTATTCAAAATATTCACAAACATTCGAGAATGACACCCGCGGTTTGGTCCAGTTTTTGCAATGTCATTCTGAGATGACACCCGCGGTTAAAGGGTTAAGTAAGACTCCAGAAAAGCTGATATGGAAAATTTGGGTAAACAATCTAGAAAAATACAATGATAACAGAAAGACAGTTCAATTTTAGAAAGAGAAAATCTTGTGTTACTAATCTATTAAGCTACTATGACAGTTGCAGAAACATTACAGAAAAGAGAAGGATGGGTAGATGGTATTTATTTAGATTTCAAGAAAGCATTAGACAGCATACTGCACCAAAGACTTTCATGTACACTGTACCATCAAGGAAGAATCCAAGGTAACCTGTACCGTTGGATGCAGGATTTTCTCAGAAAAAGGGAAAAGAGAACAGTACTAAGGGGATATTACTCATCATGGAGACAAGTGACCAGTGGAGTTCCACAGGGCTCAGTGCTGGCACCAATTATGTTCTTAGTATATATAAATGACCCAGACAGCAACACTGGAAATGGAAGCTATCTAAATATGTTTGCTGATGATGCAAAAGTACAAAGGAGAATTACTAACACAGACTCTTGCAGA
Organism: Coenobita brevimanus; assembly: GCF_032717465.1. Taxonomy (NCBI): domain Eukaryota; kingdom Metazoa; phylum Arthropoda; class Malacostraca; order Decapoda; family Coenobitidae; genus Coenobita; species Coenobita brevimanus. The sequence goes on from NC_137008.1 coordinate 47,338,286, forward strand.
GGGCTACAAGAAGTTACAGAAGCTTCATGAATGGAGATATAGATGGCAAATGGAATTTAATGTGGACAAATGCCATATAATTAAGTCTGGTAAAAGTGGAAAAAGACCAGACTGGGATTATAAGCATGGACGTTCAACCCTATACATATCAGAGAAGGAGAAGGACCTAGCAGTGATTATTAATAACAGACTATCTCCAGCTAACCACATCAATGAAAAGGTATGGGACATGTACACATTGCTTGCTAATATGAGAATAGCATTCACATACAGTAATCCCTCCAATATCCGGACGCCCATTTTCCGGACATCCCCAACAACCGGACATTTTCTTCCCGGGATCCAAAATTCCCAAAATGGGCCAAAAACCGCAAAAAAATTCGAAAAAAATCCGACTTTATCCCGCCCGTAATTTGAAGTTGGCGCGCGCGGCGCAGGCCAGCTGTGTTCTGATGCATTGTTCTGCCGACGTCCGCTAGAGCGCCCCTGCATCCTCCCCACTTACCACCCGTCTCTTGTTGTGTGTGCACGCTCGTCGTCATGGCTGCCCACGTGCTCGTTTTTATGGTGGTGCCTTACCTGCTGCAAGCTCTCCTGCTGCTCTCGTGCCTCTCCTTCGTGTGTGTGATGATGGCCCCATCCCCTGAAAAGAGAAAGAGAGTGGTTTTGACTCTGGAGAAGAAGAAGAAGATATTGGACAAGGTGGATGCGGGATGGTCTACCTCACGTATCTTCTGTGAATTCAACCTGGCCCCGGTCTACTTTGTTTGATATCAAGAGATCCCGCAACAAATAGTACATGACTGACTTCTCGTTGAAAAGCAAACGCAATGTGGAGAGGAAGGTGATGTATACTCCCAAGTATGCAGAAGTCGACCGCTTTACGTTGATTTGGTATAGACAGCAATGTGCTTCTGGTGTGATGGTGCATGGCACGGAGCTGAAGGCTGCTGCTGAGAAATTTGCAAGGCTTCATGACGCCCTAGACTTCAAGGCATCCAAAGGTTGGCTCTTCGCGTTCAAGTTACGACGTGGCCTCACCAACCATAAGTCTCATGGCGAAGCTTTGGACGCCAATGAGGACGGAGTAGATGAGTTTCAGCAGAAGGTGAAGCGCTTGATTGACAGGGAGGGCTTAACTCTCGGTCAAGTCTACAACGCCGACAAAACTGGCTTATTCTATCGCTCTTTGCCTACGAACAGTCTAGCCGAGGAGACAGAGAAGCGTGTACCTGGCCGCAAGCTCTGCAAGCAACGGATATCTGCTTTGTGTTGTGCCAATGCTAACAGCATGCACCGGCTCAAGACCGTCATTGTTGGCCGCGCAAAGCAGCCTCGGTGTCTTCGTGGGGTGATGGATGTCGTTCCTGTCATCTGGTACCACTCCTTGAAGGCATGGTTCACAGCCCAGATCTTCAAAGACTGCTTCAACCACCATTTCGTCAAGGAGGTCATCCATTACCAGACGGAGAAACTCGGAATCCCACGCGACCAGGTAAAGGCCCTCCTTCTCCTCGACAATGCACCTGCCCACCCGTGTGACAAGAAGTTGGTGGCTGAGAATGGGCGCATTAGGTGAATGTTTCTGCCACCTAATACTACTGCTCTCATCCACCCAATGGATCAAGGAGTGATCATGGCAACGAAGAGGCTGTACCGACAGAAGTTCCTGGATGAGGTGATGGTTGTTCTCGAGGACGAGCGCAGGGAGGGACAGGACACGCAAGGCCAGTGGACTTTGGAAAACCTTCGTCGCTACAACATCAAGTCTGCAATCTACAACTGGGCCAGTGCATGGAAGGAAACCCCTGTCAAGACTCTAGAAAATGGTAGGTCTCGTCTGCTTCTCGGACCGGATGTGGAGTACGATTTCCTAGTTTTTGACGTGGATGACTTCCATGCACGTCTACGTGCGCATGGCAACAATGTTCATGTGGACAAAGTGGGTGAGTGGTTGGATGATGACAAGGGCGATCCTGGGTATCAGACCATGTCTGATATCGAGATTGCATCTTCAGTTGCAAGTGTCAGTACCCAGCTTGAAGATTCCGACGAGGACGGCGACGATGATGCGGACTCCTCTCAGCGTGACACTACTCCAGCCATCCCCAAGCTGAGCGCACTCCGGGAACACCTAGAGTTCGTTCTGGACTACCTGGAGCACCCAGACTGTGACAGGGAGATGGGGCCCTTGGGACTTGTGGAGGAAGTTCGCGCTTTCAGGCAGCGCATCATTAATCGTCAAAATCGTCGTTCCTTGCGTCAATCAAGAATTGACAGCTTTTACAGGCCTGTGACCCCCGCTGTGCCCAGACCTGGCTCCACTCCATTACCTCTCCAAGACAGGCCCTCATGCTCTGAGCCACAGCCCAGCACATCAGGCATGGTGGAGTCACCACTCTACATGAGTTTGCGCCTCTCTTCAGAGTCGTCTGCAGTGGGTACGCCATCACCACGACCCAGCGACGCACCCCTAGGTCACCTGCATGTGCTACTCTCAGACTCTGTCAGTGATTAAACGCCAAGAACTTCTCCACTAGACCACACGGGAATTTACAGTGTTGTGCAGTGAAAAAAAAAAAAAAAAAAAAACAGTGCATAGTGTTAAGGAATTTGAGTTATGAGTAAAAAGACAAAGATTTAATGGACTGTAAATGTAACATAAATTAACTTGAGTGTATTTTGTGTGTGTGTATGCCCCGACAGAGGATCGTGTGGCAAGAGTGAAAGATGAGTTTTGGGCGAGTGTAGAAGCGTGTATGGACAAGTTTGAGAGGAGCGAGAGAGTGCTGTTGATTGGAGACATGAATGGCAAAGTTGGGAATGTACGAGTGGATGGAGTGGTTGGTCAGTGGGGTGTGCCAGCTGACGTAGATGGGAATGGAAGTGCTTTGGTGGACATCTGTGCTTGCAAGGGGTTGGCAATAGCCAACACCTACTTTCGGCATAAGATGATCCACCGGTATACATGGAGAGTAATGAGGAGGATGGATGGTGAACTTGTTGAATGAAAGGCAATGATAGACTACGTGTGTGTGGATGAGCGAATGAAAAGACAAGTGTTGGATGCAAGAGTGTGGAGAGGGTGGGGGAATGGAGTCTCGGACCATCACTTAGTGATGGCCAAGGTAGAGCTGCAAAGAAAGTGGTTGAGGAGACGAAGGGGAAGACAGGAGGAAGCAACTCCTGTGAGAAGAGTGGAGAAATTGCAAGATAGTGAGAAAATGATAGAGTATAAGAGCATAGTGGAAGAAAGACTGGGAAGGTATGAGCTAGAGCAGATGGAAGGGGTGGAAAACGTATGTAAGATATTCACGGAAGAGATAGGCGCAGCGTGTGAGGCGGTTTGTGGAGTTAGGAGGAGATGCAAGGGTGTGCAAGGGACAGCATGGTGGAATGATGAGGTGAAACGAGCTGTGGAACAAAAGAAGAAGGCATATAGTGAATGGTTAGCGAGTAGAGGTAGGGGAGAAGATGAGAGAGAGAAGAGAGAGGTATATGTGAGCAGGAGAAGGGAGGTTGAGAGACTGGTGAAGGAGAGTAAAAAGAAAGTGGATGAGGAGTTTGGGAGGAATCTGAGTGAGAAATGGAGGGAGAGTAAGAAATTGTTTTGGAAGGAGGTAAAGAAAGTAAGGCAGTGTGAAAGGGGAAATAGCAGGGGAGTGAAAGATAGGAATAATAGATTGTTGGTGGAGAAGAGAGAGAAACTGAGGAGATGGAAGGAGCACTTTGAGGATTTGTTGAATGTGGAGAGTGAGAGCAGTGCGAGTATAAGTGGTTGGGGAATGGCTGGGAGAAGAAGAGATGAGAGGAGGGAGGAAGAGATAAGAAGGGCGGAAGTAGTGGAAGCGATGAAGAATATTAAGTTGGGAAAGGCCCCAGGAATTGATGGAGTGTGTGGTGAAATGCTTAGGTATGGGGGTGAGATTGTTGTGAAGTGGATATGGAAGTTGTGTAGATTGGCTTGGGAAGAGGGAAGGGTTCCAGAGGACTGGAAATCAGGTATAATTGTTCCTTTATACAAAGGAAAAGGAGAGAGAAGTATGTGGTAACCATAGGGGTATTTGCCTACTTAGTGTGACTGGTAAAATATATGGTAGAATACTCATTGATAGGGTTAGGCATATGACAGAGGAGCTAGTTGGAGAAGAACAAGGGGGATTTAGGAAGGGAAAAGGGTGTGTAGATCAGATATTTGTTCTAAGATGTTTAGTGGAGAAGTATCTAGAGAAGGGAAGGAAAGTGTATGCTGCCTTTATGGACTTGGAGAAAGCTTATGACAGAATAGATAGGCAAGGTATGTGGAAGGTATTAAGAATATATGGAGTGGAGGGGAAATTGCTGAGTGCTGTGAAGAGTATGTACGAGGGAGCTAGGGTTACGGTGCGAGTGGATGGTGAGCTGAGTGAGTTCTTTGATCTCAATGTGGGACTGAAACAGGGTTGTGTGATGTCTCCATGGCTGTTTAATATATACATGGATGGGGTTGTAAAGGAGGTGCAGGGTAGGGCAGTGGATGTGGGGGTGGCTCTAATGAATGAGGGTGAGATTTGGAAGCTTCCGGTGTTGCTGTTTGCTGATGATACAGTACTGTTGAGTGAAGATGAATGGGAGTTGCAAGGTTTGGTGAATGAATTTGGGAGAGTGTGTAGGAGGAGGAATCTGAAAGTTAATGTAAACAAAAGTAAAGTTATGGTGTTTGAGAGGAATGAAGTCACAGAGTGTGCAGTGAGGTTGGATGGTGAGGATATGGAGAATGTGAGTGCATTCAAGTACTTGGGTAGTGTGATGAGTAAGGTTGAAACTTTGGGGGATGAAGTGCGTGAAAGGGTACAGCAGGGAAGGAAGGTTGTTGGTACACTGAAAGCAGTGATGAGAAATAGGGAGGTGAGTATGGAAGTTAAGAAGTCACTGCATGATAGTATTGTGATCCCTACCCTGACGTATGGAAGCGAGGCATGGACCTTGCAAGAGGGGAACAAGTCAAGAGTGAGAGCAGTGGAAATGAGTTACTTGAGAGGAGCATGTGGAGTGACGTGGAGGGACAGGTTGACGAATGAAGAAGTGAAGGAACGCTGTGGGGTGTATGTGGATGTGGTTGAGAAGATTAGGAGAAATACACTGAGGTGGTTTGGACATGAGAAGAGAATGGAGAATGAAAGACTGACTAAGAGGGTGTATGTAGGTGAGGTGGAGGGAGGGAGAGGGAGAGGTAGACCGAGGATGAGGTGGAGGGATGGAGTTGAGAGGTATATGAGGGAGGGGGGGGTGAGTTGGGGGGAGGGTAGTCAAATGGTGGGTGACAGAGCGACTTGGAGGTGTTTTGTCTGCGGCCACCCTTTGCGGGATTAGGGCGTCGGGCTATAGATAGATAGATAGATAGTATTTTGTTTAGAAAATGGTTTTATGAGTGGAAAGACTTAAAGTGCAGAGTGCAACACTTATTTCATTAAGGTACAATGGAGCGCAAGTAAGACAAGAGTGCGCAGTGTTAACAGAATGGAATTCTGAGTGCAAATGACTAAGTTCTGTGCAAGACTTCATGAACAGTGTACTGGAAGTGCTTCAGGAAATCCTTCTTACTGTCAGAGTCTGAGAGGAGGCGGGTTATTTATCGAGATGGCCAGGGACTTACTGTAAGTACCCAGAATGTTTCATATTGTACTGTATTGTATTTTCCATACTTACCTCTAACACCTCATTTCAATCTTTTATGTCCCTTACTGGTGTGAATAATGTCTTAGGTGCTATGCATGTGCAGTAGGGAGGTGTTTTTCTGAGTTAGGCTAGGTTAGGGTCCATAACTACCAGTCCAGGAGCCAGGGACTTTTTGTAAGTACCCAGAATGTTTTATATTGTATAAACCTACCTCTAAAACCTCATTTTATGGTTCTTTTGCATTTATTTCAGTCTTTTATGTCCTTTATTGGTGTGATTTAGGTCTTAAACAGGAGCTATGCATGTCCAGAGGGAGTTGTATAGGTGTTTTTCTGAGTTAGGGTCCATAAGTACAAGTCCAGGAGTCTGGGGCCCAATATCCGGACAGGATCACTATCCGGACATGCCTTTGGCTCTATTACATCGGATATTGGAGGGATCACTGTATATAAATGAAGACATGATGACAAAGACAATAACATCATTCACCTGGCCAACCCTGGAGTATGCATCAGTAGTCTGGGGTGACTGACCATGATTGCTAGCAACTTTTTGGCAGGTTTTCCTGGTCATCCGGCAGTTTCTGCTCTTTCGGCACCTGCTTGATCCCGAAGCTGGTGAATGAGAGGACTTTACTGTATGTGCCTAACTAAAATCAAACTGATGTGATATCAATACGAATGTGCTTGGATAGAATAATTATAATGTATGGTTGGAAACTGAGGGAAAAAATTTGGTGGTGGTGTGCTGCTTATGACTCATAAAAAAACACTGCCAGAAAAGATAGATCTAGGAAATAACAAAGTAGAGGTGATAGGGGAGGAAACACAAGAAGATCAAGGCAAAGCCTGGATACAGTTAAACACTGGATACAGTAACAACTGTCTCATGTCAGATAATAATGTACTTTTAGTCAGAAGAAAGGGTCCTTCATGCCAGATAATGTCAAAGATTTTATGCTTACTGTCAGATACCATTTTAATTCAGGCATTGGCTATGCCACATAATGTCGCACACTGGATAATGCAGCGCTGGATAATCAAGAGTTTACTGTAGTTTGAAGTATTTTCTGTATATATGGCTCAATCGGTAGAGAGGTGGCCTGCAGTCCTACCGGACCCAGGTTCAACTCCCTGCTGGGGTGGGGAACAGTTTAACCCCTTAACCGCGGGGCGTCACTTTCGTGACGCTTGGGAACAAGGGATCATACCGCGGGGCGTCACTTTTGTGATTCTGTGTTATTTTGAATTCACCCGGGCTTTCAAGTGGTGGTTTGTATCATCTATCAGTACTGCCAATGTCCAACACTAGTCAGCACTCCTAATCTCATCTGTACTCCTATCCATTGTTGACAATTTAGCCATTTCTCCCCGTTCTTGACTCCCCTCCCTACCCCCCCCTCCATTACCCTATCCTCTCGCCCGCCCGGCCGTGCTACGCTAAGTAAATCTTCCCTGGAATTTTTCACTGATTTCATCCATTGAAATAAGCCCTATGCCCAATTCTTATACCAAATAATATATACAAAAAAGAAATAAGGTAAGTGATAGTGCCATACACCTGGAATTGGCTAATTATCACCTGACAACACCTCATGTGCACTCGTTCGCTAGTTTTTGCTGTTTATTTCCCCTTGAAATATGCCGTATAATCTATTTTCGTAATAAATATACATATAAGGAGGGAAGGGAGAAGCCTAAGTGATATTTAACATTCACCTGGAACTACCTAATTTATAATGTATTGTCTAGATTTCCTGCCAATCATTTCACTGCTATATATTAGCTGCTGTCAAGAGGCTAACGTTGGCAGTAATGCATTTCCCTAGGTAGGCCACCACCCCTGCCCACCCTTATCAGTTCACTCTCATCTTCCAATGTGAAGGTACGTCTGTTTGCTCCTGCTAACTTCAGGCACTTTTCACCCCCATCCAAAGGGTCCTGTGACCTTTACCCCCTACTAAACCTCGTGTGGAAAGAGGTAAAGGGCTGACAATTGATAAAAGAGTGACTACAATCTTTCTATTGAGTAAAACAGTGCAAGTGGAATTGTAAATAATGTGTAAACAGCAAGTGAACGTAATGAATGTAAATATACATGAACAGTGGAAAATAGTTTTATAAGTTACTTCAAGTGACAGTGCATAACACAGTGTAAATAAAATAGAAATGTAAATAACGTAAATAAAATAGAGAACGTAAATAGAAACGTAAATGAGTAGTATTATAAGAATAAGAGAATATACCCTAGGAGTAATGAAAGTGAAAGTTTCACTCTAGCATGTATGAATACTATGAGTTATGAGAGTGAAGGTGAAAGTGACATTCACTCTCAATGCCAGTGTACAGGACGAGAAAGTGAATGCAACGTATTTTACTGAAAGAAACTGAACCCCTACAGTGACAATAAACTAATACTACTGAAGGAAACTTATGGATAAAGACTGTAGATATATGTAAGTGTTATATAGTAATAGAAATATAAAGTGTGAGGGGTTTTATGAATAATAAATGACAGAATACCAACAGCGAAGTAGCGCAAGTGGGAAGGTCATACGCGCTCGTAATTTTCATTGCTTTCACAGTGGTTTTTATTTGGAGTATGGATCCCAAACTACTTGATAATCATAGAGTAGTGTTTATAGTGTTAATATCTGGCTGTGGTAATCATATTACGGGTTGTTGGGAAGTGTAAAGTGGAGACTTCGTTACCCAACTACAGAGGTCTCCACAAGTCCTACGGTAATCGACGAAGGCTCAACAAATATCCCAGGAGAAAGCTGAAGGTATGTGCCATAGGCATATGTAATTTTAATATTCTAGGACTAATAACTGATTTTTGGTAAATATTTTTTGAGTCTGTCGAAGCCCGAATAACCACGTGGGACACGCAAAACATTGGGAAACATGCCCGCGGTGGAAGGGTTAAGGATTTGAATTTCATAAAAATCAGACTTTACTGATCTACTAGAAGACCTGCCGACAGGTCGTAAAAATACTCCCGCTAATACCAATACACCAGTCCTGTATAAGACAGTCCTAGCATGTATTCAATATGGACAGTGGGTGTTAGTGCTGAAGTGGTAACATGTAGAGGTGTATGGAATGCAGGGACTACTGGGCCTTGGGAGAAGGCTGTGATGCCTATGGCCAGAGTTGGACACATAAAAAAGAAAAAAGAAAACGAACCTGCTGACACTTTTCTTCTATGGCACTTCCATCACAGATTGACTCCTTCCCCCCCTTGAGGTCATTAATCTCCCATAGGGGTCATTAATACTTCCACATGTCATTTGCAATGGAAGCATCATCGATGAAAAGTGTTAGCAAATGATAAAATACAGACTCTGTCTCTTCGTCGCATTGGTGCATCTTTATCATTCATCTATCGCTACTTCAATGGTCACTGCTCCTCTGAACTGTGCTTGCATCCCTCCATCACTACAGCAGGCATGTAGCACCCATCCAGCAACAAAATGAGACTCTCGTCCCTTTTCTGTCCAACTCTCTAAGGGTTAAGCCACACCAGATGCAACAAGCGGGAAGACTTGAGCAGGGAGGGATGAGGCGACACAAAAAAAACTCACTAAATCCTTTGGCTAGCCACACTGCCACACTGAATGAGCAGGGAGGTTTGTCGCAACGTTCACCCTCTACGCTCATCGCTGCGTGATGCAGCATGTTCCAAAATGTCGCACACTGCCTAGTGATATTCCCAGGCACGTCTGCAACGATGAACAGCTTCTGACCATCTGCCATGTGCCAGGTTGCTGCTTCCTATTTGAAGAAGTATCGCACTAATGCTCAATTTGCCGCTCATCGTTCGACACTGCCTCCCTGCTCATCGCGTCCAGTGCGGCTGTACACTAATGCAAGAAATAATCATTGCTCCCAGTCCTTCATATATGTAACAGGTCAATTCTGAACATGTCTTCCTGTCTGTACAGTAATCCTTTGATTATCCTGGCGGTCCGTAACTGGCCATGCTCCATATCCATTCATTAGGCCTTAGCGCTATTATACCTGTATCCAAATTCACTTGTCCGTAACCAGATATAAAAGTTCCGGCTTCAGTGGCCTACAAAGTATATATAAAAAAAAAAAAAAAAAAAAAAAAAAAAAAAAAAAAAAGTCCATTGTGTGGGTCACTGGCCTCTGTCTACGCACAAGTAATAGAGCATAACCCCAGGCTGAGCGAAAATGGCTATCCTGATCAAAGGGTAACATACCGGCAGTGTGCGAGGAAGACAGAGCATAACCCACAAGCTGAGTGAGAATGGCTGTTTGGATCCCTACCTTAAGGTTGAAATCCCCCAGCCACCCCCGGCCTCTCTGTCCACAAGCGGGTAATAGACCGTAACCCACAAGATTAATGAGAATGGGTGTATGGATCCCTACCATATGGTCAAAATCCCTCAGCAACTCCAATCACCAAAAACATACCGGCAGTACACGGGGAAAACATACGTAACCTACAAGCAGTGTGAGAATGGGTGTATGGCTCCCCACCTTATGGTGGAAATCCCCCAGCCACCCCAATCACCGATAACACTCCGGCAGTGCATGAGGAAGACACAGTGTAACCCACAAGCTGAGCGAGAATGGCTGTACGGATCCCTACCAAATGGTCGAAATCCCCCTGGTCACCTGGATTAGTTGGAAACTACTGGCCATGCATGGCCATCTACCCCCTTACTGAATGGTCAAAGTTGCACCATCATCTGGACCGCTCAGCCACTCCTTAAGTCCGCAATGTACAGGGACCCAGTGTTTCTGTCATGCTGCAACATTTGCCTGGGCAAGTGTGGATAGAGACATGACAATGCCATACACTCCCAAGCACTACCGAACCTCAGTTCCCGCCTTTATCTCTCCACGTGTAGATGTGCTTGGCTGAGGTTAAACAATGGCAGCTTCCATTGTTGCATTTGTGGTGGTGTCCTACCTTCTGCAGGCCTTAATTCTCCTCCATGGTGTTCTCGTGTGTGTAATGATGGCCCCACCATCACCCGAGAAACACAAGAGGAGAGTTTTGACTCTGGAGGAGAAGCGTGAGATATTGGGCAAGGCTGACGCGGGCTGGCCAACTTCACACATTTTGCATGAATTTGACCTGCCTCATTCAATCTCGTCTCACATAAAGAAATTGTGAGACAAGCTGACTCAGTACATATAGGACTATGGCAATACCACTAGGAAAGGCAACCACAAGGTGATGTCCCAGCCCAGCTATGCCATCACTGACCACCAGTCGACTTAGGTTTGGTTCTGCCAGCAAAAGAGTGCCAGCATGCATGTACGTGGGACTGAGTTGAAGGCTGCAGCTGAGAAGTTTGCACACCTGCACAATATGAATGACTTCAAGGTATCCGAGGGTTGGCTCTTCCAGTTCAACTTCGACATGGACTTACTGGCCATAAGGCACAAGGCGAGGCTTTGGACGTGGCAGTGGAGGATGTTGAGCCGTTTCACCAGAAAGTGTAGTGCTTGATCAAGAAGGAAGGCGTTGCTCTCTGTCAGGTGTACAATGCTGATGAAACTGGCAGTTCTGCTCCTTGCCCACCAACACCCTGGCAGAAGAGATGAAGAAGACTGTACCTGGTCGAAAGCTATCCATACAATGCGTCTCGGTGTTGTGCTGTGCCAATACTAATGGGATGCTCCGCATCAAAGCCGTTATTGTTGGACGTGCAAAACAGCCACGTTGTCTCCGTGGGTTGATGGATAGCCTGCCTGTTGTGTAGTACCATTCTCTGAAGGACTGGTTTGCTGCAAAGATCTTCGGAGACTGGTTCAATGGACACTTTTTCAAGGAGGTTTTCCGTTTGCAGATGGAGGAACTTGGTATCCTTCACAGCCAGGTGAAGGCTCTCCTGATCCTCAACAATGCCCTTGCGCATCTGTCGGAGAAGGATTTGGTTGCTGATGATGGCCATATTAGGTGGGTGCTTCTGTCACCTAATACGACTGTTCTCATTCAACTACTGGACCAAGGTGTTATCATAGCCAAGAGACTGTACCACTGGAGGTCCCTCAAAGGGGTGATGGTGATGCCTGAGGACAAGGAAGGGGTCGACACACGTGGGGAGAGAACCTTGGAGAACCTGTGGCGTTACAACACTGTCTGCGTTTTTTAACTGGGCCAATGCTTGGAAAGAAGTCTCCATCAAAACCTTGGGAAGTGGTTCGTCTTGTCTCCTTCGGGGATGCAAGGCATGACTTTGAAGGATCTGACCTGGATAATTTCCATCTTTGGCTAAGAAATGCAGGCGAGGATGTAGAAGTCGATGACGTGAGGGACTGGCTGGATGACGACAGCAGCGATCCAGGTTATTAGACGTTGTCTGATGAGGAGATCGCTGTTGCTGTCTCCGAGGGGCTGACATAGGAAAGTAGAAGGATGAGAATGAGGACCCTGGCTTTGGCCACCCAGCCACTCCATCACTCCTTCGTCTTGATGCAATGTGGGCTGGCACTGAGCAGGTGCTCGAATATGCTGAGCACCCTCAATGCGAAAGGGAGTTGGTGCCATTCATGCTGGCCATGGATCTGCAGGCAGTCAGGGATGCTGTCATCCTCCGACCAAATCGCCGCACCTGTTGTCAGACGAAGATCGACTCCCTCTTCAAGCCTGCCACCCCCATGAGTGCCAGCCCCTTCTCCTTACCATGACCACCGTCACCCACCCTACCCCAGTCTTCACTCTCGGACCCACAACCGAGTACATCGACAGCTGTTGTGTCACCATTAGACATGAGCATATGGCTGTCTTCAGAGAGTCCCGAGGTGGGTAAGGCTCCATCACCTCGTTGCACGTCCCCGTTCATTGGGCGGCTTCAGCAGGTGGAGGAGGAGGAGTTCTTTGACCTTTGCTAGGTGGCTGTGTTTGCCACTAGACCACATAGGATACCTGTACACTTGCTGCAGCCTGGCAGGTTATGATGCCTGTCTGTTGTTCGCTGGGTGGTATCTGCATTGTCTTTTTTTTAATATAATTTTCATTGTTTATGGAGATCATAGGTGGGGGTGCCCATCGTCCACTCACCTAATGTAGAGATGCCTTATGGTCTATACACTCAGTGACAGGCCAAATGGTTTCCTGTACCCAGGAAACCATTTAATACCCTGGGTGGTAACCATAATACCGGGGTTTTAGGTCAGGTTTAGTGTCCCCCAGATTCCCCTATCTAAAATCACTCAGTCAAGGCAAACGTTTCGGAAAGCCTTGGAGGGCCCAATACCTGCCCTAGACCCCAACCAAAGGGGAGTGAATGGAAGCGTGGCCTACTGAATTGCGCAAACTTGGGCTGTCTGGACATTGCTACTCCTCACCCTGCCCTAGGATGAGAAAGAAGGTCCGGATGATGATGATGATGATGATTTGTTCATGCACTGATTTCTTAGTGTTTAGGATTACTGTACCGGGTATACTGCTTATTCCAATGTGTTCTGATGCCTAAGAAGAGCTGAAAAACTGCAGAACACTGTCACGGATAGGAGGGGTACTGTGCATACTGGACGTTTTTTTTTATGCATTGTTTTGCTAGTGTTTAGGATTATACTGCATATTGCAATACGTGTTTTGATGTCTAAAAACAAATGAAAGACCTCAGAACACTTGCCAAAATTAGGAGGGACACTGTACATATTGGTAAGATTTTGCTTTTTTTTTTTTTTCAATGTTTAGGATTGTATTGTATATTCCATTGTGTTTTAATGTCTAAGAAGAGCCGAAAGACCGCAGAACACTGCCAAAATTGGGATGGGTTCTGTGCATGATGGTAATTTTTTCATGGGGGGGTTTAAGCACTAATTTTTTTAGTGTTTAGCATTATACTGCATATTGCAATGTGCAGTTTGATGTCTAAAAACAGCTGAAAGACCACAGAATACTGCCAAAATTAGGAGGGATACTGTATGATTGCCCAAATAAGTGATAACCCACTTTCTTTAAGTTTCAGACAAACTCCCTGGGTCTGGCAACATTTACTTGATTGGAAGTTTGGAGACGGAAACAATTTTTGCCTTCCCTGTAAACATTATTTACGGTATGGTGTTAAAAACTAATCTTGAGAAAATATTAAGTTTAGTATTTACCGGTACAGTAAATCCTCGATATAACGGACTTCAATAGACCGGAATTTGCTTTTATCGGACTCAAGGAGCTACCAGACAATACTCCTATACAGTATATCGGAAAAATCCGATAAAGCCAGAAGCAGTCCGGACTGCCTGACCACTTCAGATATGTTCACCACAATAGGGTAAATAAAAGACATATTTATCAGTGTAGAATACAGTATTATTGTTAAATATACAGTAATCCCTCCAATATCCGACGTAATAGAGCCATAGGCAGGTCCGGATAGTGATCCTGTCCGGATATTGGGCCCCAGCCTCCTGGACTTGTACTTATGGACCCTAACTCAGAGAAACACCTATAGAACTCCCTCTGGACATGCACAGCACCTATTTAAGACCCAAATCACACCAATAAGGCACATAAAAGACTGAAATAAATCCAAAAGAACCATAAAATGAGGTTTTAGAGGTGAGTTTATACAAAATTAAACATTCTGGGTACTTACAAGTCCCTGCCTCCTGGACTGGTTTGAACTGGCAGTTTACAGTCCACAGTTAATCCTCTGCACTCTAAATTCTAATTTCTTAACACTGCACAAAACTGTAAATTCCTGTGTGTTCTAGCGGCAAGGTATTGCAGTTTATTCACTGTTTATTCACAAAAAACAAGCACCTGTGGCTTGCACTGCTATGAGCATTTGTTCTCGATCGGAGTTAGGCTGTGACTGTTGATGATGGCGGGGTAACAGAGTTGCCAGATCGCAATGGCCACATTACCAATCTCCCCAACTTTCATTACCAAATTTAACTTTTCATTACCAAATTCGTAAAGCTAGCATTTATTCTTCACTAATTATATATACAAGTGGAAATACATGTAATCACTCTCCTTATAATTAACACCATGTTGATTATTTTCACGCAATGTAGGGTAGCAGATTAATCAAAGAGAGCAAACAATCCACCATCTCCATCCTGTGTATCCTCATACATGTGAAAAATCCATTTGGTAATGCATTATTTTGATTCATTACCAAACGAATTTTTCATTACCAAATTGGCCCACACTTGGTAATGAAAAATACCAAATGGCAACCCTGACAGGGGAGGGGGGAGGGGGGAGGAAGGAAGGGGTGAAGGGACCATGGTGTAACAGCTGTTCGGTGCCAGGCGGCAATTTCAAATTACGGGTGGGAAAAAAAGTCAGATTTTTTTCGAATTTTTTGCGGTTTTTGTCCCATTTTGGGAATATTGGATCCCAGGATGATTATGTCCAGTTTGTGGGGATGTTCGGATATTGGACGTTCGGATGGTAGAGGGATTACTATACCATTTGATTAATGTAGTGAAGTTATAACACAGTATAGTACCACAATGGTAGTCAAAACATTTTAAAAACTGTTCATGTGATTCGGACTAATGTCTGATATGTCGGAAAAAGTCCGGGTTAGCAGGGGGAAGTCCAGATGTCACTTCTATCGGAATTTCGCATTTTTCGGAATGGTTTGCTCCCCAATTAGTCTGTTATAGTGAGGTCTTAATGTATTTCTTTTTGGGTCAATAACAACAATAAAATAAAAAGCGACATCTGGCACGTTTCCACTCATCACAATTCATGCTGGCAGTACAATGCACCCCCACACAATGCAAACTTACATGGTGTGAATCACCTACAATGCGAGGTCAACCCAGAAAATGCTTATTTTTATTGAATGCGAAATCTGCAAATCAAACTTCCCATCATGCGAATCGGCTGTATGATTCTAAGGCAAAAATGGACTTCCCGCCAATACTATGAGTGTCGAGCTGGACAACACAAGTCAGTCACATGAAGGCAGGTGGTTGGCAATGAGCCAGATTCAAAATGGCAGGTGGCTGGCCAGCTTCTGCATGCCATCTCCTGACTTTCCTGGGTAAACAGACACTTCTCCATATTGCCGCAAGCACACGTTGTACCTCGCGTCCTGTGGTCCGTTTGATCATTGTTGCAGTACCCACCTGTTCACCATGGTCTTTGCTGTCAACTCTGAAGGCTTTATGGCACCTCCAGGAGACCTCAGCAGTGACAGTGACAACAGGGCACCTTGCCCCGCAGGGCAAGAGTAAACGCCCCAAGCCTTGGATACCCACCTCCCTCCCTTCTTAACAAGTCCAGAAGTCACTTAAATAAAGGTACATGGTGTTCTATTTGTTGGTCCAACTAGAAGCACTATTAGACAAAGTATTAGCAGGGCAGAGTAGGCTGGAAGGGGACCCAAAGACCAAGCCCTGGGTGGGCTGTCCTCCATATAACATTTTTCCCAAGTTCTTTGGTTCACACAGTGAGAAATCGTAGAATGCAAGGGTCTCTGTCACTCAAACTCACATTGTGTGAGGGTGCACAGTATTACCAATGTAGCAATCTTCCTGCTAAATTCTGAGGTTTTAAAAGCAATGTAGCTGGTAAAAATTTAAATATTTTCTCTATATCTGGCATACTTTTAAAGTCCTGTATAGCATTTTTTTTCCTTAATTTCCCTTAGTCTGGCGGATTTTTACTACTTTTGAGACCAATCAAGCGGATTTCTAAGTTTTCCTTCGGCAACACTGCATGCCAGGCCTTACCTTAGTCAGTCATTATCATGCCATGGATGTAAGTGGATGTCTCGCCCTTTCTCACGATTCCCGCCTCCTCTTTTTATACAATCCTTTTCATCTTTAGTTCCCTTCATGGTTGCATTCTTGCTTTTGACTGTCATCCTCCTCCTGTTTAGTTCCTTCATGAAACTGCCCTACATATTTTACTACATGTTGGATTTTTGTGTAAATAAAAATGACCAGTTTTCCCACAATAATTGCACTGGTTTCATTAGCTTAACTGCAAACCGGCTGATTCATTTGCTTCTTGATAACAACACCAGGTAGTTTGGGGTTGTTCTTGGGTACATGCATTAATCTGTCTGTCGTGGTCTTGTCTTGTGCGAAGAGGGGCTCCATTTGGCAAATTTTCTATGTTCTACTTCTCTATCGCTTATCTGTTAACTGTCCTCTTCTCGATGTTAAGCTGCTGGAATATCAGTCATGCTGGAATATTTGCTAAATAAAGAACAATAATCTGCTTGCACCACTGAGCTCTGCTCAGTGGCTTGCACTGACAGGGTGTAGTATCAAGCTGATGATCCATCTTGCTTACAGCGCTCATGGGGTTTCCCGCGTAAATATCATCTTGGATGTGAGAGTTCTGAGAGGGGAGGGTGGAGGTATGTCTGACCACTATCTGGTGGAGGGAAAGTTAAGAGTGGGTAAGAGATGGGTGAGAGCTAGGAGAGTTAGGTGTGGCGGGGAGGTTTTGAAAGTGAGTGAGTTGGATAAAAGAGAGAAAAAGATAGAGTATCAGGAAAAATTGAAAGATGAGTGGAACGCAGTGAAAGATCGGGAAAATGGCAGCGTGGAGGAGGAATGGCAGTTGTTTAAGAATGCTGTGGTGGGGCATGCAGAAGAGGTGTGTGGTGTGAGACGTGTGGGTGGTGGTGTAAGAAAAGGAAGTGAATGGTGGTGCGAGGAAGTAAGTATGGCTGTGGCTGAGAAGAGATGTGCATATGAAGTGTGGCTGCAGAGGAAGGATGAGATGTCACATGAAAGGTATAAGGAAAAGAGGAGTAGAGCGAGAAGGGCTGTGCGTGATGCTAAAGTGGCAGCAGATGAGAGGTGGGGTAGGCGGCTGACAGAGAATTATCAACAGAATAAGAAAATGTTTTGGAAGGAGGTGAAAAGGGTGCGAAAGGGAGAGTCTGGGAAGGAAGAACGAGTAAAAGCAGAGGATGGAAGGATGTTAATTGAGATGGATGCAGTAAGGAAGAGATGGGCAGAGTATTTTGAAAGATTGTTAAATGTAGGGGAGGAAAGGGTGGCTGAGATTGTGGCGGACAGAAGGGTGCAAGGAATAAATGTGTTGGGAGAGTTGAATGATTCTTTGATCACGAAGGAGGAAGTGGAGAAGGCAGTAAAGGAGATGAAAACAGGGAAAGCTGCAGGTATGGATGGGTGTGCTGTGGAATGCCTGAAGGGTGGTGGAGTGACTATTGTTGACTGGTTAGTAAGATTGTTGAATGTGTGCTTTGAGAAAGGTATGGTGCCAACTGACTGGGCAAGTGCTTGTGTGGTCCCGTTGTATAAAGGCAAGGGTGATAAGTATGAATGTACTAGCTTTAGGGGTATAAGCCTGTTGAGCGTTGTAGGTAAAGTGTATGGCAGAGTGTTAATTATGAGAGTTAGAGAGGGTACAGAGGGAGTGATTAGTGATGAGCAGTGTGGCTTTAGGAGAGGGAGGGGATGCACTGATCAGGTGTTTGCTGTGAGACAAGTGTGTGAAAAGTATTTAGCGAAAGGCATGGATGTGTTTTGGGCATTTATGGATTTAGAGAAAGCGTATGATAGAATTGATAGGGAGGCTTTGTGGACTGTTTTAAGATTGTATGGACTTGATGGTAGGTTACTAAAAGGGGTGAAAGGTTTTTATGTAAATAGTAGAGCGTGTGTAAGAGTGGGAAATGCTGTGAGTGATTGGTTTTCGTGAGAGTGGGGCTGCGACAGGGATGTGTGATGTCGCCTTGGATGTTTAATATTTACATGGATGGTGTTGTAAGGGAGGTGAATGCAAGAGTTTTAGGTGGTCTGAGTCTGGTAAATGTTGATGGAGGAGAGTGAAATGTGAAGCAGCTGCTGTTTGCAGATGATACTGCATTGGTGACTGATTCAGAGGAGAGATTGAGACAGTTGGTAAAGGAGTTTGGAAGGGTGTGTGAAAGGAGGAAATTGAAAGTAAATGAGAATAAGAGTAAAGTGATGAAGTGTATGAGGCTGATAGATGGTAGGGGGATGAATATAGTTTTGAATGGTGAGTTGCTTGAGGAGGTAGATTGTTTTAAATATCTAGGGTCACATGTTGCTGTGGATGGAAGAATAGATGCAGAAGTGAAGTTTAGAATAAATGAAGTAGGAAAGGTGCTGGGAGGAATGAAAAAAGTGTTTAAATGTCGTTCGCTTAGAATGGATGTAAAGAGAAGGCTGTATGAGGGTGTTGTGGTACCGACTGCATTATATGGGGCTGAAACATGGAACATGGGTGTAGCAGAGAGGAAAAGTTTGAATGTAATGGAGATGAGATGTCTGAGGAGTATGTGTGGAGTGACGCATATGGATCGAGTGCGAAATGATGAAGTGTGAAGGAGAACTGGAGTTGTTCGGGAGATGACTGGTAGAGTTGAGCAGAGGGTGTTGCAATGGTTTGGGCATATGGAGAGAATGGATAATGAGCGATTGGTGAAAAAGATAACTAGATCTGATGTGAGAGGTGTAAGGCTGAGAGGAAGACCACGAATAGGATGGATGGACAGTGTGAAGAGAGCGCTGGATGCGAGAGGGATGTCTGTTGAGCAAGGAAGAGTGGCTGTGTGTGACAGAAATAAATGGAGAGAAATTGTGAATGAATAAGTGATGACGCAGCCCTGAGGGGATATTCTCCCGCATTTGGTCTGATCAGCTAGTCAGGTCAGGTGCGGGTAAGGGGATGGGTCTGTTATGATGTGGCAGGGGTAAACCAGTTCTGCTGTCGGGCCCTGCTGCGGATGTCACTGATTGCATTGCACAGTTGACCCTTGTGCGGTGTGATGCGGTGAGGATCTGTCCGTTCTCCCCTTTGGAGCTAAGATGCGAATGAATGTGTTTGAATGGATGAGTAAATGGAGAGTGAGTCGTCCTGTCTCGGCTACCTCCCTTTCCTTGGGGGAAGCAGCCTAGGTATGTAGTAGTAGTAGTAGTAGATAAAGAATTAAATGTGAATAATAATATATTTTTAGATGTTTATTTTTCTGATTTGACGGCACTGGTGATCTCGACATTACCATTATCTGAGGGTTTTATTTTGTGGGACTTTTTCCTTCAGCATTGTTGATTTAGGATGTAAAATAAGTAATATGAGAGTTTCTCTGCATTTTAACCCTGAAACTGTTGAGCAACAGGGCGTGCATTTCACATTCTTTCGTACAGCTAAGCCTCAACTTTAGTGTACAGTATTGTGGTTTCCTCTTATATAATGCGAGGTATACATGGTAACAACACTTATATACTGCTTTTTGAAGTTGTTTACCTAAATTCTGCTCTTTCCGGTGTGCAATACAGGAAATATAACTAGGTTGTGGCAGTTGCCAGATACCATTTTCTGAGCGAAAGGTACTGGGAATCGGGTCATCACTTCTACGGGCATTTGTACATATCGGTATAGGTTGGGTATGGGTATCAGACATGAGGTCTGTTACTGGGTTTCTATTACTATTACTATCAATTTCAGTTGCTCTCTATTATGTTACTATAATAATTACACTAGTGGTCATCTATTACTATTAGTACTACAGTACTTGGTTATCGATTAGTATTACTATTACTATAATATATTATTTACGATAACAGTATTAATTAAGTTGAAAATGGTTTTTATATTCAATATTGTTGGGAGGCTAGTCCACGCAATGCACAAGTATGTCTGTATCATCTGATGGCCTGTAGACCACTCTCCATTCTGTACGGTCTCCTGTGGTGTACCTGTAGCTTGGAGAGCAGCCAACATGTTAACCAATGTGAGAAGGCTGTTTTTACTGATTATGGTCAATGGTCTTAAAGAAATGTCTGTAATGGGAAAGTAATACACAATTACTTTGCCTTCTATTTCAATTACAATTCCTCTTCCTGCCAGGAACTTGTGATCTATTACTATCCCTATTACTTTCAAAACCCTGTAACAGTCTATTACTATTACTATTACATATTACTATTACCCTATGTCTGATGGGTATAGGTAGTGTATGGGTAAAGTAGAGGATATTGCTCCATATCTGAACAATTCCCGTATCCAGTCATGCCTTTGGCTCTAATATGATGGATAATCAAAGGATTACTGTAGCTACTATATTTCCTACTGCCTACGACCTCCAGTCTTTCAAATGCAGTTTGAACAGGCATCTCAAAATGAAGATTTTTTTTTTTTTCCATACAGTATATATGTGGCCACTAGGAGGGGTTGCTCACCATCCACTCACTCAATGTAGTGTTGCTCTCAGGTGACTGCCCCTTCCTCTCTTCCTTCCTTCTTTACTCCCTTCCTCTTCTGTCTTTCTTTCCTTCATTCTTTCCTGTTCCTTCTGTTTATGGGTGACTCTACACTGAGTGACAAGCCAAATGGTTTCCTGTACACCAGGAAATCATTTACTATACTGGGTGGTAACCATATAAACAAATTATGGCACCTGAAGGTTGAGTGGGTAATTAAAGTGCTCCAGTCGGACTGAGCCTGGGTAGGTTTATATCCAAGGGGAAGATGGGGTTTACTGCTCATGTAATGCCACTCAGTGATGAGTGAGACTGGTCACTCTCATCTTAAATGTCAGGACCAGACCAACTTGCCTAGCCTTGGACTCCTACGGTCCTCATGGGGCAACACAGGATTAGATGATGATATATACTGTATACAGTACATGTCCCATTATTCGGCATCTATGGGACCAGGATGATGCCGAGAAATTAGATTGGCCGAATAATCAAAAACCTACCCACTCAGTACCTTAACTATATTGGTGAACACTCATCACCACTTACGGTACGGTATTACAACTGTGTTTGGAGAGAGTACTGTACACTGTACAATACTGCAATCAATACAGTACTATACCTGAATCTGAAATACAGTATATTGTATGTATATATATATATATATATATATATATATATATATATATATATATACTGTATATTAGTGAACATATACAAGTGTAATGACACAGTAGGCATACAAGTCAGATAACACTTCCTGGATGGCCGAAATGATACGGAATATTGCCTACCAGCTCAGTACATCACTTGTATTGGTGAACTCATCACTACTTATATTATTACAAATATGTTTGGAGTGAGTGTAGCAGCCGTGGCTAAGTGGGTTAGAGCGCTCCGCTCTGACCGAAGGGTCGAAGGATCGAATCCACCCAAGGGTCATTGGTAGACATCAGGAAGGGCATCCGGTCATAAAATGCTACACGCTCCAAACCAAAGTCCTCTACCCAGGGGCAACGCCTTAGCCCTTATCCATAAAAGGGGTACCTGGCGTAAAACTCACTATGAGTACTGTATACAGTACTTTTTCCAAACAAAATAAAATAGTCGGAAAATTGCATAAAATAAAGTAAAGGGATCTGAATTGGTAAGGTCTTTCTGATGAAAGTTATAACTTACATTTAGCACTCACTCTTTTGTTCATTTTTTTTTTTGTTTACATGTGAAAGGAGAGTACTGAAAACAGTAATGTATTCCATGAACCCCTTAATAACCTCCGACATTGAACAACCCTTTACAGTACCGATGTCGAGTTAGTGAGCTATGGAAAAACTGTAAACAATTACGGGAATGGAACGAAGGTCACTGGTATGATTACACGACTCTAGCTACGATTCCAAGCAGTCAGGGGGTCAGTTAATCTCAGATGTTTTCGCCCATTTGGTAAATGCACCGTAACTTTATTAATTCTCCAGTCAATCATAGCGAATCATAGCATGGGTTTAGGAAGCTAAATAACACATTTCTAGGTGCACCAGACGATTATCTTCACATCTTATAAGAAAATGGAAGAAATTAAATCCCTCTCTGAGTACATAAAGTTCTTCCATTCTTCTGAAATCAATTTATTTTTCTTAAAGATGGGAAGATAATCGTCTGGCTCACCTAGCAATGTGTTATTTAGCTTCCTAAACCCATGCTATGATTCACTATGAGTCACGGAAAGATTGATAAAGTTACGGTGTATTTACCAAATGGGCGAAAACATCTGAGATTAACCGACCACCAAACTGCTTGGAATCGTAGCGTAGTCATGCAAACATACCAGTGACCTTCGTTCCCTCCCCATAATTGTTCAGTTTTCTTTATAGCTCACACTAACTTAACATCACTGACATCGGTACTGTAAAAGGTTGTTCAATGTCGGAGATTATTAAAGGGTTAATGGGATATATTACTGTTTGCATCAATGCTCTCTCTTTCACGTTAAGCACAAAAACAAACAAAAGAATGAGAACTAAATGTACGTTTAACTTTCATCAGAGAGACCTTAGCAATTCATATTCCTCCAGTTTATTTCTAAGTATTTTTCTGACTTTAGGTTAGGTTAGGTTTGGTTAAATACAGTTAAACTCGGTTAGGTTAGGTTCAGTTAAACAGGACAGTCCCACCATTATGCTGAGGAATAAAAATACTAGAGCTGTCACAGCCGTACAGCTAAAAACAAAGGGGAAACTGATTTAACAAGCAACATTTATTTATGGGTAATGCATTACAGTGTCATGGGCTACTCAATTACCGGTAAGTCATTTTCATGAAGGCATCAAGAATGAAAGAATTTCAAGAATTAGCGTGGGGGCTTGGAACGTAACCCTCGCTAATTTGGTGGGGATGGTTACTGTAGTGTATGTTACTGTGCAATATTGTAATGAATACAGTACTATACCTGAATCTGAATAAAAATATAGAAATTAGTGAACATACAGAAGTGTAATGAAACATTAGGCCTACAATCCACAGATATCACTTCCTAGACTGCCGAGATGATTCCGGACACATGCCAAACAATCAATGATTTTCGTAAATGGGACTATTTCTCAAAACTGCCGAAATGTCGGATCTACCGAACAATCAACTGCCGAATAATAGGACTTTTACTGTACATATATACTTTTTTTTTGTGGAGGGAACAATCTTACGGGCTTCTGGCCTTTGGTTCCTTCTTCCTTGCATTTAAAAAAAAAAAAAAAAAAAAAAAAAAAAAATCCAGTTGTGGCTCGTGCTAAATACTTATATTATCCTAAATGACAGGTAGAGTCATTTCCCTTTGCATAAAAAGTGGCACAGGGAGCAGCTGTGCCCGTGTGAAAGATAATGTCCATGGCACTGGGAGCAGCTGTGCCCGTGTGAAAGATAATGTCCATGGCACTGGGAGCAGCTGTGCCCGTGTGAAAGATAATGTCCATGGCACTGGGAGCAGCTGTGCCCGTGTGAGAGATAATGTCCCATTCCCCCACCAGACTGACTGAGGTCTTTCTGACAATAAAAGTGGTCCCCTACTTATGAACCGTCGACTTACGATTTTCGACTTTATGAATGTAGAAACCTTACTACAAAATATGAATTTTGATCTTTTCCCAGGCTTGCAATATGCGGTAAAATGCAGTGGCAGCAAGCCAAGTCCCAGTCTGGCTGGGTGGTCGCTAGTGTAAACAATTGATGCTCAAATGTTCTACAGTGTTCTATGTTGCAAGCATTTTTTTGGATACCGACCCTGTACCTATGTTGTGTTTTGTGCCTCTATCATGTCTACAAAATGCCCAACTGTTTCTCCTGCTACTGGTGTGAAGAGGAAGGCAGTTATTCTTGAGATGTAACTCACTATAACTGCCAAGTATGAAGATGACAAGCCCATAATGGCCATCGAACATGAACTTGGACTCTAGAAATTGGCGATCTCTGTACAGTATTCAATAAATAACACGAGATATTCAAAACTTTATTATAAAACAGGCTTTGTGTTAATGATTTTGTCCACCCATAGACTAACGTAAGCGTTCTAAGCATGTTTAAGGTATGCTTGACTTGGCTATGATGTTCAGTTGGTTAGGTATATTAAATGCATTTTTTTATCTACCTATTGCCAGACGCCTTAATCCTGTAAGGGGTGGCCACAAACAAATCGCCTCCATGTCGTCTGTCCCCGCTACTTCACTGCCCTGCTCCCAGCTCACACTCCCCTCTCTCATCTACCTCTCCACTCCATCCCTCCACCTCATCCTTGGCCTCCCCCTCCCTCTCCCCCCCTCCACCTCATCCTTGGCCTCCCCCTCCCTCTCCCCCCCTCCACCTCACTCACATACACTCTCCTCATCAGTCTCTCACTGTCCATCCTGTGGTAGGTGGGGGCGCCCATCATCCACCCACTTAGTGTAGTGATATCCTGTTTTTGGGGTAGCTCTACACTGAGTGGCAAGCCAAATGATTTCCTGTAAACCAGGAAAGCATTTACAACGCTGGGTGGTAACGTTATAACCAACCAACACGTGTTCTCTACGTGACAAGTGGGCCGGCGGAGGGTTAGTGCCCCTCTCAAGAAAACAACTAACTAAAAATACACACAAGAAATGCATTTTTGACTTCTTGTATTTGATACATTTTCGACTTATGAAAAAATCAACTTACAGGTAGTTTCTCAGAAGGTAACCCATTTGTTAGTAAGGGACCACCCGTATAATGAAGGTTTGGGAGGTTTTGCTCCCAAGCAAAAGTCAAAGCTGCTCTTCCATGCCTGTGTTGCACAGCACCACCAGGGTTGGCTCCCCTTCAGTGCCGAAGAAACTAGCACATGACCTATTCCAATTTAAAGCGTCATTCAAACTTAACAAAATCTATCTATCTATCTATATACCTAGGCTGCTTCCCCCAAGGAAAGGGAGGTAGCCGAGACAGGACGACACACTCCCCATTTACTCATTCATTCAAACACATTCATTCGCATCTTAGCCCCAAAGGGGAGAACGGACAGATCCTCACCGCACCACACCGCACAAGGGTCAACTGCACAATGCAATCAGTGACATCCGCAGCAGGGCCCGACAGCAGAACTGGTTTACCCCTGCCACATCATAACAGACCCATCCCCTTACCCGCACCTGACCTGACTAGCTGATCAGACCAAATGCGGGAGAATATCCCCTCAGGGCTGCGTCATCACTTATTCATTCACAATTTCTCTCCATTTATTTCTGGCACGCACAGCCACTCTTCCTTGCTCAACAGACATCCCTCTCGCATCCAGCGCTCCCTTCACACTGTCCATCCATCCTATTCGTGGTCTTCCTCTCAGCCTTACACCTCTCACATCAGATCTGGTTATCTTTTTCACCAATCGCTCATTATCCATTCTCTCCATATGCCCAAACCATCGCAACACCCTCTGCTCAACTCTACCAGCCATCTCCCGAACAACTCCAGTTCTCCTTCACACTTCATCATTTCGCACTCGATCCATACGCGTCACTCCACACATACTCCTCAGACATCTCATCTCCATTACATTCAAACTTTTCCTCTCTGCTACACCCATATTCCATGTTTCAGCCCCATATAATGCAGTCGGTACCACAACACCCTCATACAGCCTTCTCTTTACATCCATTCTAAGCGAATGACATTTAAACACTTTTTTCATTCCTCCCAGCACCTTTCCTACTTCATTTATTCTAAACTTCACTTCTGCATCTATTCTTCCATCCACAGCAACATGTGACCCTAGATATTTAAAACAATCTACCTCCTCAAGCAACTCACCATTCAAAACTATATTCATCCCCCTACCATCTATCAACCTCATACACTTCATCATTTTACTCTTATTCTCATTTACTTTCAATTTCCTCCATTCACACACCCTTCCAAACTCCTCTACCAACTGTCTCAATCTCTCCTCTGAATCAGTCACCAGTGCAGTATCATCTGCAAACAGAAGCTGCTTCAGATTCCACTCTCCACCATCAACATTCACCAGACTCAGACCTCCACCTAAAACTCTTGCATTCACCTCCCGTACAACACCATCCATGTAAATATTAAACAATCAAGGCGACATCACACATCCCTGTCGCAGCCCCACTCTCACGGGAAACCAATCAATCACAGCATTTCCCACTCTTACACACGCTCTACTATTTACATAAAAACCTTTCACCCCTTTTAGTAACCTACCATCAAGTCCATACAATCTTAAAACAGTCCACAAAGCCTCCCTATCATTCTATCATATGCTTTATCTAAATCCATAAATGCCCAAAACACATCCTTGCCTTTCGCTAAATACTTTTCACACACTTGTCTCACAGCAAACACCTGATCAACGCATCCCCTCCCTCACCTAAAGCCACACTGCTCATCATCAATCACTCCCTCTGTACCCTCTCTAACTCTCATAATTAACACTCTACCATACACCTTACCTACAACACTCAACAGACTTATACCCCTAAAGCTAGTACATTCATACTTATCACCCTTGCCTTCATACAACGGGACCACACAAGCACTTGCCCAGTCAATTGGCACCATACCTTTCTCAAAGTACACATTCAACAATCTTACTAACCAGTCAACAATAGTCACTCCACCATCCTTCAGGCATTCCACAGCACACCCATCCATACCTGCAGCTTTCCCTGTTTTCATCTATCTACACCTAATTAACTTAATCTATCCATACCTAACCTAACTCTACTCAACCCAACCTAACATAACACGAGCAATGTTCTCTAACCTACCAGTAGGTCTCACCAACCTCTCATCTTTCTCACTAATATATAGAGTCCAGATCAAGTCCTGTCAGATGCACCCATTTTCCATCAGTTTGGGCGACTTTGGAGGACGATTTGAACCTAAATTTAAACGGCTGCGAGATGTTCCTTTTTGAACGTTTGTGAAAATGTCTGAGCACGTGCAGGGCAATGCTGTTATGGACATGGAATTCATATAAAAAACTGATAAGGCATAGCATATGGCCCAATATTCCATACCTAGCCACTCTCCACCAAGCATTGTGAAGCCTAAGCTAATTAGCACCTCTACTTGATCACATCTTGCCTGACCCCAAGTGTGTGTGTGTGTGTAATAGGAGGCAGGTCAGAAAGTCATACCTCAGGTAAGAGTGGATCTGAGGGCAGTGCCAGTTAAGATACTGTACAGTGAGTCCTTGATAAACGAAAACTCGAGGTACTAATTTTCGAAGTTACGAAAGCGATGAATATAGGACAAATTCCACGATACGAAGGTATCTGTCTCGATGATACAAAAAGTGATACGAAAGGAAATACGAAAAATTCAAAATGGGTGCTCACTTGCAGCAAGAAAACGAACTAACCCCTCTCTGATAAACGATTATTCATACGCTTCTCAGTTGAGTCCACAGTTTCAGGACAATTCGCCATCAGGACGATTCCCTGTCATTTATTTACATATTAGTTTATTTAGCAAGTACAGTAATCCCTTCAATATCCGACGGAATAGAGCCATAGGCAGGTCCGGATAGTGGTCCTGTCCGGATATTGGGCCCCAGCTTATGGACTTGTACTTATGGACCCTAACTCAGAGAAACACCTATACAACTCCCTCTGGACATGCATAGCACCTATTTAAGACCTCAATCACACCAATCAGGCACATAAAAGACTGAAATAAATGCAAAAGAAGCATAACATGAGGGTTTTGAGGTAGGTTCATACAATATTCAACATTCTGGGTACTTACAAGTCCCTGGATCCTGGACTGGTACTTATGGACCCTAACCTAGCCTAACTCAGAAAAAACACCTTCCTACTTCACATGCATAGCTCCTAACACCCTATTCACCCCAATAAAGGACATTAAAGAGTGAAATGAGGTGTTTGAGGTAGGTATAGTACGGAAAAAAGTACAGTATGAAATATTCTGCCTACTTACAGCAAGTCCATGGCCATCTCGATGAATAACTGCCTCCTCTCGGACTCTGACAGTAAGAAGGATTTCCTGAAGCACTTGCAGTACACTGTTCATGAAGTCTTGCACTAAACTTAGTCAATCGCACTCAGAAGTCCGTTCTCTTCACAGTGCGCACTCTTGTCTAACTTATGCTCCATTGTAACTTACTAAGTGTTGCACTCTGCACTTTAACTTTTCCCACTCTTCTAACCATTTTCTAAAGCAAAAACAAACAAGTCTTTTTACGTTAAATTTTGTTCCAAAATTGTCTTCTCACTCACAACTGTAAATCCTTAACACAACACACTGTTTTTTTCACTGCACAACACTGTAAATTCCCGTGTGGTCTAGTGGAGAAGTTCTTGCTGTTTAATTACTGTCAGAGTCCGAGAGTATCACTGGCAGGTGACCTAGGGGTGCGTCGCTGGGTCGTGGTGATGGCGTACCCACTGCAGACGACTCTGAAGACAGACGCAAACTCACGTCGAGTGGTGACTCCACCGTGGCTGATGTGCTGGGCTGTGGCTCAGAGCATGAGGTCCTGTCTTGGGGAGGCAACGGAGTGGAGCCAGGGCTGGGCACAGCAGGGGTCACGGGCCTGAAAAAACTGTCAATGGTTGATTGACGCAAGGAACAACGATTCTGACAATTGATGATGCGCTGCATGAAAGCACGCACTTCCTCCACAAGTCCCAAGGGCCCCATCTCCCTGTCGCAGTCCGGGTGTTCCAGGTAGTCCAGAACGAACTCTAGGTGTTCCCGGACTGCGCTCAGCTTGGGGATGGCTGGAGTAGTGTCATGCTGAGAGGAGTCCGCATCATCGTCACCGTCCTCGTCGGAATCTTCAAGCTGGGTACTGACACCTGCAACTGAAGATGCGATCTCGATATCAGACAATGTTTGATACCCAGGATCGCCCTCGTCGTCATCCAACCACTCACGCACATCGTCCGTATCAACATCGTCGCCATGCGTACGTAGCCATGCATGGAAGTCATCCACGTTGAAATCTAGAAAATCGTACTCCACATCCGTTCCGAGATGCAGATGAGACCAACCATATTCTAGAGTCTTGACAGGGACTTCCTTCCATGCACTGGCCCAGTTGTAGATTGCAGACTTGATGTTGTAGCAGTGAAGGTTTTCCAAAGTCCGCTGGCCTTGCATGTCCCGTCCCTCCCTGCGCTCGTCCTAGTCCTCGAGAACAATCATCACCTCGTCCAGGAACTTCCTTCAGTATAGGCGCTTTGTTCCCACGATCATTCCTTGGTCCATTGGGTGGATGAGAGCAGTCGTATTTGGTGGCAGAAAAATGCACCTAATCCAGCCATTCTCAGCCACCAAGTCCTTGCCGCACGGGTGGGCAGGTGCATTGTCAAGGTCAAGGAGGGCCTTTACCTAGCTGCACGGGATTCCCAGTGTCTTCGTCTGGTAATGTATGATCTCCTTGACGAAGTGGCGGTGGAACCAGTCTTTGAAGATCTGGGCTGTAAACCATGCCTTCAAAGAATGGTACCAGACTTTAGGAACGACATCCATCACCCCACGAAGACACCGAGGCTGCTTTGCACGGCCAACAATAACGGGCTTAAGCCGGTGCATGACGTCAGCATTGGCACAACACAAAGCAGATATCCGTTGCTTGGAGAGCTTGCGGCCAGGTACACGCATCTCCGTCTCCTCAGCTAGAGTGTTCGTTGGCAAAGAGCGATAGAATAAACCAGTTTTGTCAGCATTGTAAATCTGACCGAGAGTGAGGCCCTACCTGTCGATCAAGCCCTTCACCTTGTGCCGAAACTCCTCTACTCCATCCTCGTTAGCGTCCAAAGCTTCGTCATGAGCTTTATGGTTGGTAAGGCCATGCCGTAACTTGAACGCGAAGAGCCAACCCTCGGTTGCCTTGAAGTCTAGGGCGTCGTGAAGCCTGGCGAACTTCTCAGCACCAGCCTTCAGCTCCGTACCACGTACCATCACACCAGCAGCACGTTGCTGTCGATACCAACTCAACGTGGAGCAGTCGATTTCAGCAAACTTGGGAGTAAACATCACCTTCCTCTCCACGTTGCTTTTGCTTCTCAACGAGAAGTCAGCCGTGTACTGCATGAGTTTGTCTCAGGATCTCTTGATATCGAACAAAGTAGATCGGGCCAGGTTGAACTCGCGGAGGATGCAGGAAGAAGACCACCCCGCATCTACTTTCTCCAATATCTCCCGTTTCTTTTCCAGAGTCAACACCACTCTCTTCCTCTTCTCAGGCGGCGGGGCCATCATCACACACACGAAGGAGAGGCACGAGAGCAGCAGGAGTGCCTGCAGCAGGTAAGGCACCACCACAAAAGCGAGCACGTGGGCAGCCATGACGACGAGAGACAGGCGGAAAGTGGGGAGGATGCAGTGGCGCTCTATCGGACATCGGAGGAATGACGCGCCACAACAAAGCTGTCCCGTGCCGCGTGCGCCAAGTTCAAATTACAGGCGGGAAAAATTCTTCTTTTTTTTCGAATTTTTTGCGTTTTTCGGACCATTTTGGGAATATTGGAACCCGGGACAATTATCTCCGGTTAGTGGGGATGTTCAGATACTGGGCGTTCGGATATTAGAGGGATTACTATTAGTTTTCGAGTTATAAAGGTGATAGTGGTTTATTCTTTTTATAATAAATGTAAAATATGGCATCAAATAGTTGGTATTAACGGAAAAAATATATATATATTGAAACGTGAATCAGGTGACATACGATGTTTCACTTCATCGTTTAACATAAGGCTACATATGAGACATTGGCATATATATAAATGCCTAATAACCTCAAGTGAACAATCGACATACTCTAAAATTATACGAATAATCTTCATATTATGTATATATTCTAAGCTAACCAATCAATCTCAACCAACTGCATCCAAAAATTACAATAAAAATTACTGAAGACACCTATAAGAGACATCAGATTATAATTCAAAGTTGACTACAGTGAGGCAGAAGCAAGTTAATTATTGACTACACGTGCAAATTTTAGATAATATCCAAAGCCTACGCTGTTGATAGTTCCCCATGAAATTAGTTATTATACTATTAATCAATCAATACTAACTATACACTCAAACCTCGATTTAGGGGATTTCGGTTTTAAGGGACTCCATATTCTACCTGACAAACTGACAAGACCATTCAAAAATAATACGTAATGTTTAGGTTATACACATTACTATGTTTCTTTATACTATCTATCTATCTATCTATTGCCAGGCGCCATAATCCCGTAAGGGGTGGTCATTTGACTTTGAGTTATTTGTTTTACGGGGAGGGGCACTAACCCTCCACCAACCCACTTGTTGACACGTAGGGAGCACGTATGGTTTGGTTATATGGTTACCACCCAGCGCTGTAAATGGTTTCCTGGCTTACAGGAAACCATTTGGCTTGTCACTCAATGTAAAGCCACCTGTAAAGGAAAGAAAAGCAATAAGAAGTGACAGGAAAGATGGGAGAAATAGGAAGAGAGGAGGTCAGGCACAGAAAAAGAATGATAAAGGTTAAGGAAGAAGTAGGTAGCACTACATCAAGTGAGTGGATGATGGTTGCCACCACCTACCACAATACAGTACCTGTAAAATAATATTCATAATCATATAAATAAGTGATACAATCATTGCATTTCATAATAAGATCGTCTTTATACAGGCATATGCGGTAAAACAATGGACATATTCAAGTAAGGAACAAGTTGATTCCCCATTTAGTCCCTAAAATTGAGGTTTGAGTGTACAGTATTTATAGAATAACTGGGAATTGTCTTGGGTGCGAATTGTCCTGACAGGGAATTGTCCATGTTTTGATGGCGATCGCAGTTTCGCTGTATGTGAGGATATTTTCGCAGCTATACACCTTTTTGTACTGTTTAGACATGCCTCCCAAGCGCCCTGCATCATCTCTAGCATCAGGGGAGCCCACTGCAAAGCAGCAGCAGCACTATACTCTAACTTTAGAAAGGAAATTGGAAATTATAAGATGCCATGAGGAGAGGCAGGGAATCTCGGAGACTGGGCGTGTTTTAGGCCTTGTAGCTTCCACCGCTGGGACTGTGACCAAGAAAAAGGAGACGTACAAGAAAATGGCCACCTCATTCTCTACATCTACAGGAATTACTTACTTCAAAATAGGAGGGGTAAAATTTTGGTGGGGGGTCTGAGGGGGTCCTCGGATGCATTCCCCCCCCTTTCTATGTATATTTCAATGGGGAAAATTGTTCCGATATACGAAATTTTGAATTACGAAAGTTTTTTTCGGGCCCTATCCCTTCCGTTTATCGAGGATAAAGCATATGACAGGGTGGATAGACAAGGATTGTGGAAAGTGTTAAGAATATATGGAGTAGATGGGAAGTTGTTGAATGCTGTGAAGAGTATGTACGATGGTGCGAAGGCTGCAGTGCATGTGGATGGTGAACTAAGTGAATTTTTCTCTTTGAAAGTTGGTTTGAAACAGGGATGTGTCATGTCTCCATGGTTGTTCAATCTGTACATGGATGGGGTAATAAAAGAGGTACAAGGTAGGGTAGTGGATGTTGGAGTGGCCCTGGTGAGAGAGGATAGTGTTTGGAAACTCTCTGTACTGTTGTTTGCAGATGATACTGTGTTGTTGAGTGAAGACGAAGGGGAGCTGCAAGGCTTGGTGGATGAGTTTGAGAGAGTGTGTAAGAAACGGAACCTAAAGGTGAATGTAGGGAAGAGTAAAGTGATGGTCTTTGAGAGAGGTGAAGTTAGTGAATGTACAGCGAGGTTGGATGGTGAAGAATTGGAAAATGTGAGTACGTTTAAGTATTTGGGTAGTGTGATGAGTAAGGATGGAGGTTTGGAGGGTGAAGTGCTTGAAAGGGTACAGCAGGGAAGAAAGGTTGCTGGTTCCTTGAAAGCATTGATAAGAAACAGGGAAGTGAGCATGGAAGTGAAAAAGTTACTACATGACAGTATTGTGATACCAACTCTAACGTACAGAAGTGAAGCTTGGACATTGTTGGAAGGACACAAGTCAAGAGTGAGAGCAGTGGAAATGAGTTATTTAAGAGGAGCCTGTGGAGTCACGTGGAGAGACAGGCTGATGAATGAGGATATAAAGGAGCGTTGTGGTGTGGATGTGGATGTGGATGTGATAGGAAGCATTATGAGGAACACACTGAGGTGGTTTGGCCATGTGGAGAGGATGGAGGGTGAAAGACTGACGAAGAGAGTGTATGTGAGTGAGGTGGAGGGGGGAAGAGGGAGGGGGAGGCCGAGGATGAGATGGAGGGATGGGGTGGAGAGGTATATGAGAGAGGGGGGTGTGAGTTGGGAGCAGGGCAGTGAAATGGCGGGGGACAGGGTGACTTGGAGGCGATTTGTTTGTGGCCACCCCAAACGGGATTGAGGCATCTGGCAATAGACAGATAGATAGATAGCTTCCACCGCTGGGACTGTGACCAAGAAAAAGGAGACGTACAAGAAAATGGCCACCTCATTCTCTACATCTACAGGAATTACTTACTTCAAAATAGGAGGGGTAAAATTTTGGTGGGGTGTCTGAGGGGGTCCTCGGATGCATTCCCCCCCCTTTCTATGTATATTTCAATGGGGAAAATTGTTCCGATATACGAAATTTTGAATTACGAAAGTTTTTTTCGGGCCCTATCCCTTCCGTTTATCGAGGATACACTGTATTGACAAGGAGGGGATAATTGTGGTTCAGTGAAGGGTTGGGGATAAGAGAACGAGTGGAGACAATGGTGGATTTTACTCTGGATGAGAGAGAGAGAGAGAGAGAGAGAAACAGTCAAAGATATGGAGTGGATGGAGGATGGGACAGCGGGAGAAAACTTTCCGCTGTTGGTAATTAAGGGATCAGGGTCAGGTTGGACACGTGTAGTAAAGAGTGAGAGGCCTTCAGACATTGAGACAGATGTGGGGGAGGTATAGGGTGGTCATTATAACTCCAGTGCTACTTGTACGCCCATCAGCACTGGACTGGCAGCCTAATTTTCTGGAATTCCCTAAAACTGTAGAATGAGAAGGCTGTGGTGATTAATACTGCCGCAGTCTGAAGCTCAAATGCAGGAAAAAATCACAGTAAATAACAAATAGTGTCAGAGAACTAGGTATAACTTTAGAAGTACCGTAACCAACATTACCACTTTTCATTATATTATGTCCCCAAACTATTCTAACTAAGAGTTACCTTTTAAGCCCAGTTTGACTCGGAGGAGCAAATTTTGTAGGTGTAGTCATGTAGTGGCTTAGGTTAGGCTATCGCTCAGTAGCAGATAAATGTTGCGTCATATTGGCTGGTGCAGGCGTGTGCACTCGGTCTATGTCAGGCCCTAGGTTTGGTTAGGTTAGCTTAATGCAAAACAGTGTGTTTTTAATTACTTTTTATCTTGATTTAGGGGGCAAGCCCACTTTTGGAAATCGTACTCAAAATTCCAAAAGGGGGATTTTCACCGAAAAATGAAGGTCAAAACTATTTAAAACACAGTATTTTGCATTGGAACCCATAAAAATAATAATAAAAGAAAACGTTGGTCACTTCTAAAATTTAACCGAGAACTATTCATCACGACTATACTGGGGCTAAATGATAGTTTGGGTGTGACTTCGAGAAGGATTGGACACCAACAGCACCCACCAACCTGACAACACTGGTCAAGATGGCCATGCAAGCAGACAGCATATGCCATGGACAAATGATATGACTGAATAGGTGGGCCAAACTGCTGGGCTGAATGGTCTATGATATTTGCACACCTTAACTGATGAAACAATTATTCCCAAAGTTTGAAAGATCCAAACATGGGTACCGCAATGAACGATGTCGTCACACACGAACAATACGAGATATTAACTAAATCGTATTAAAATGCCAACGCTGATACCAGAACTTCATGAACGACACTTGAGATAGGAGGGACAGAGGGAAACTTGAAAACAAGGTAGCGACATGCAATGCCGCCAGGTTTAAGTCATGTAAACTTTGCATATATCCCTTTTTCCTACACACAGATGATTATTTCTACACATCCAAGGATATTCAAAAGCTTTTCCTCTTATTGAAACTGAAATATCCTTACTTGGCTTCATGATGAGGGAAAAAATCCGTCAGCTTAAGACCCCATTGGACGATTCTTTACTGACACTTGTAAACAATAGCATTTCTTAATGACGTGATTAATATTTACTCATTTTCTCAGTATAAATCCAAATCATATAAGATAAAACAACCCTTATTCCTACGTGAAGTGTAGTGACATATCTATATATATATATAGCAGTTAGTACATTTAAACTTCCAGAAATGCATTTCACAGCATGGCGGCAAGTTTAACTACAGCCGGGTTGTTTGACGGGACGGCGCTACCTCTTCTACATCTAAGAACTGGGCGCACGAAACGTGCACTACTTATGAGTTAGGAATGAGCTTCCTTGGTAACTAATCAAATCATCCCTCTAATGAAACTACATTTGGCCGTCCTGAAGATTCATGTGGAACCGGATTCAGCACTTTGAAAAAAGGAGACGTGATTCCAATGCACTTAAGGAATGAAAATAATAATAATAATATTCATTTATTTTACTTGCTTTAATTACAGAAAATAATACAGGCGATTCGGGGTCGGCATAGCTGCACTCTCTGAAGTGAAGCGACCAGGGCATGGTGAGATAGTTACAAGTAGCCTACTAGGGTACAGGATCCGGCTGTGACGATGGTGCCCATTTGGTGTGTCGCTGTGGCAGTTGCTGTTCACTTTGTCTCTTGTGTCGATAGGGTTACTCCGGTTGACGAGTGTATAATGCTAGTGAGACTGAAGCACTCATTGAGTTTCATCTCTGTTATTGCAGTGTAATACGCTCCAACTGAGATGACTGACCTTGAATGGAAAGAGCAAACTTGACTTTGTTGTGGATCAGTGCCCCTTGCAGGACACACTCCTGGTCTTGGGCGACTTTAATGCAGTTCTTGGCACTGACAGGAGGGCTTCAGGGTGTTACTTCCCCGTCCCACACTGCTACAGGCTCCAACAGTAGTAGTTCAGTGTAGTGTTACGTCCTCGCCCCACACTGCCACAGGCTCCAACAGCAGTAGTTCAGTACAGGAAGGACGTTGCCTAGTGAATAGTTCTTCCTATGGTCAGCCTTTAGATGTACAGTACACAAGATAAGCTGAGGCGAAAATAAATACTGGCCCCTAAAAGTTCATTGTCTTTATTTTCAAAGTAATTCCACTTAATGCATTCCTACTTCACTTCACTGTTCTCACAAGCACTGGAGCTATACAAACTTTACTAACTGTTATTACACTTAATGCCTGACAACACTTATTACACTCAGTGCTTGACAACACTTCTCTGTTTTCACAAGTACCGAAAACAATCTTCACTAACTGTAATTAACACGTAATGCTTACCAGCAACACTTCATAAACTTCACTAACAGCACTGCCCTACACTCAGACTGAACTGAAAACCGACTGAACTTCACTCAAAATTGACCTGAAACCCGACTAAACTCGCCCTTTTTTTTTTTTTTTTTTTTTTTGTTGCCTGTCGACCATTGGGGCCGAAGCCTCTGGTCATTAAGGCAAATATATATATATATATATATATATATATATATATATATATATATATATATATATTGCCAGACGCCTCAATCCCGTTTGGGGTGGCCACAAACAAATCGCCTCCAAGTCGCCCTGTCCCCCGCCATTTCACTGCCCTGCTCCCAACTCACACCCCCCTCTCTCATATACCTCTCCACCCCATCCCTCCATCTCATCCTCGGCCTCCCCCTCCCTCTTCCCCCCTCCATCTCACTCACATACACTCTCTTCGTCAGTCTTTCACCTTTCATCCTCTCCACATGGCCAAACCACCTCAGTGTGTTCCCCATAACGCTTCCTATCACATCCACATCAACACCACAACGCTCCTTTATTATTGTATTTATTTTTTATTTTTTAGATTTTTTGTAAACCTTACGTTATGTAACAAAAAAAAAAGCCTAAAACCTAAAGTCCCTAAAACTAATAACCTAACAGACAAATCGCTAACCTATACTAAATCCTAAAAAGACAAATAACTAAACCTACAGTAATGATAATGTTATGCGGGGTGTTTTTCGCTCGATTTCTCGTCCTAAAAACGCCCGCGACTGAGCGGGGTCCTCTTTCCGGACCGGAAGTAAAGCACCCACAAAGGAACAGGGCATAAAAACTCGGCAGTATACCTTAACACATCTATTGTATTAGTTCAACACACCATACAATATAAGAACAGTGAGACACTGGATATGGAATAGACAGGAAGACAGAGATGGTGTCCCAACACAAAACGCACACAAATACACAAAGATGTCAAGGGCAGAATTCACATATACATAGGTATTAATAGTTAATAGAACATGACATCAGTATGATAATCAGTGCATAATTGTCATTTAATGTTCTGGACCGGATGCACTACATATGGGTGGAATACAGGTCAGGTTGGCTAATATTTCTATACACTTGTTATAGCGCGAGTCGTGGCACCAGGAATTGTCACTTAGCCGCGGCGACACTTGTTCATTAGTTTTCTCCTTCTTCGCGCCACTAGTATTCACACAAAGTTTCTTTATGTCCAGTTATTATGCGTGTTCACTGATCCTTATTTTCTGCCTTAGCGTTCACTGATATAGTGTGTCACTTTATGTCATTTCCCTCACTGTTTCTCTGTCCTTTCTTTTCCTGTCTCAGCTGGGGTCTGCACTTATACGCGACGTGCGAGATGGTTGAGGTCGCCACTATGCCCCTAGTTCCTGGGCTAACAGAGATGGCGTCCGGGTGTGGAAGGGGGCCCGACTGGGGAGCCCTCCTGTAGGAGGCAATGAACTGCCCGCAGGGGTGTTGTCGCCCGGGCCTGCTTTGACAGGGGGGAGCAGGGAGGCCCTCCCGTCTAGGGGCCTCGATCTGATGGGAGGCCCTCATGCTGGGGTCTCGTCTGTGGGGTGCAGGGAGGCCCTCCTGTCTGGGAGCTTCGACCTGAAGGGTGGCCCTTGTGCTGGGGCCTCATCAGTGGGGTGTAGGGAGGCCCTCCTGTCTGGGGGCCTCGACCTGGTAGGTGGCCCTCGGGGCTGGGGCCAAACAACTCCAGGAGCCAGGCCTGCCGCCTCTTACTCCTGTCAGAGGGCCGTGGGGGAGTGGGGCCCGGGCGGCCCTGCTCTGGGCCCTGCTGACTGGCCCTGGGGGTCCGGGTGCTGAGGTCGCCTACAGGGCGAGGCACCATCAGGAGGAAGCTGCAGCACCTCTTCTGCCGGGCGTCCGTCAGGGGCCGGTGTCGTCCAGTGGTTAGCTGCAGGACTGGGACAGGACCACGCCACCGCTCCGGGAACGGCAGCACCTCTGGGGAACCACACCTGGAGGGAGAGAGAGAAGGGCGTCCCACGCAGCCGAGAGCTGGTGGGCTGGCCGCGCAAGGGACCTTCCCCTCTGGGAGAACCCTAGGAACTACAGATGAAGGGCGTTCGATGGCCACTCTTTCCCCCACACATAAGATAGCCATTGTGCCGGTTCTGCGTTGCTAAGGGCAGCAGCTGAAGGGCGTACGGTGGCCGCTACTTCCCCCAAACATACGATGGTCATTGTGGCGGTGCTGCTCCCAAAGGAGGAAGAGGCAGATGAGGGCCGAATGATGGCCGCTCCCACCCCGGTACATACGATGGCTGTTACCATGGCTACGCCTGCCTGACGGGAAGTAATTGAAGGGCGTACGGTGGCCGCGCCTTCCCCGGTATGTACGATGGCCATTACCACGGTGTTACTCCAGTAGGAGGAGGAGGAAGTGGATGAGGGGCGTATGATGGCCGCTCCCTCCTCGAATGTACGATGGCCGTGTTCATGGTTCCACTTCTCCTTCCTTTGCCAGTCAGAGCGCGCTCAATAGCTGATGCTCCGAGGCTGTCTCCAGATGGGTCTGTAACTGAAGGGCGTACGATGGCCGCTCCTTCCCCCAAATGTACGATGGCCATTGTGGTGGTGTTACAGGGGGAAACAACCGACGGGTGTACAATGGCAACTCCCTCCCCAGTACGTACAATGGCCGTTACTGCGATGTTGTTTGAGACTGTTTCTGGAGCAGTTCCACCCTGAACCTGGTGAATGCTGCTCCACTCGCAGGGTCGTCTCTTCTTCCTGCATGGTTGTTGTTGGGTTAGTTGTGCGGAAGAGAGACTCAAGGTAGGGGCGCCCCAGCGCCCTTCTTGCTCTGGGTCAGTCTCACACTGACCTGGCCCGCCGTGGTGTTCTCCTGGGGTGGTGGTGGGGTTGCAGCTCAACAGTGGGGTGGGGGGTGGCAGGGTGGCTGGTCCAGTGGCGGCGGAGGTGAGTATTTTACCACCATCCACGGTCAAAAGTCACGGCCCCGTGACTGGAGGTGGTATGTGCTGGAGGTGGATGTCTGGTGGGCCGGGGTGATGTGTTGGAGGAGAGAGATCCAGTGGTGGGTTGCGAGGTTTGGTTCCTTGTATGGGTTGAGAGTGAGCTGGAGCATAGAAGGTTGTGTGGCATGGCAGAGGTTATGGAGGAGCTGGTAGGTTCCTCGTAGTCTGATGGCCGGATGGTTGTGGGGGCACCATACTATTCGGTGGATTCTCATCTCTGGTGGTGGTGCTTGGTGCAGGGGTGAGGTCCTAGGGTTTTTATGGGGGAGGACCTGGTGGGAGGGGCATCGTCCTCTAGGGAATTGGGATTTGGGAATTTTCCATGTTACTTGATGGAGCGGGAGTGTAATGGGGGTTTATTCACACAAAATTTCTCTATGTCCAGTTATCTTATTATGCATGTTCACTGACCATTATTTTGTGTCTTAGTGTTCACTGATACAGTGTGTCACTTTATGTCATTTCCCTCACTGTTTCACTGTCCTTTCTTTGCCTGTCTCTGGGGTCTGCACTTATACGTGACGTGCGAGATGCATTGAGGTAGCCACTATGCCCCTAGTTCCTGGGCTAACAGAGATGGTGCCCGGGCGTGGGAGGAGGCCCGACTGGGGAGCCCTCCTGTAGGAAGCAGTGAACCGCCCGCAGGGACGTCGTTGCCCAGGCCTGCTTTGGTAGGGGGGGTGCAGGGAGGCCCTCTTGTCTGGGGGCCTCAACCTGATGGGTGGCCCTCGTGCTGGGGCCTTGTCAGTGGGGTGCAGGGAGGCCCTCCTGTCTGGGGGTCTCGACCTGATGGGTGGCCCTCGTGCTGGGGCCTCGTCGGTGGGGTGCAGGGCGAGGTGCCGTCAGGAGGGAGCTGCGGCACCTCTTCCGCCAGGCGTCCGTCAGGGGCCGGTGTCGTCCACTGGTCGGCTGCAGGACTGAGACAGGACCACGCCACCACTCCGAGAATGGCAGCACCTCCAGGGAACCACACCTGGAGGGAGAGAGAGAAGGGCATCCCACGCAGCCGAGAGGTAGTGGGCCTGCCGCGCAAGGGACCTTCCCCTCCAGGAAAGCCCTAGGAACTACGGATGAAGGGTGTTTGATGGCCACTCATTCCCCCACACGTACGATGGCTGTTGTGGCGGTTCTGCAGTTCCTAAGGGCAGCAGCTGAAGGGTGTACAGTGGCTGCTCCTTCCCCCACACGTATGATGGCCGTTGTTGCGGTGC
This sequence comes from Coenobita brevimanus, assembly GCF_032717465.1. Classification (NCBI taxonomy): domain Eukaryota; kingdom Metazoa; phylum Arthropoda; class Malacostraca; order Decapoda; family Coenobitidae; genus Coenobita; species Coenobita brevimanus. Next base: position 47,379,245 of record NC_137008.1, read on the forward strand.
TGCTCCCGGAGGAGGAAGAGGCAGATGAGGGGCGTACGATGGCCGCTCCCTCCCCGGTACGTATGATGACCGTTACCCCGGCTCTGCCTGCCCTCCAGGAAGTAACTGAAGGGCGTACAATGGCCGTGCCCTCCCCTGTATGTATGATGGCTGTTACCGCAGTGTTACTCCCGTAGGAGGAGGAGGAAGTGGATGAGGGGCGTACGATGGCCGCTCCCTCCCTGGCACGTACGATGGCCGTGTTCGCATTTCCACTTCTCCTTCCTTTGCCAGTGGGAGCGCGCTTAACCCCTTAACTGCAGGGTGTCACTTTCGTGACGCTTGGGAGCAAGGGATCATACCACGGGGCATCACTTTTGTGATTCTGTGTTATTTTGAATTTGCCCAGGCTTTCAAGTGGTGGCTTGTATCATCTATCAGTACTGCCAATGTCCAACACTAGTCAGCACTCCTAATCTCATCTGTACTCCCATCCATTGTTGACAATTTAGCCATTTCTCCCCGTTCTTGACTCCCCTCCCTACCTCCCCTCCATTACCCTCTCCTCTCGCCTGCCCGGCCCTGCTACGCTAAGTAAAGCTTCCCTGGAATTTTCCACTGATTTCATCTATTGAAATAAACCCTATGCCCTATTCTTGTACCAAATAATATATACAAGAAAGAAATAAGGTAAGTGAGAGTGCCATACACCTGGAATTGGCTAATTATCACCTGACAACACCTCACGTGCACTCGTTCGCTAATTTTTGCTGTTTATTTCCCCTTGAAATATGCCGTATAATCTATTCTCATAATAAAAATATATATAAGAAAGGAAGGGAGAAGCCTAAGTGATATTTACATTCACCTGGAACTACCTAATTATTGCAGGCCACCACACTGTATTCTATGCTAAGTAAATCTTCCCTGGAATTTTCCACTGATTTCATCCATTGCCCTATTCTTATACCAAATAATATATACAAAAAAGAAATAAGGTAAGTGATAGTGCCATACACCTGGAATTGGTTAATTATCGCCTGACAACACCTCACGTGCACTCGTTCGCTAATTTTCGCTGTTTACTTCCCCTTGAAATATGCCGTATAATCTATTCTCGTAATAAAAATATATATAAGGAGGGAAGGGAGAAGCCTAAGTGATATTTACATTCACCTGGAACTACCTAATTTATAATGTATTGTCTAGATTTCCTGCCAATCGTTTCAGAGCTCTCACGAGGCTGACGTTGGCAGTAATGCCTTCTCCCTAGGTAAGCCACCCCGCCCCCGGCCCACCAGTATCAGTTTACTGTCGTCTTTCAAGGTGAAAGTACGTCGGATTTGCGCCTGCTAAATTCCTCCGCTTTTTAGCCCCATGCAAAGGGCCCTGTGACCTCTACCCCCTACTAAACCGCATGTGGAAAGAGGTAAAGGGCTGACAAATGATAGAGAGTGACTACGATCTTTCTGGTGAGTAAAACAGTGCAAGTGGAATTGTAAATAATGTGTAAATAATGGGTAAACAGCAACTGAAAGCAATGAATGTAAATATAAGTGAACAGTGAAAAATAGTTTTATAAGTTACTGCAAGTGACAGTGCTTAACACAGTGTAAATAAAATAGAAATGTAAATAATGTAAATAAATTAGAGAAAGTAAATAGAAATGTAAATGAGTAGTAGTATAAGAATACGAGTATATATACTAGGAGTAATGAAAGTGAAAGTTTCACTCTAGCATGTATGAATACTATGAGTTATGAGAGTGAAGGTGAAAGTGACATTCACTTTCAATGCTAGTATACAGGACGAGAAAGTGAATGCTATGTATTTTACTGAAAGAGAAATTGAATGCCTACAGTGACAATAAACTACTATTACTGAAGGAAATTTATGGATAAAGACTGTAGATACATATGTGTTATATAGTAATAGAAATATAAACTGTGAGTGTTTTTATGAATAATAAATGACAGAACACCAGCAGCGAACGATGTCAAGTGGGAAGGTCATACGCCCCCGTAATTTTCATTGCTTTCACTGTTTTTTTTTTTTTTTTAGTATGGATTCCAAACTATTTGAGAATCATAGAATAGTGTTTCTAGTGATAATATCAGGCTGTGGTAATCATATTACGGGTTGTCAGGAAGTGTAAAGTGGAGACTTCGTTACCCAACTTCAGAGGTCTCCACAAGTCCTACGGTACTCGACAAAGGCTCAACAAACATCCCAGGAGAAAGCTGAAGGTATGTACCAAAAGCATATGTGATTTTAATATTCTAGGACTAATAACTGATTTTTGGCAAATATTTTTTGAGAGTCTGCCGGAGCGCGAATATTCCCGCGGGAGACGCAAGTCAAAGCAAAACAAGCCCGCGGTTAAGGGGTTAATAGCTGATACTCCGAGGCCGTCTCCAGATGGGTCTGTAACTGAAGGGTGTACGATGGCAGCTCCTTCCCCCACACCTACGATGGCCATTGTGGCGGTGTTACAGGGGGAAACAACTGAGGGGCGTATGATGGCCACTCCCTCCCCGGTACGTACGATGGCCATTACCGCGGCGTTGTTTGGGACTGTTTCTGGAGCAGTCCCACCCCAAACCTGGTGAATGCTGCTCCGCTCGCGAGGTCGTCTCTTCTTCCTGCGTGGTTGTTGTTAGGTCGGTTGCGAGGAAGAGGGACTCAAAGTAGGGGCACCCTTCTCGCTCTGGGTCATTCTTGCACTGACCTGGCCCGCCATGGTGTCCTTCTGGGGTTGTGGTGGGGCTGCAGCTCGGCAGCGGGGTGGGGGGTGGTGGGGTGGCTGGTCTGGCTGTGGCGGAGGTGTGTATTTTAGATTAAAAGAAAAATAACTCGACCAAGAGAACTCCATCGACTGCAGATATGTAATGCCTTTCTACATTACATTCCTGCATTCATCATCTGGTGACTCAGTCGAGGCACAACCTAATATAGGGGACATCAATATATGAAAGGGAACCAGATGAGTCAGTAACATTTCCATATACGTCAGCTGTCGGCCCTAATGAGAATAACTTAAGCAAGATGGTATAATGTATTCACATAATATGTACAAAAAGTGAAGGACCTTGTCCAACAGACCACCATCAACTGCAAGTGCCCAGTACCTTTCTATATTGGACACATGCACTCATCATCCGGTGACTGTCAGGCGAGGAACAGGGTTTAATGTAGGGGACATCAATATTAGTAAAATACATGCCTCCACCGCCGGACCCCCCACCCTGCTACGGAGCCGCAGCCCTACCCTCACACCAGGAGGACACCACGGCGGGCCAGGTGAGTGTGGGACTGGCCCAGAGCAAGAAGGGCGCCGGGGCGCCCCTACCTTGAGTCCCTCTTCCTCTCAACCTACCCAACTGCGACGTCGCGGGAATGCGACACTACTTCACAGACAGAGCCGCCCTCACCAGGATCAGGGTTGGACTGCTCCAGATACAGTCCCAGCCAACACCGTGGTAATGACCACTGTACGTACCGGGTAGGGAACGGCTACTGAACGTCCCTCAGTTGCTTCCCCCTGCAGCCACGCAGTAACGGCCGCTGTACGTACCGGGGAAGGAACAGCCACTGTACGTCCTTCTGCTGCAGCCACATCTGGAGACCGCCTTGGTGTGCTAGCTATTGAGCACACACCGACAGGCAAAGGCAGGGGGAGTGGAGCCGCGACAATGGCCACTGTATGTGTCGGGCAGGGAATGGCCACTGTACGTCCCTCACCCACCTCCTCCTTCTCCTACGGGAGTAACCCTGCGGTAACAGCCACTGTAAGTACTGGGGAGGGAACGGCCACTGTACGTCCCTCAGCTACTTCTCGTTGGGCAGGCAAACCTGCGGCAATGGCCACTGTACGTGCCGGGGAGGGAACAGCCACTGTACGTCCCTCATCTGCCTCTTCCTCCTTTGGGAGCAGCGCCGTGGTAACGGCCACTATACATACCGGGGAAGGAACGATTACTGTACGTCCTTCTGCTGCTGCCCTTAGAGACTGCGGAACCGCAACGACAGCCACTGTACGCGTTGGGGAAGGGATGGCCACTGTACGCCCTTTGTCTGCATTCTCAAGGATTCTCCTGGAGGGGAAGGCCCCTTACGCGGCCGGCTCACTACCTCTCGGCTGCGTGGGACGCCCTTTTCTCTCTCTCCCTCTAGGTGTGGTTCCCTGGAGGTGCTGTCGTTCCAGGAGTGGTGGCGAAGTCCTGTCCCAAAAGGCCGGGTTCCTGCCCTACGGCCTGTCTCTGGATGACGCCGGCCCCTGACGAACGCCCCGCAGGAGACGTGCCGCAGCCAGCCCCTGACAGCGCCCCACCCTGTAGGTGACTGCAGCACCAGGTCTCCCAGGGCCAGCCTGCAGACCCCAAGGCGGGACCGCTCAGGCCACGCTCCCCGTCGACCCTCCGCCTGGAGTAAGAAGCGGCGGGCCCAACTCCTGACGCTGTTTGGCCCCAGTCCCGAGGGCCACTTTCCAGGTCGAGGCCCCCAGACGGAAAGGGCCTCCTTGCACCCCAGACTGGACACGCGCCCAGGCGGTGATGCCCCTGAGAGCTGTGCCGTGCCTCCTACACGAGAGCTCTCCCGAGGGGCCCTCTTCCACTCCTGGGCGCCACCTCTGTAAACCCCAGGCATCAGCAGTCCAGTGACGACACCTTCCACCTCCAGAGTCGTGTCAAAGACTTAGTGAAAGTGACAGTTGGTGAATGTGAACAGTAAGACAGAAACAGTACACCAGAAGGTGACGGTCAGTGAACGTGAACAATGAGACAGAAACAATACACCAGAAAGGACAGTTAGTGAATGTGAACAGTGAGACAGAAGTAATACACCAAGGTTCCTACCCTAACTTATCCAAGGTACTGTGTGTATACCCAAGCCCTTTGGAACCAGGTAAATGTATTAGTGGCAGCCCGAGACTAACCTACTAAGAATGGTCCACAAAGACAGAACGTGTGAACAGTGTCGCCGTGGCTAAGTGACATTCCCTTGCACCGTGACTCAGGTATAGACATCACACCTATGTGATATGTATGCTAGTACTGATTAGCTTGGCGCTTCACTCCATCCGTATGTAGAGTATCCTGACGTGTGTATTAAATGACAATTGTGCATTAACTCTAACATCTATACTGTGCCCTTGTGACCTGTTATAAATATGTGTATTGAATTAAAGTTGTACACTGACCCCGACGTCAATACGTTGCTTATGGACACATTGTACCAATAGTAATAACTCTGTCACTGTACCCCGTCCATATTCAGTATATCTTTGTGTACGTATTGTAAAGAGTTTGAATTAAGACAATAGATGTGTTAAGGTATCCTGCCGAGTTTTTATGCCCTGTTCCTTTGTGAGTGTTCTACTTCCGGTCTAGAAAGAGGACCCCGCTCAGTCGCTGGTGTCTTAAGGATGAGAGGTAGGACTAAAAACACCCAGCATAACAATTAGAAATAGATCAGTGAGAGGAGGAACTATTTCAAATATGTCAACTGTCAGCTCTAATTAATAGTACAATATATACATATTTTAATATTTACAGTAGCTAAAAACCAAAATCATACAGTAAAAAAGTCACATCACTCTGATCAGTCCGGTCTTTCTCAAGAAAGCCATCAATTTATCAGTCATAATAATGTCCCCATCACCCAGGATGGTGGAAAGAGTGAAGGGAACGTCACAGTAATTTATATGTGAAGCACGTTCACAAATAAATCGCTGACAGCGCAGGATGATATGACTGATAGGAAACACCGCATCACAGATGTCACAGTGCGGTGGAAAGCGTCTTTCCATGTACGGTTTTATGTGCGTTACCATGGTGGCATTGAGCCGTAATCGCACCAGGACTGTTTCCTCAAGACGACTGGGATGGTTGGCAGTATCCCAGTTGCCCAGGTATGGCTTACAGGTTGGAATATTAAGTCTCGCCAGAACATTTGGGTATAAAATCTCCCACTCCTCTCCCTACTGGCCACAGGGGAACGCAGTATGTGAACATAGCCATCGTACTCTCATGAATCAATTACGCATGTGCATCGAGGCTACGAAAGACGACGACTGGCCGGCTCATGTGAAGATCGTTCAATGGGGCATGAATTCCTGTCCCCGAGAAGACGGGGTTTCTCCGCATGAAAGAATATTCGGCGAGGCCCCCCTTCTATTACCACTATGCCAACACCTGCAACCACCCACCTCTGCCCCCACTACAGACCCGTTGCACCTTCTGAAGGGCCGACTGCACCACCTACAAAAAAAGTTTAGACCTTGGTCCCAACACAGCCTCCAACCCCTTCAGCCCGGGCGACACCATCGTCATCGCCCAACTTCCCACCCCCCCACAAACTTGCCCCCCGCTTCACGGGGCCTCACACAATCATCCGCGTCCCCAACCCTTACCAAGTTGTCATGTATTATCACGGCACCCCATGCACCCTCCAAAACCACCACGTGCGCCCTTTCCAAACGCCCGCCCCTGCCACCCCGACACCACACCCCGAAACTCCTCCTGTTCCCGCGCCACCCTCCACTTCCACATACGAGTGCTACAATTCCTCCTCACCCTCCCCTTCCATCCCCCCTACTACCTCAGCCTCCCCAGCCGCCACCACCCCCCGCACCTCACCTGACATCTCACCTGCCATACCAACTTCCCCTCGCTCTCCCTCACCCCTTCCCTCTGCCACCCCACCCTCACCACCCAGCCCCACGTGTCCCGCCCATGCTGTCACACCCTCACCACAACCCACTACCACTGCCCTCTGCCCACCGCCCTTGTGTATGCCCATTCCGATGGCCTCACCCCCCACCGCGCCCCCCACTCTCACAGCAGCCCGTCCTACCCAACCCCGACCACCCTGCATGCCCACTTCCCCACCCACTCCCACCGTCAGAACCACCACCACCCGCTCAGGCCGCCTCTCATGCCCATCTGCCCGATACACTCGTTCTCCTACACCACCCGCCTCCCCACGACTTTGCACTGTCATGATACACCAAGCACAAATCCGCTCCACCTACACTTCCCAGAGACTTCACGCCGCATTACCACAGCACAAAACTCGACCCCTACCCTCGGTGTCCAGCATACAGCACCACACCACACCAGCAGCAACACCGAGCAAGATGAAAGTGCGACGGGGAGTATGGGCACCTACCCTCGGCAGGAACTGCCGGCTCCGTGGACCACACCACCTGCTGAGCCTCCTCCGCTCCGCCCCCACCACCTCCACGCTCTTCCTCACCTGCGACACGGAGCAGGAAGGAAACCACTCCACTGCTGCCTGGCAGGTCCTTCTACAGCACCTCCAACCTGTGTACACCACCCACGACACTCACATATACCACCTCCAACCACGGGGACATGACTTTTTCCAGGAGGAGAGTGGTGAAATGCGTGATTTACAGCATAGTGGTGAAGTGCGTGATTCACAGCAGAGTGCCCCCAGAAACTCACTGAAACCCCCACCCAGACCCCACGGAGTAGCCGCAGCCAAACCACGGGATGCCATGCGCCCCTATAACACCCAGCCGCCACACTGTCGTCCTAGCAGGAAGATGACACTACCTTCGGGGAGTGGGACCACCAGAGCAGATCGAGGTGGAGGTGCCTGTCCAGCTCCAAACAGTGTCCCTCAGGAGTTGGCCTGTAGCCACTCCCGCCTTCAACAGGAGTGTGCCTGTAGCCGCTCCGAAGGTGTCTTCCTCTTTGGGACGGCCTGTAGCCGCCCACCCCTCGTAAGGGAATTGGTGTCTCACCGACCTGAGGGTAATCAGGAGACGGCCGGTTGCTGCTCCCGCCTTCGTCAGAAGATGTTCTTCCAGGGACGGCCTGTAGCTGCCCTACACCCCCTCCTGCAGGAGTTGGCCTGTAGCTGCTCCTCTCTTCGGCAGAAGGAGACGGCCTGTAGTCGCTCCTGCCTTCGTCAGATGGTCGGTAGCCACTCCAAAGGTGTTGCCCTGAGTCGGCCTGTAGCTGCTCCTCCCTCCGGCAGAAGGAGATGGCCTGTGGCCACTCCCACCTTCGTCAGATGGCCTGTAGCTGCTCCAAAGGTGTTGCCCCCGAGTCGGCCTGTAGCCGCTCCTCCCTCCGGCAGGAGGAGACGGCCTGTGGCCACTCCCGCCTTCATCAGATGGCCGATAGCTGCTCCGAAGGTGCTGCCCCAGAGTCGGCCTGTAGCCACTCCCCCTCCCTCCTGCAGGAGACGGCCAGTGGCCGCTCCCACCTTCGTCAGACGGCCGATAGCCGCTCCAAAGGTGTCCAGAGGTGTGCTGATTCACCCACTCAGGCCACAGCCAGTAGCCGGGCCTTGGCGCCTCACAGTTGCGCCCTTGGACAGCCACGGCCAATAGCCGGGCCCCACGGCCAGAGAGAGGGGTCAGAAGTGTCATCGTCCCAGCGTGAGACGAGAGCCCGGACCTCCAGCGCCAAAGGACCCCAGAGAGGCCCTACAGCCTCCCTTGACCTCTGCTCCCTACGTCTGGCCCTGGAGAAGATCCACCTGACGGACCCTAGCTCAGGTCGGTGCCGCAGCCCCTCCCTGACAGCGCCCCTTGACTCTGGGGGCTGCAGCCCACGGGTATTCCAGGCCCTCCCCACGACACCCGGGCGTGATCTCTCCACGCCCCTGAGTCGGCGAAAGACCTCCACCTCCGGCCGAGACTTGAGCCAGAGATTCCTGGACCTGTTTGGCCCCAGTCCTGAGGGCCACACTCCTGTACCTAGCCCGGAGACTATGGGCCCCTTCGCCACCTGCAGCCCTGGATGAGAGAGGACACCCCTGTGAGTCGTCCCGTGCCCTCCCGGCACGCCCTCCCTTGGCGGTGCCCCTATTCCGGCAGAGTTGTCGCCGGCGTGTCTCCCCGCCACCCCCACTATATGAGTAAATTATGTTAAGTGTGGTGCTGCCCCTGAATTAGTTAAGTGACTTATGCTAAGTGTGACGTTGCCCCAGAATCAGTGTAACAGTGATACAGTGACTTGATGTCTGTTGAATATCGGGGCAAGTGAAACCACGGGACGAGTGCAGAATAAGTTCTGGTGAATCAGACTCACGAGTGACGCCCTTGTAGAAAATCAGTAAGACTACTACCCCGAGAAATTCTCTATAGCAAAATACACAAGTGTCCCTTGTTACCAGGAAACAGTAGAGAAAAGTGTTAATAATATTCTCCCGCTTGTATTACCATAAACACAGTGAATTGCCAGTGTCCTCCACCCTCCCTTTAAGAATTTCCTCCCAGCAGTTAGTGTGTACGTAAGAACCTGGACGAGGAATAGAATCAATTGTCATAACTCCTTTGCTATCAGAAAATACTAAGTTTGAATTAATAATACTTATTCCCTCCCAATAATACTATAACTCTGTTCTGACCCGCCGCGCTTCACCCCCCCCCCCCCGTGTGAGACTCACTCCCCACGCGCACCACAATCCTGTATTCCCTGTACACCTGTGCACTAGAATTACTGTGTTGGCATCAGTATCTGTTAAGCCAGTATCCTGCGAGATACTAATATCCTAGTTAAGGTTTTATTTTTCTGCCACATATTGTGTTGTAATATCTGCTGATTTTGTCCTGTGTCAGACTGTGGTAATATACGTGTAAAGGTTATTGCCTGGAGTTTTTGAAACTATCTCTCTTTATTGCACTAAGCCCCGGTCTCGAAAGAGGACCCCGGTACACGTTAGGTGTTCTAGGACCGAAGAGTCGGGCCTTTTTCACCTAGCATTACAGTTTCCTTACACTGCATAACACTCTAAATTATTTAGCATACAGACTTAAACAATCACACAAGGAAAACATTATAAAGAAAATGAGCAAAAAAATTACTGCATAACTTACGAAACAACTATACTCACAAACAGCAGGCAAACTGACAACTCTGACTCGTAACGGAACTACAGTGAACATTGGGAATTAGTGAGAAATTTCGAGGCTACCTAACTAACAAATCCCAGTTCTTAACACTACCCCCGCCCTAGTTCTTTGTCGTCCTGACAAAAATACAGAAACCTAACCCTTAATCCTAATGAAACATCTAACTATACACAAAATAACCCTTCAACTACCGAGGACATCCTTGCAACTCCACACAGTCCACTCCTGATTCACTTCTCTTAGGAAACTCACCATCCTCTTGCATTTCAGCTCCTTGGTCCTCCTGAACATCCTCAGCTTAGGGAGAGCATGATTTCTCTGAGACGTCCCAGCTGTACTGTCCTGGCCCATGGTACTGCCACAGACGATTCACGTGTACCACCTTTGGGCGAGAATTCCTGGCTCTCTGAATCCGGTAAGTTATGTCTCATGGGCAGTCCAACTTAGTGTAAGGCCCATCCCATGGGCTCTGCAGCTTCAGTGACTGCCCAATCTTTCGCTGAGGATTGTATAAGCAAACTTGGTCACCATCCTTGAAGCTCACCTCACTTGCCTTGGCATTATACTTGCACTTCATCATTTCGCCTGAAAACTTAAGGGCTCCTCACACTTGATGATGTACCTCAGCCAGCCTTTCCTGAAGATACTTTGCATAGCTGGAGGTGTGTGTAGGCAGCTCTTCACCAGGTGGTCTTCCCAGTAACAAGTCAACGGGTAAGCATAACTCGTGGCCCAACATCAGTTTTGCATGGGTGTTGCTGGTAGACTCGTGGGATGCAGACCGATATGCCATCAACAACGCAGGTAACTCCTGGTCCCATTCCGTTTGTCCCTGTACACAGTACTTGACCAGTTCTTGTCCCAGGGTCCAGTTGAATTTCTCCACCATCCTAGCTGACTGTGGCCTTCGTGGGATCGTCCTGGTCTTACTGACCCCCAACAACTTGCAGCACTCACGGAACACAGCAGACTCGAAGTTTCTACCCTGGTCTGAATGTAGCTCTTGTGGCATTCTAAAACGACAGAAAAACTGATCAACCAACACCTGAGCAACAGTCCCAGCCTCTTGATCAGGGATGGCATAGGTTTCTGGCCACTTTGTGAAATAGTCCATGGTGACACATACATACCTGTTCCCTCTTTCAGCGAGTGGCAAAGGTCCAGCAATGTCCACCGTGACTCCATCAGTACACCCACTTGATACGGCTGAAAAGGGGCACGACCACGTTTCTTGGGTCCCTTCTTGGCACAACACACATCACAGGCACCGCTCTTCAACATCCTTACACATGCCAATCCAGTAGAATCTCTGTCGAAGCCAACTTAGAGTTTTTTTTTTTTCACTCCCAGGTGCCCATTAGTGATCTGGTTATGGGACTCATCCAAATTTCTCGGACCTTATCTACTTCAGAACCACCAGTTGCCAATACTTGCTGAGCCCATCGAGTATCTCTCACTGACTCTCCAGTAGTCCATTGTTCAAACGAAGAAGGTGCCACTGACTCCAGTAACTTTTAGTCGCAGCGTTAAATCTGGAGACCTCTTCCCAAGATGGCCACACTGCACTCTGCTGCAGCCACTCTAGCACTGGTTGTACAGTAAATCCGCATCCTCCATCTGCATACTCTTCAGGTCTTCTGCATCTGACACTGGCCCTGTCACTACAGTACGGCGACATTTCTTGCTAAGATTATTATTCCTACCAACCCTCTAACTATCATCCAGTTGCTTTATTATCCTGTGTCTCGAAAGTTTTCGAGCTATTATTAACAGAAAAATTTCAAAGCATCTTTCCTATCACAACTTTCTTTCTGATCGTCAGTATGGGTTCCGTCAGGTGTGCACTGATGACCTCGCCTACCTTTCAAACTCCTGGTCATCCCCCTTTCAGGACTTTGGCGAAAGCTTTGCCATCGCACTTGACATCTCAAGCTTTCAATCGAGTCTGGCATAAATCTGTAATTTCCAAACTGTCCTCTTACAGTTTCTATCCTTCTATCTGTGCCTTCATCTACAGCTTCCTTTCTGGTCGTTCTATAGCCGCTGTTGTAGACGGCCATCTTTCTTCTCCCAGATCTATCAACAGTGGTGTTCCTCAGGGGTCTGTCCTATCACCAACTCTCTTTTTATTCATCAATGATCATCTAAGCTGTATATCTAACCCTATCCACTCGTACGCTGATGATTCCACCCTTCACCTTTCCATTCAGTTCCTGCAACGTCCATCCCAGCAGTTTTTTCAACAAACAAGGGATGAGGTGGCACACCTAATGTCTGACTTGGTTCGTATCTCTGACTGGGGTAAAAATAATCTTGTTTTTAATGCATCAAAGACTCAGTTTTTGCACCTATCAACCCGACAAAATCTTCCACAGGAGTACCCACTAATGTTCAATAATATCCAGCTCAAGCCTGCATCATCTTTGAACATGCCTGGGGTTTCATTCACTCGGGATTTATCTTGGAAAGATCATATTACATCTCTTGTAAAATCAGCTTCCAAGAGATTAGATGTGCTAAGCCGACTCTGTATCTTCTTTACCCCTGCACAGTTGTTGACTTTATATACGGGTTTTACCCGTGTAGAGTACAACTCTCATGCGTGGGGAGGCTCCCCACATACAGCTCATTTCAATAGGGTGGAGTCAAAGGCTTTTTGTCTCATTAACTCTCCTCCTCTCACTGGTTCCCTTTAACCTCTGTCTCTTTGCCACACTGTTGCCTCTTTATCTCTTTTCTATCGCTGCTTCAATGGTCACTGCTCCCCTGAACTGTCTGCTTGCACCCCTCCACCTCTACGATGGGCGCATAGCACCTGTCTAGCAACAAACTCTCATCCCTTTTCTGTTCAACTCTAATGCAAGAGTTTACCGTTACTCCCAGTCCTTTATTTATGCAACAGGTCAACTCTGGAACTGTCTCCCTCTGTCTGTATTTCCTACTTCCTATGATCTCCAGTCTTTCAAACGCAGTGTGTCCAGGCATCTCGAAATGAACAGATCTTGGTTTTGGCTCACGTTTGTATTGTTTTTGTTTTTTTCTTGGAAGGAATTGTTTGCGGACTCCTAGCCTTTGGTTCCTTCTTACCCGCATAAAAAAAAAAAAAACTGCTTGCCGTCTGTTCTTCCATCTTCTCGTACACTATTCATCATGGCTCTCCTGCATTTTCTCAGTGGTGGGGTTTCTTGGTAAAAACTGGCTGGTTGTTGTCTGTCACCAGCCTTCACTAATTTACCCTCATTCTTCTCATTTGGACATTCATGGCTGAAGTCCCACCTCATTACATGGCCAACACGCCTTTGGTACACTTGTAGATTTCCTTGCATTGCTCTGTTTTTGCTCCTTCTTCCACTTGTAACAATCGACCTTCATGTGTACCGGTTTCCTGCAGAACCAGCAACCTCCTCCAGTCGTCTCCTGTTCCCTCTTCCACTTTTAGCTGTTCTCTTTTCTATGTCCTGGCTTTTCACAATACCAGCAACTTCCTTCGAATTTTTCTGTTTCACATACCTGCCCCTTTCATGCCTTAAATCCTGCACTACGACCTGCCTGAAAATTGGATGTATTGGACCTGACTTAGGACTCAAATTCTAAAGCCCTGGCTAGTGCCTCTTGCATGCTTCTTGGTTGTGCCTGCTTCACTTGCGCTTTCAAATCTGTGCTATCAAGAGCATCGATGAACTGGTCCCTCAGAAGAGCCAATAGGTTAGGTGCTGCTCCAGGGTATGCCTTGTATGCCATACTCTCCAGGTCATGAGCAAGGGGAGGTTTAATCTCTGAGCTAGACCTCATCAGATCATATAGCCCTGCTAGGGTTACACAAAAGCGTTACCCCTCCCAGCACAGCAGCCACTGGGTGGGGCGCGAACTCGCAACCTCACGATTACGAGCCTGACACCCTACCACTGAGCTACCGCACTCCCCCGGTCATGAGCAAGCTGCTGTAGGGATTCGCCTCGAGCCCGTACACGGTTCCGGAATCTTGCTCAGTAAACCTAGGTCTAGTACATGGTCCCATATCTGCACTCCAGCACTTCTACTAGGGACTGATAACTGTTTCTCTCCATCACGACATCTGGCCCAGAATTTCCATCGCAGCACCCTTAAGGCTAGTAGCAAGCTACATTGCCCGCTGCCTATCATCCCAACCATTCTGATCAGCAAGGGACTCATACTGTGCACGGTAAGCTTCCCAAGAAACTCTACCATCAAATCCCCGAGGTTTCTTTTCAATAGGACCCCCATTATAGCCATGTACTTCACTGGTTTGGGGCCTAAAAACTGGGGCATAATTAAGTCCACGATTTAGATCTCCTACATTCTGATTATTCAGCCCTGTAATGTTACCTTTAGATGCTTGGGATCTGTCGAGATTCACCATACACTCTCCATTCCTTTCACATGCTCACTGTATGCTAACCTGAGGCTCAGGAGTGCAATATTTCTCTACAGCCTCAATTTTCTCACGAATTATCTTAACAAGGTCGACTGCATGCTTCAACTGGTTATCTACATGCTGTCTGCACTCCATCATTATTCCCCCTCTAATCTCCAGCAAGTTGTCAACATGCTGTCTGCACTCCGTCGCTGTTCCCTCACTAATCTTCAGCCGGTCGTCTACATGCTTCACCTGGATGTATTGATGATGTCTGAACTCCATCACGTTATTGCTTATCTCACACTTCTGCTGCCGTAGCTCAGCGTATACCTCCTTCAATTGTTCATGTTGTTCCTTCATTTTCCCCATGAAAGCTTCTAGCTGTCCTTGCATCGTCAGTTGTATTTCCCTCTGTTGCTCCTGTAATGCCTTCTGAAGCTGTTCCCTCTGTGCTTGCAACTGTTCTCTGATTTCTCCATTTTTTGTCTGTAGTTGTCCTTTGAATTCTTTCTGTCCATCATTCTGTGCTTGTAGTTGTACACTTAGTGCTTGTAAATGTTCTTTAAATTCTTTCTGTCCTTCGTTTTGTGCTTGCAAATGTTGTGAGTTCTTTCTTTGAAGCTTGCAATAGCTTCATGATTGCAGCCAGGGACACCTTCCCCTCCTGCCCAACTTGGCTCCTTGTCTACACATCCCCTTGCTCCGTGTCTAAGATTAGACTCACTTTCTAAATATCCATACTCCTGACACCAGTGTTATGATCCTGTCTCACACTGCCACAGGCTACAACAACAGTAGTTCAGTATAGGAAGGACGTTGCCCAGCGAGTTGTTCTTCCTATGGTCAGCCTTTCAGTGTACAAGACCAGCTGAGGCATTGAAAATATACACTGGCTTGTAAAGTTCTGTCTTTATTTTCCAGATATTTACACTTAATGCTTTCCATCTTCGCTATTTTCACAAATACCGAAGATATACAAACTTTACTAACTGCAACTACACTTAATGCTTGACAACAGCACTTCACTGTTTTCACAAGTACGGATGATATGCAAACTTCAATAACACCTCACTGTTTGCCAACAACACTATTAATATACAAACTTCATTGACACTGCACTGATACTACACTACACTCAAACTGAACTGAAAGCTGACTGAACTTGCTCTAGTCTCTTCCCCTTTGTAATATAGCCTTGCATTACTCTAGAAACTTCTAGGACACACTCGACAGGGCAACAGTTAAAACACTTACCAACTAGGAGACATCAAAATATGCCAGAGTTGCCTTACACATTTATTTAGCATACAATCTTAAATTACATAATTGAAATACCCACCGTGGCAACCGAGCACCACCGGAACATGGCGACACCCCCCCCCAGGAGGAGACCACGGAGGGGCTCTGAGGGCGTGCGCATTCCCCAGGCAGTATGGGCCTGTGTCCCTGTGTCCCCGACTACCTTGCACCCTTATTCCCCTGAACAGACCCAGTGGGAACATTGCAGTCCAGGTGTATTACCCTCCAGTGGACCTGCCCTCGCCAGGTTCGGGGTGGGCTGAATACTCAATCCCAAGCAGCACCCAAGTGATGGCCATCAGCCGCACAAAAGCCATGACAGCCATCAACCGCACAAAGCAAGTGACGACCATCAGGCACACAGACACAGAGATGGCCATCAGCCACTCAATTGCTGCTACCTCTTCCTCCCCTGCAGAAACCGGTGACAGCCATCAGCTGCACTCGGGGAGAGACAGTAACGCCCCCTCTCCTTCAGCAGTTGCCTCTGGGAGTTGGACCTCGGTGACGGCCTTCAGCTGCACCCACAGGCTGGTGATGGTCATTAGCCACACCTCGGCTGCTTTTCACTCCCCGTGCACCGGTGACGGCCATCAGCCGCACCTCACCCATGGCTCTGTTAGGAAGTCGGGCCCCAGTGACAGCCTCCAGCTGCACTGACGGGAAAGGGAGGCCATCAGCTGCCCTCTACCTGTTGCCCTCGGGACCTCGGTGATGGCCATCAGCCACGCCAGGGAGAGAGACCCCAACAAACATCTCTCATCCCCTGTGACTTCCCCTGTGGAGGACAACCCTTGCTTGGCTCACCCCTCCTGTAGCCGAGTGGGACCCTCCTCCATTTCTCCCCACAGAGGCAGCCCCCAGGAGGAACTTTCCTGTCTGGAGGAGGTTTGACGAGGCCCCATGGTGACCCTGGGAGTGTGCGCAGTACAGCTGGCACCCAGGCAAGATGACCAGCTGACAGACTCCCGCCGGCGGCTATGACACAGTCCATCCCTGACGGCAGCCCGACGGGAGGGAGACCGCAACTGCCGGACTCCCAGGGGTGCCCCTGAGATCCCAGGGTACGACCTCCCCAGTTCCAGACGACAGTGACCTCCTTCCCAAGGTGGACACAGACAAGCGTGCCTACTCACAGAGGACCAGACCACTCAGCAAGCCCCCACGAGCAGAGGACCTCTCACCATGCCGCCCAGAAGCCCACAGAAGACGACGTCATCCCTGAAGGAACACCTGATGGGATCCCTCCTGCACCTGGCCGACGTCTGTAGGGCCCCAGACTGCAGTAGTCCAGTCAAAGCCCTCTAGTCCGCCTAGTGTATCTGTGACTGAATAATGTACGGTGTGATACTTGTGTTCATATTGCATACTGTGTCTGTCTGGTGCCCTTGTGACTGAATGGTATAGTGTTCACATTATATATTGTGTCTGTTTAGTGCCCTTGTGATTGAATAGTATACTGTGTTCATATTGTATAGTGTCTGTTTAGTGCCCTTGTGACCGAATAGTATACTGTGTGACACTTCTGTTCATACTGTGTAGGCTACTAAGTCTGTCTAGTGCCCTTGTGACTGAATAGTATACTGCGTGATTCTAATATTCATGTTGTATGCTATGCA
Source organism: Coenobita brevimanus (assembly GCF_032717465.1). Taxonomy (NCBI): domain Eukaryota; kingdom Metazoa; phylum Arthropoda; class Malacostraca; order Decapoda; family Coenobitidae; genus Coenobita; species Coenobita brevimanus. The sequence goes on from NC_137008.1 coordinate 47,396,412, forward strand.
TAGCACTCCAGTTGGAGCTCTCTAGTCTGCCTAGTGTATTTGTGACTGAATAGTGTACTGTGTGAAACTTGTATTCATACTGTATACTGTGGGTAGAAATTAAGATAATAAACGTGTAAGGTTGCTGCCCAGACTTTTTATGCCCTGCTCCTCTCATAGTGTGTTCTAGCTCCGGTCTCGAAAGAGAACCCCGGCTCAACAGCTGGTGTTTCTAAGACGAGAAATCGGCCTAAAAACACCTAGCATAACACTGGTGGCCAGTGGTGGTTCTTGACCCGGGCAGAATACAGGGATGAGCAAAACAGGGACATCAGCAAAAATGGCAACAAAACCTCACGTGCAATTACCTAAATTCGACCCAGAACAATATGACATAAACACATACCTATCCATGATCAAACCACTCCTAGATACAGGGTTGAAGATGACAAACAGAAAATAGCAGTCACCCTGCCTCTCCTGGGCAAAGCAGCAGCCAGTATCACACCCAAGATCGGTTTGTAGTTGACATGGGTGAATTTCGCCCAAATAGTGATTCAGGCCATCACACCATCACTGGGAAGAGTTGTGGCACTATCACAGCTCGACAGCCTAACCTACAATGGGAACCTAGATGACACACTCATCCAGGCCAGGCGACTTGTCACCACCGCATTCCCGGAGACTGATGCAGCAACCTGGGAACAACATACATTCAACACACTTCTAAGGGTCCTCCCTAGTGTTATCAAGGAACATTTTACAATACACGACCCAACGGGAAACCTAGATAAAGACATCCTGCTGATATGACGTCTTCTAGCCTCCCGCTCCACCCCGTAGCAGATCAACATCGCAAGCAAATTCCCCACCCAAAGACCAACACCATACCACAAAACCACAGGCACCCTCAGCCCACACCAACCCCACGGCAACATCCAACCTATCCAGGGCACACCCTACCAACAAGTGCCCTAACCCCAAGGAAAATACAAACTTGACTTCCATCAACCTGTGGGAATTCTCCGCCTGCAGCCACAGATGTCCACTCCATGACATCAAAGAACAACTAAAAACTGCCCAGTGCACACCAGCCACCCAGGGACGACGGAAAGTGTCCTCCCTAGATAACGAGGGCACCAAGGACAATGCCTAACCAACCGAGGGCTCTGACCCCGGGGTAACAAAGCCGGAGGAAGACGAGATCCCACAGCTGCTGGATTTTTAGGCCTGCCCCTGCACCTCCCCACGGTGATGGGGGCCACCTCTCAGAAATACTGCCCCCCAGTCTACAACAAGATGAGACTGAACAGGGTACATGCAAGGCTACTGGTCGACACGGGAGCAACCAGATCCTGCCTCTACAGCCTATTTTACTCGTCACGTCGGCTTTTGGCCTGCTTTTCCCTACATCAGCTCATCTCGTGGATGCGGGGGATGGATCCCTGCCTATACGTGGGGAAACCTGGGCCCTACGCACCGACATCCACCAACAAGTCTCTATCCAACACAAATTCATCATGTTTGACTCAACCTGCCGTGCACATGATGGTTACTTGGGACTAGGCCTCCTGCAGAAGTTACGCACGAGCATCGATTGTCACAAGCGACGGCTCCAGTTCTAGAAGCCCCCGGACCCCTCTCCTCAGCCCCTCTGCACATGCAGACTCCCCCACTGTCCCCAGCCCCCCTGTCCCACCTCACTCCCCCACACCCCACCTTCCCAGCAACCATATCCTCCACCTTAACAGCTCCCCCCCAGCACGAGGTTTGGCTACATCTGAACACGCCCAGTGGAGCCTCCACCCTGTTCTCCCCCAGCCTACCACCCGGAACCCTCTCAGCCTGTCTGCTGTCCCCCACCTTCCTCCCCCCCACCAGGGGTAGTCTACGGCGTTGCCTCCTGTGGGAGTCCGTCAGCTGGTCGTCTTGCCCAGGCGCTGGGTGAACTGCGCACACTCCTGGGGTCACTCTGGGGCCTCATCAAACCTCCTTCAGAAAGGGGAGTTCCTCCTGGGGGCTGCCTCTGTGGGGAGAAATGGAAGGGCGTCCCGCTCGGCTACAGGAGGGTTGAGCCAAGCAAGGATCGTCCTCTGTAGGGAAGTCACAGGGGATGAGAGACGTTTGGTGGGGTGTCTCTCCCTGGCTCAGCTGATGGTCGTCACCGAGGTCCCGTGGGCAACAGGAGGAGGGCAGCTGATGACCGTCCATTTCCTGTTGGTGCAGGGGATGGCTGTCACTGGGGCCCAACTTCCTGACAGGATCGTGGGCGAGGTGCAGCTGATGGCCATCACCAGTGTCCTGTGAGGGGAGTCGATGACAGTCGAGGTGTAGCTGATGGCTGTCACCTGCCTGCTGGTGTGGCTGAAGGCCGTCACCAGAGTCCAGCTCCCGTAGGCAGCTGCAGCAGGAGAGGGGGCAGTACCGTCTCTCCCCGAGTGCGGCTGATGGCTGTCAGTGGTTTCTGCAGGGGAGGAGGGAGTTGCAGCGGTTGAGCGGCTGATGGCTGTCAGTGGTTTCTGCAGGGGAGGAGGGAGTTGCAGCGGTTGAGCGGCTGATGGCTGTCTCTGGGTTTGTGAGGCTGATGGCCATCACTGGTTCTGTGTGACTGATGGCCGTCACTTGGGAGCTGCTTGGGACTGAAGAATCAGCCCCACACCGAACCTGGTGAGGGCTGGTCCAGCTGGAGGGTAATGCCCTAGCACTGAGTAGTTCCCACTGGGTCTGTTGTCGGGCATAAGGATGAAAGGTAGTAGGAGACATAGGCCCATACTGCCTGGGTAGTGCACATGCCATCAAAGCCCCTCTGTGGTCTCCTCCTGGGTGGAGGTTGTGATGTCCAGGTGGTGTCTCATTGCAGTGGGTATTTCATTTCTATTGTCCATTATTGTGTCCGAAAATGCGAGTTTTCTCCTAGGTTCAGCACTGGTCTGGGCTGTGCTGGTAGGTGCAATCGAGGGGGGGGGGGGAGAATAATATAAGGTGACCGTTCTGCAACCGGGACGTGTTTTTTTTCTTCCAGTACACTTAGTCGTTTAGTCATATTGGCAGCATCGGAGCGAGTTCATTGAGATTTTGACTTGGCAGCATCGTGCCTTTGCTTGGGAAGAGATGAGACAGTTCAGCTAATCAAACTATAAAATCATCAGAATGGCCGTGTTTTGACATTAACCTAACCTATACTTGACCAATTTAGGCCCAACCTAATGTTAACTCAGCATAATACCTTATTTTGCTTGGGGGGATGAGGAAGGTACAACATTGCCAAGTCTTTTCTCGTGGTACTCGATCCAACATTGCCAGCATAATTGGATGACCAAGTACTGTCCTATACACCAGAAAAAAAAAAAAAAAAAATGCGTCCGGGACATTTCAGTTAGTTCAGCGAGTTAACGAAGAGTGAGAGACATTGTGAGTTTTGTGCACTGCAGTTCAATTTTTGGTCAGTGAGGCAGTGACACAGTTAGTCAGACAGTGAGAGCTAATCAATGAAGGTCGGAGTAGTCAGTGAGTGTTAGTCAGCCACTGAATGGTCAGTGAACATGTAGCAGTGAGTGAAGGACATAGTTAATGTGGGAGAGAAAAGTTGCAAGTGTATCTCAGTTGTGACTAGAAGGAATAAAACCCAGAAGGGTTTAGCTGCCTTTGATTAACTGCTTGGCCTGTCTACGAGTTACTGTCAACGTATCAACAAACTCTTAAAATTTGTAACAAGTGGTGTCAGGAGTGGGATACGTCTTGAGAGATGGAGATGCACAGACAGGCTGCCAAAACGGTGAACAGGCCTGTGCAACCTGTCCTCTCGTCACATACTACCCTGTCCCTTTATATGTAATCATGACTGTACATGCTGCCGAGTTGTGAAGCCTGGGTAGCCGTTTTGACTGTTAGTAACAGGCATGGTTAAGTCGCCAGCAATGACAGTGTTAGGTGTCTGTGTTGGGAGAGGAGCTGAGAGCTGCATTGCACTGGTGCAGGATGGGAGTTGTCAGGGGGAATGCAAGTGTTAAATGTTATGCAGCGTATTCTGAGTCCCGACTTCTCGGTTCAGGTATAGTGCGACCTTGGATTTTTTTTTTCTCAACCGGGTCAGTCACAGGCAAGGAAGGAAAGTCCAAACACAACTGGTCAAAGGCACACTTATATATTAACAATAGACAACTACATACACACCCATGATCAAAACTATGGGGCATGTAATAACCAGATAATCTAGGAAGGCTAGCCCTTACAATAAATATCTCCACCTAGTTTAGCAAGTTTGGCTTTTTGTCTCATTAACTCTCCTCCTTTTACTGACTCTCTTTAACCTCTGTCTCTTCGTCACACTGTTGCATCCGTATCTCTTTTCTATCGCTACTTCAATGGTCACTGCTCCTCTCAACTGTCTGCATGCATTCCTTCACCTCTAAGATGGGTGCTTAGCACCTGTCTAGCAGCAAACTCTCATCCCTTTCTGTCCAACTCTCTAATGCAAGAGTTAACTGTTACTCCCAGTCCTTCATTTATGCAACAGGTCAACTCAGGAACTGTCTCCCTCTGTCTGTATTTCCTGCTTCCTATGATCTCCAGTCTTTCAAACGCAGTGTGCCCAGGCATCTCGAAATGATTGGATCTTGAATTTGGCTCTCGTATTTTGTTTTTCTCTTGGAAGGAACAATAATTGTGGGCTAGCGGCCTTTGGTTCCTTCTTCCTCGCATAAAAAAAATTCTACCTTTCCTTACATTTGATAATTTCCACACAGTGTCATACATATGGTTCACACAATACACCAGGTGTGCTTGGTCTCAGATATATAACAGAGGCAGTCAAGTATATCTCCATATACCCAAACGTGTGAAATAGATGACAGTATATACTCATGTCCTTTTATATATATTCGCTTAACATAAACAGCCCCCTATGCTAGTTATATGCATCCACGTGACACAGACGATACCCTAGCTAGCCTTATGCTACGTGTGCGTTACATAGGACGAGAGAATATAGCATTCACGATCTATCCACGTATGGGGGCAGAAGGGGGTGGAAAGGGGGGGAGTGGTGATATAGACTTTCTTACAAGACAGGAAGTTGGGAGTACACCTCATATATCACTTTCCATTCACTTCATATGGCTAAAGCAAAAGGGAGGGGGGGGGAGGAGGTGCAGCACTGACGCTGTCTATCCATATGTAACACTGGGGGGGGGGGATAGTCACACTTGGGGGCAGCTCGTGGCCTAGCACCACGCACTGTGTGTGTGAGCTTATTGGTGGGGAGTTCACTATTCCACACAGGGAGGTAATACTTGGGGGGGAGACACTGGGGCGAGAGGGCAGGTCCACTGGGGTAGGGGCTTCCCAGACACTAGGGGACAAACAACCTCAGAGTCTTTTACTCACAGAACAGGCGGACGGGAGTGCTTGGGTCACGGTTGGCAGGAGGCCCTGCACCAGGAACCGCAGGCGGCGGCCGGGTGTTGGGGGTGGGCCGTCCAGAGTGTATTCCAAGGGTAGGTCGCCTGTGGGGTCGCCAAGAGTCCCGTAGGAGTTGGTGGGCGGCCCTCTCTGGACTAGGGCCGAAGAGGGCCAGGAGGTGTGTCGCATGGTGCTGGCCCTGAGTCATCGTCGGAGTACTGGGGGCAGACCTGGGGAGGCCCAGACCTAGGGTCAGCTGTGAGGAGGGCGGCGCCCTGGCTGAACTGCTGTCTCGTCTGACAGAGGCGGCCATCCGGGAGGGTCTGTGGCTGCCGTCACTGAGGGAGCCTCAGTGACTGCAGCAGGCACCGGGGGAGGCCTGCTGGCTCTGGGGGCTGTGGTCTCGCCATTGGGAGGGGGCCGGCAGGGGTGAGCTGTGGCCTCTCGTCCTGGAGGAGTCCGACAACACCTGGTGCTGCAGGGACGACACCGGACCTCGGGGATGTCATGCCTGCTGTGGTTTCTGGTGGGGTCCCTGAAAAAAAAGTCACCCTCTCATGTAGAGGGGTGAGGAGAGGGGCACCTCACTTACACCGGAGTGGTGGTTGGGGCGGGAGGCACCTTTCTCTACAGGAGCCTGGGTATGGGCTGAGGGGGAGCGGCCAGGGACTGGCCCTCCGGATACTACAGACTCTGACGGCGGGGAGTAGGTGCCCGATGGATACGTCCAGCTATTGCCACAGCTCCGACGGAGGCTGCACTCCAGCCGTTGTTCTGGCGGGGGGGAGGGGGGGGCGACTGATGGATACGCCTGGCTATGGCCACAGCTCCGACGGAGGCTGCACTCCGTCCCTTGTACTGCAGGCAGGGAGAAGGCGACCGATGGATATGCCCGGCTATGGCCACAGCTCTGGCGGAGGGTGCTCTCTGGCCCTTGTTCTGGAGGCAGGGAGAATGCGCCCGATGGATACACCCAGTTACGGTCACAGCTCCGACGGAGGCTGCTCTCCGGCCCTTGTTCTGAAGGCAGGGAGAAGGCGCCCAATGGATACGCCCGGGTGTGGCCACAGCTCCGACGAAGGCTGCTCTCCAGCCTTTGGGTCTGGGACTCCTGTCTTGGAGACAGCACTGGTGGATGGCGATGTCTCGTCCGCTGCTTCTTAGGGGGAATAGCAGCCCTTGAGGCTCCTCCTGAGTCCTCTGTCAAAAAGGAGGCCAATCCAGGGGACTTGGCATCTGAGGGTCTGCTTGAGATCTTGTCACTGCAAGTCCCACCCCGATTCTGGCGAGTGTTCCCTCCGCCAAAGTGTAGTGTACTTTTACTGTACACTGCCCGGTGGTCTGGCTGCGGGGAAGAGGGGCGTAGGGTCACGGGGGAGATACGCTGTTTGTGCCCGGGAGGCTCGGCAGGTGAAAAGAGCCTCTCCATCGTCTCCTTGTGAGGTGGGGGTCACCTCCCTGTACCCTCCTCCTAGGGTGGCGGTGTCTTGCTAGCTCCGCCGAGCTGATATTTCATTATAAATGTTTATTTCCTGTGTGTCACCAGATTTGACACTGAGTGACTGTCTAATGTTGTCATGCTGGAAACATGATTGTTACTTGTGCTGTGTCTTTGTAGAGGATTGATGGGTGACTGTATGTAATGAGAACTTCTTCATTACTTTCACTTCTGTCTGAGCTTATGTGTGAGTAGTGTTTGATTTTATGGGTCTGTTGTGTGTGTCAGTTTCGTTTCTTTTTGTACCTCTGCTTGTATGCTGTGGTTATGAAGGAACTGTAATGAGAAATTCTTCATGACCTTCACTTCTGTCTGAGCTTATGTGTGAGTAGTGTTTGATTTTACGGGTCTGTTGTGTGTGTGTCTGTTTCGTTTCATTTTGTACCTCTGCTTGTATGCTGTGGTTATGAAGGAACTGGCCTATTTCCTTTATTATTTTTCTAGTGCAACATTTTAGCTGCAGTATGTTTATGCACATTTGAGGCAGTGTATGTCAGGTCTGTGTGCTGTAGGTGGTGATGGTGGTCTACCCCAGTCTTTTTTTTTTTTTTTTTTTTTATGCGAGGAAGAAGGAACCAAAGGCCATGGCCCGCAGTAACAGTTCCCTCCAAGAGAAAAACAAAATAAAATAGAGAGCCAAATTCAAGATCCGATCATTTTGAGATGCCTGGACACACTGCGTTTGAAAGACTGGAGATCATAGGCAGCAGGAAATACAGATAGAGGGAGACAGTTCCAGAGCTGACCTGTTGTATAAATGAAAGACTGGGAGTAACGGTTAACTCTTGCATTAGAGAGTTGGACAGAAAAGGGATGAGAGTTTGCTGCCAGACGGGTGCTACGCACCCGTCGTAGAGGTGGAGGAATGCAAGCAGACAGTTCAGAGGAGCAGTGACCATTAAAGTAGCGATAGAAAAGAGATAAAGATGCAACAGTGCGGCGAAGAGACAGAGGTTGAAGGGAGTCAGTAAGAGGAGGAGAGTTAATGAGACGAAAAGCCTTTGACTCCACCCTATTGAGGAGAGCTGTATGTGGGGAGCCTCCCCACACATGAGAGTTGTACTCCACACAGGGGCGGATAAAACCCCTGTATAGAGTCAACAATTGTGCAGGGGTAAAGAAAGAGCGGAGTCGGCTTAGCACACCCAATCTCTTGGAAGCAGATTTTACAAGAGATGTAATATGGTCTTTCCAAGATAAGTCCCGAGTAAATGAAACCCCAAGCATGTTCAAGGATGATGCAGGATTAAGCTGAATATTATTAAACATTAATGGGTTTACCTGTGGAAGATTTTGTCGGGTCTGTCTGATACGGAAGGCCCACCAACTGCAGGCATGCATCTGCCCATGCAGGACTGTCCTGTGCAGTGGACTGATGTTCCCCGGAATCCCCGGTGGCTAACAGCATCATGCCAAAGCAAGGCGCAGGGATTAATGTGGAGGTTTGGTTCCTGGGTGGATGCTGCATTTGTGTGTCTCCACTCAGTTAACAGGGACACCATAGTAGGCTTCATGTCACCCTGTTATTTGGCTATTTGGTTATCACTCATTATTATAAATGGTTTCCTGAGTTACAGGACACCTTTTGCCTTGTCCCTCAGTGTAAAGCCACCTCAAGTGGAAGGAATGGGCGAAAGAGTAAAAGAGGACACATACTGTGCAAAAGAATTACAGACATGAAGGCAGAAGTAGGCAGTACTACCACACCTGCGTGGATGATGGGCACCCCCAACTACCACCTGTTGTAGTGTTTGATTGCAGGGACTGATTTGTGATGTATGTGGTTGTGTGTGGCATAGGGGGTGGAGAGGAGTTGTGTATGGTGTGTTGGAGGAGTGTTTGTGAATGTGTTGCATCTGTCACATATCCATGTGCTGTGGTATTGTCTGGTATTTGTTAATGATGTGCATACTTGTATGATGTGGATCTTTTCTCTGCAAGATGTGTATTGAATAGTCATAGATCCACATGTTTGTCTTGTACTTGTGATGTTCAAGGAGCAAACAGGGCATATGTATTGTGTTTGTGGCCCAGGACTGCCGTCAATGTCTTTGATGAATGTGAAAGGCAGGAAAATGACTATCTGAGAGTCACTTCTTTTAGTGTAGCCTAAAAATGACATAGGAAGCAGCTGTCCCCACACAGGAGATGGCATCCTGCCAGACTGGATCAGAGCCCTCCTCACAGGATGCAGGGCAGAATATGGAAGCTTTGTTACCAGGCAGGAGGCACATCTGCTCCTTTCCATCCAGGGCAACTGTGGTACTGCGGAAAGGCTCCTCTTCATCACCAGTCATCATTGTGAAGGGGTTAATTGATTTCTTGGCTAGTCTTCCACAAAACAAAAATTTTTTCTGAGCTTTTCATGCTCCTCCTCAAGAATGTGAGAGCATGAAAAAAATTCAAAAGAGGATAACTTCAACAGGCAGTTGATCCATCCTGGGTTGTCCCTATAAGAAAGTGACTACACCCATACCCCGATATCTGGCAGTGTTGTGTACCAGTGGGAGTATTTGGTCAGCAAGTAAGTTGACTGTGTCAGATATTGAAGCAATTTTCCCCATGAGATACTGAAGAAAAGCCAGAGATGCATTCCAAACCGAGACCCAAATTCTCATATACAATACTCAATCAACAAAGACTGACATAGAAACACCATAGGTAACGTTATTATCCACGTAAACAATGCCATTGCTAAAAAAATTAGACAGCAAACATCACATGCAGGAAGATAATGTGGGTGGGATGTGCAATGTGAGATGCTTCTGGGCAACTGAGAGGCAGGCAGCTGGCAGCCTGCCATGCGGGGGTGGGGGTAGGCAGGAGGATGATGGGGAGGGAGAAAAGCATGGGTGGGAGTAGGCAGGGGGATGATGGGGAGGGAGACAAGCATGGGTGGGGGTAGGCAGGGGGATGATGGGAAGGGAAACAAGCATGGGTGGGGGAGGATGGGGGGATGAGGAGGTAGCTGGCAGTGGGCAGGGGGGCAGAGGGATGGGGGGATGAGGAGGTAGCTGGCAGTGGGCAGGGGGGCAGAGGGATGGGGAGGGAGACAAGTGGTGGTGGGGTTGGATGGAGGGACAGGGAAGGAAACAAGAAGGCCAAACAGTCCCTAGTCTCTCTCATTCACTCACTCACACTCTCACTCACACACCATTTTCACTCACCACTCTCACTCACTCACTCACCATTCTCACCCACCACTCTCACTCACTCACTCACCATTCTCAGTTACTCACCACTTTCACTCACTCACTCACTCACTGGCTCACCCACCCACCCATACACATGGTGCCGGAGCTCTTTGTGGATCGTGGGGAATTAATCGCCGAACTAGTGGCAAAAAGGAACCAAGCCTATTGTGATTATGTGAATGAATACATGAATGTTGGTCCCATCTGGTATTAGTTAAAAAAGCGCAGATTTCGGCCAAACAAGAGTACAAAACACAGTGGAAGTGGAAAGTTTTTGTAGGTTGCTTCACGGCAGAAGGAGGTAGCTCTTTGTGTACATCTGATGGCGGCAAATTTGCATGCTTTACTGACGAGGATAAGGGTAAAGGAAGTGTTAAACTGAACCAAACAAGAGTAGCAGGAGTGGAGGAAATGGCAGAGAGGAATGTCCAGGAGTTAAAGAAGGTATGGACAGAGTTACAGGAATGGACCTTAGAACAGGATAAAGAGATCAAGATACAGTGGGCTCGCACAGTACACGAGTAGATGGGTGGTCCTGGACCTCGTGCACTATGAATACATAATCTTGTGGGAAAAATTACATATTGGCGGTACCCCCTCATACCTTGACATTTTTTGACCCTTAGAGACATAATACAGGGAAAATTTTTCAGACATACCCTACACATACAGCTACAATAACAAAAATATGGTCTGTCAACTTATCAACAGCAGACAACAGACCTGATTAATAACAGGGGTTCTGAGGCACGGCAACACACTCAGAGTCCCCCGGCCGCACCACGCTTGTGTAATGGTTGCCAGTGTTGTATTATTCCAGGCTTTGACGAAGAAATTTATGGCCAGTCAAATATTATATGTCTTCCAGAATGCAGCAACAGTCATTATTGTGGGCGTTGCAGGTATGCCAGGTGAAGCAGGTAGAGATGTACCGATACCAATACCGATACCACAAAATGGGACCGATACCAGTGCTACTACCGATATTGATACCAGTGAGGGAGAGTGGTGCTTGCCATCTGAGGGCTGTGGCAGGACCCAGAGCCGCTGATGCGAGGCTACCAACACACCATGTACTCAAAATAATATGATACTAAATAATTGGATATTACCAATAATTTATTTTCCATCCCTATAAAGCATCCAAATTCTATTTAACAAAATAACTTCCAGCAAGTGATATGCTACAAACTAAATATCTTTTAAGTATCAGTAGTATCGGCAGAAAATCAGCCAATACCGATTCCGATACTCTAAAAATACTTTGTAAAAAAAATGTGTTCTTCTCTTCCTCTGATCTTCCCTCATTCTTTGTTCTTGCCTCCTCCCTCTTCTCTTTTAGTAATCCAAGTTCCTCTTGAGTTAGGCATCTTTTTACCCATACATTTTTGAAGTCCTCCTTTTCCATAAGTTTGTTTGCATTTTTCAGTATTTCCTCCAGTGTTTTCACTCTGGAAGGTTACTTTCAGAGGTCTTGATATATTTCTCTCATATTTCCCTAGCCTTTTGTGTCCCTCTATGTCTTTACTGCAGATTTCCTCTGACACGTCCTTCAATGTGTTCATTGTATTTGTCATCTCCTTTTTGTCTCGAAATCTTGTTTTTTATTTCTTCCTCCTCTATACCAATGATTACTATAGATTTGTTGATGTCTGCTGAATCGTTGACCAATTTTGAAGTGTTCTGGATTATTTTCTTCACTTCCTTTTTAATGCTCTTTTCTTCAACTCTTGTTTCTAAGTCTGTCTTTACTTTCACCATTTCAGCATATGTGGTTTCCACATCATTTATGTAGCTCTGCATTGTTTCATTTACCTGGGTTATCTTCTCCTCAATATCACTCCTATGATCTGTCAGAGTGCTTGCCTGCCTTATTGTCTCTGTATCATTTCTGAACTCTTCCATAATACTCTCATGGTTGACAACTGTGCTTGCCATTTCACTAATCTTCCTTCTAAGTGTACCCACCTCAACTGATAATTCATCTATTGTTGTATCTCTCTTATTAATATCCCTTACTAAATTTTCATTTTCTTCCTTTTGCATGTGCACATGCTTTTTAATTTCATCTATTTTACTTTGAAATGCCTTCTCTAATCTGTATACTCATTCTACCAGTTTATTATTCTTCTCCATTTCCTCCAGTTCCTGGTAGAAATCATCATCCTGCTTTCTACCTTTGTCCCTTTTCTTAACTCCTCCCAAAGTTGATTTGCTAAAGATGGTGATCATCATCTGGTACTAACAGAAAACTTCTTACAATTTTGCATTCCTCCACGTCACAGACTAAAGTCAACAACGAAACAGCTAATTTGCTTGTTTTGGCACTGCTGCCTACTTCATTGTATTGTTATTGGAACAATGCTTTTATATTAGAACACTATTTAGTTGGACCTAGTACTAAGCTTGACTCATATAAAGTTACTTTTTAGATACAGGGGAGGGTGGTGATGGTTCGGACATTAAAAAAAATATATATTTATAAATATTCAGGTTTAAGCAGGAGAGTAATCTGGTTTATGTCAAAATGTTGCCACATCATTTAGCTCTTTAGACTGACAATATGAAATTCATAGCTCTTTTCAGCTTTAAGCTATAGTTAACAAAACACGTGACTAAATCGTCCGAACCATCCTTACCAGTGGTGATGGTTCGGACAGAAGGGTGGGATGGTTTGGCCATAGGTATTACTCAGCATATTCTTAAAATTATGTGAGATGGATTGGATACAACCAAACATTTATTAATTCAAAGACATTTCATTTTCCTAAAGTACAATATTAAACTTCAGAATCTAAATGAACCACTTGATATTTGTTTTAAAAAACTAATACTTTATAACTGAATTAACCTTCACCAGATTTATTAATAACTGACTTAACCTCTTACTTTCTGCTTCAAAATTATGCATAATTAGCCCCCTCCCTCTCTCTCTCTCTCTCTCTGGAATACTGACTTCACTTTTCACTTTCTGTGCCTTATTTTAAACTGACTAACTTCACACTTTTAACGCATATTGCAGCCTGCAAAACTGAAATAGAAGTTGTAATACCCCTTCCATCTTTTTACACTTTGAGAAATAGGTTAAATAAACAAAGCTATAAATATATATTCCCTGATAACTATGAAGAATAGTTTCACTATGTATTCAAATATAAATGATCAAAAGTAGCATTATCATTTGAGAAGGTCATGACTTGGTAGTAGCAGAGGGTTAGTTCCGACTGTCCGAACCATCCCCCTCCTTAACTGTCCAAATCATCCCAAATCTTTGTAATTAATTGACAGGTACTCTCAAGTTTCACACGAGAGTTTAACATTCGTGTTTCATAGCAATGTGTTCTACATGCAACACAGATTCATCCTGATAATGCACAGTTCAATGCTTGGCATATTCATAAAGGTAGAGCTTACAATATACACCCAAATTATTACATAAGAGATGCAAAAAAACATAAAATCCGACCTGCATCAAAAAGTGAGGGGTTTCTAGCTTGGAGGTTCCGTGTGGCCGAAGTAAACAAACTCTCCCACTTTCATGCAAGATCACACAGCCCTAGGTCCCGTACGTTTCTCAGGGAATGCACTGTCCGAACCATCACCGTCCTCCCCTAGCCATTTGAGGGCCAGTGCGGAGCAATGCGCAGGCACGTCCTCTCACTGTCGTGTCGAGTGTGTATGTGTGTCAGTAGGTGAGTGAGTGAGTGAGTGAGTGAGTGAGTGAAAGTTGTAAGTAAGTAAGAATCTTTTGCCTTATTCAGTTCTTCTCTGTTCCTTTCTGATCTAACTGTCATCCATTTTTCTTTTAGTCCTGAAATTATCACATTTTTTCATATCTGCTACGTCCCTGACTAAAGGTTCTCTACATCTTAGTACCCTAACCACTTCCTTTTCCACCTTTTCCTTGTTTTGTTGTTCTATAATGTTTCAAATTTCCTCTTGAATTTTCTTCCACCCCTTGTGTTGTCCCTTGATATCCTTAATATGTTCATCTTGCATCCTTGATTTTGATTCACGCTTATCTAGTTTACTTTTCGTCCTGTCCCTTTCTTCTTCCAACCTCTTGTTTTCCCTCTTGAGCTGTTTTATTTCATTTGAGACAGATACATTACTCAGTTTTAATTCTGTAATTTGTCTTTCTTGTTCAGCACTGCGTGTGCAGATGTTGTCCAACTTGTTCTGAAGTACAGTGGGCTCGCACAGTTTGCGTGTTCACAGTATGTGAATCGCATGGTACATGAGTGATCAAAAATAATAACCAAAACACCTTGAGTGCACAAGTTTAGCCCACAATACGTGAAGCAGAGGCAAGGAGTGGCCCAAAACCACTATTTTCCCAGACAACGCGACCCCCCTCCCCGCACGATGTACCAATAGTGACTTTAGAGGCTCAAGGGGAAGGTGCTCAAGAGGAGTCTACAGTACGATCTCGCCAATAAAGACTTCGACAGTAACATTTTTGGCAGTAACGGTAAGTTAGAATAGATACCCAATTTCTCTAATAACGTTTATATTCACTTGAATAACGGTTATTTTGTGAATGCCAAGTTGGTATACTGCAAATAGGTCCAAAACAAGATGAGGAATGAAACAGACAAACAAGAAGAGATGAAGGAAATTGCTGAAAATGTGAGCAGTAGTGAGGAGGAGATGGAGGATCCTCCCCTCACCACCTCCCCTGACTCGCATGCCGCCATCCCCTCCATCTCCACTGCCCCACCTGTCTCACCAGTTGCCTCCCCTCCCACCTCCACAGCCCCACCTGACTCACCTGCTCCTAAAGATGTACCGATGTATCGGTATCGGTATCACTAACCAGTGTTGTAGGCAAGGTATTAGAAAAGCTGTTAAGAAAAGTTTGGGTAAATCATCTAGAAGAATACAATATGATAACAGAAAGACAGTTTGGTTTCAGAAAGGGAAAACAATGTGTTACTAATTTGCTGAGCTACTATGATAGGGTAACAGAAACATTACAGAACAGAGAAGGATGGGTGGACAGTATCTATTTAGATTTCAAGAAAGCATTTGACAGAGTACCGCACCAAAGACTTTTATGGAAACTGTACCACCAAGGAGGAATCTGAGGCAAACTGTATTGTTGGATGCAAGATTTTGGCTGAATGTCAGTTTGGATTCAGAAGTGGAAGGTCATGTGTTTCAAACTTGTTGTGAGCTTTTACTCAAGAGCGATTGATGTGGTACAGGAGAGAGATGGTTGGGTGGATTGTGTGTACTTTAGACTTAGAGAAGGCCTTTGACAAGGTACCTCATAAGAGACTAATGTGGAAACTAGAATATATAGGAGGACTAAAGGGGAAACTTCTGGAATGGATGAGAGACTTTTTGAGAGACAGACAAATGAGGACAGTAATAAAGGAAAAGATGTCTGGATGGCTGGAAGTAACAAGTGGAGTCCCTCAAGGCTCAGTGTTGGTGCCTGTAATGTTCCTGATTTACGTAAATGATGTGGTAGATGGAGTGAACAGTTATGCAAGCCTGTTTGCTGATGATGTAAAGATCTTGAGGAAGATAGAGGTTGAGGAGGATTGTAAAATACTGCAGGAGGATTTGGATAGGATACACAATTGGAGCCGGACGTGGGAAATGAAATTTAATGTAAAGAAATGTAAAATATTGGAAATGGGTAAAAGTACCAGGAGACCATCACTGAATTATTTTTTGGGTAATGAATTAATCACAAAAAGGAGAGAAGAGAAAGATTTGGGAGTGCTGGTCCAAGATAGTTTGTCACCAGAAAAGCACATTAACAAGATAGTTGGAGAGACTTATAAACTCTTGACTAACATAAGAGTAGCATTTCATTATATGGATGAGGAAATGATGAAAAAATTGATAGTGGCCATGATCCGCCCCAGGTTAGAATATGCAGCGGTAGTGTGGTCCCCACACAAAAAGAAAGATATAAACAAGACTGAGAGAATACAAAGAACAGCAACCAAGATGGTCCCCAGTCTGACAGACCTGTCATACAGAGAGAGGCTGGAAAAACTGGATTTGCCTTCGTTAGAGGAAAGGAGAAAGAGGGGAGACATGATTGTGGTGTTCAGGACCATGGTGGGAGTAGATAAAATTGACAAAGAAGATCTGTTTGTATGGGATAAGACAGCAACAAGAGGACATGGAATGAAATTGAAAAAGTCAAGCTGCTTGAAGGATATCAAGAAATACAGCTTTCCTTACAGAAGTATAGACTTATGGAATAGCCTGGACAAAGAGATCGTCCAGTCTAAAAACTTAAATGAGTTTAAAGTTAAATTCGACTTATTGAGAAACAGCAACGGAAACTCATGAGCATAGTACATTCCTTGTATATCACAATTAGGTATATTAGGTAAATACTTAAATATTTGGAACGACTTAGACAAAGAGGTGGTGCATGAGAAAAACATTCATGTGTGTAAAGGTAGACTTGATAAATGTGGATATGGAGACAGGACAACATGAACATTGCTCAATTCCTGTATACTACAAATAGGTAAATACACTCCAGTCCCATCCTACTGCTCAACTCTTCCATCATAAACCTAGCCCCTTCCAGGCCCCACTCAGCGACGCATTGCACATCCACCTAATCACTGCCATTTCTTTACGTGTGAGCCAGCAACTATCCTCTTCCTTTACTGCTCAGGTCTCACTAGCATACAGCATTACATTCCTAACATGCAAAGATCCTTTAGCAGAGAGAGAGCTCTCTCAACGTCAGGAGAGGCAACAGCTCTCTGAACTTCTTCCAACCACTCCTCATTCTACCCACAGAGCTAGCTCTGGTCCCACCTCCAGCATATAACATGTCTCCAAAATAACAAAACTCTTCCACACACTCAAGAGACTCACCAGCAAGTTCAGTCCTTTCACACCTGGCAATCTCCTCATGCTCTCCGCAACCCACCACACGTGAAATTGGCATTATCTTGCAGTTTACCTCTAATACCACTACATCTCTTATGCACCCACTTATCACAGTCACTGCACAGGGTGGAATTACTTCCCACGCTCTTGTAGCAAATCGCACATGGCCGTTTCCCCTCTTCAGTAACACTCCCGGCCCTAGATACAGTTCCGTCATTTTTGTTTGCCCTGACTGCTCCTCTCTCTCTCTTTCTTACCTCTCAGCTTAACTTTCCATACCATAACCATATGATCAGACAGAACTCTCAACTGTCCTCTCACCACCTTCATATCCACAACACTGTCAAGCAGGGATGTGGAGTCGTTGTTGGAGTTGGAGTCAGAGTCAGTAAAATTCCCACGACTCAGACTCTGAGCTTTTTGGTTCTGAAATGGTATCAATTATATCTTTTCAATACTATAATCTGTTTATTTTATGACCATGTATAACAGTTTACATGTATTTATTATGCAATCACTATAAGCAAAGAATTTAAAATAAAGATTTATGAACGGCATCTATCAAACACCATGATTATTATTCATTTACCTGCAACATGTCCATGGGCTGTATTATTAGTACAGTATACAGTATATCTTAAGTCGGTGGCAGAGTTAGCGTTGTGGGAAATATTATCACCAACTCCACGACGCTGCTTTCAAGGATCATTCCCTACACAGGAGCATATGGTAATTTATAGTCAGCCAGGCTCCTTTCACCACTGTCTCCTTTCCAACTTACCAAGTACAGTATATCTGCGTGCATCTCTATGCTTAAACTACTAGTTATAAATGCACAAGCTCCTTTCCTGACATGCCTTTAAGATCAATAAACTTAAAAAGTTATCAACTGTTTTAGTGGTATGTGGGGGTGCTCACCATCCACTCACTTGATGCAGTGCTGCTCTCTGGTGACTGCCCTTTCCTCTCTTCCCTCCATCCTCTTCTGTTTTTCTTTCCTTCTTTCTTTCCTCTTCCTTCTGTCTATGGGCGACTACAATGAGTGACAAGCTGTACACCACGAAACCATTTACTACACAAGGTGGTAATCATATGACCAAACAATGATGCCTGGTGGTTTAGTGGGTACTTAAAGCACTCCAACCAGATTAAGCTTGCGTAGGTTTATATCCAAGGGGTGGTGACACTCACATATGTGTGAGGCTGGTCATTCTTATCTTAAATGTCAGGACCAACTTGCCTAGCCCTGAGCTCCTACCCTCCTCATGGGGCAACATAGGATTAGAGGATGTATGTATGTCATCATCATCATCACCATCAGCAGCAGCAGGAGCAGCAGCAGCAGCATCCAGACCTCCTTTCCCACCCTAGGGCAGGGTGAGGAGTAGCAACATCCAGACAGCCTAAATTTGCAATCCAATGGGCCATTCACTTACCATCATTCAAGCCCCCAGAATCCTGGCTCTATCAGATACGCCAAAAAACTTTCACCACATTCTGTAGCTTCACATAAACATATCCGATAGAGTCAATCCAAACGATGTCACTTTAAAAAGAGGTGCTAAATCCCTGATCATGCACTTCTTCTCACAACCTTCATCCAGCCAGCTTGATCTCTTGTCAGTCCCCTAGCCTCACCAACTTCCATACCTCTCTTCCTCACACACTCCTCCACCATATCCTTCCACCATCTCCTTGGTCTACCTCACCTCCTCCCTCCTTCAAATTTGCTCAGATATACCTTTTTCACCACTCTATTCTTATCCATTCTCTCCATATGATCCTACCGTCTCAGTACTCTCTCTTCGATTCTGGTATCCAAACTTCTTCACTAGCATCTTTCACGAAGCACATTATGCCGTATCCTATCCACTCTCTGTACTCCACATACATTCCTCAGCAGTCCCATCTCCACTGCTCTCACTTCTGACTTTTCATTTTCATGCCACACCATAGTCTCACATCCATATGTTAAAGTTGGCACTAGCACTCCCCGTAAGCCTCGCGCAGCTGTAACACTCAAGTCACTGCTTTTTATCATGGCCTTCACAGCACCAGCTACTTTCCTTCCTTGTGTTACTCTACTTTCCACTTCCTTTGCACATTTTCCTCTCTCTTCTATCACTGCACCCAGGTATTTGAACTCTCACCAATACCAGTCTCTCTCCATTCACTAACATCACACTGGGAGTCACCTTCTCTCTCGATTACCATCACTTTACTCTTTTCTGTATTTACTCTCAAGGCACGATGCTCACAGACATCGCCAAAACTCTGCACTAGTCTATCAACTTCTTGTATGTAACAATTGTTTTAATTTTGCCTGCTTTCTTTATGTATTCTGCCTGCTTTCATTGAACATCTCTAGGATCTGTTTGGAAACATTAACCTTATTATTTCCAGTGCAACTAGGGCTACAAATGTCTGTATGATCAATCAGCTGATTAATGTATGTTATAACCCAAAACTGTCTTCACTGTACTTTTTTTTTTTTTTTTTTAAGCAATGAAGAAGGAACCAAAGGCCAGCCCACAAACCATTCCTTAAAAAAACAGCCAAATTCAAGATCCATTCATTTCAAGATGCCTAAACACACTCCGTTTGAAAGACTGGAGATCATAGGAAGTAAGAAATACAGACAGAGGGAGACAGTTCCACAACTGACCTGCTGCATAAATGAATGACTGGGAGTAACGGTTAGCTCTTGCATTAAAAAGTTGGACAGAAATGGGATGAGAATTTGTTGCTAGACAGGTGCTATGCACCCATCGTTGAGGTGGAGGGATGCAAGCAGACAGTTCAGAGGAACAATGACCATTGAAGTAGTGATAGAAAAAGAGATAAAGAGGCAACAGTGTGGTGAAGAGACAGAGGTTGACGGGAGCCAGTAAGAGGAGGAGAGTTAATGCGACAAAAAGTCTTTGATTCCACCCTATTGAGAAGAGCTGTATGCGGGGAGCCTCCCAACACGAGAACTGTACTCTACACAGGGGCGAATAAAACCTGTGTATAAGGTCAACAACTGTGCAGGGGTAAGGAAGGTACAGAGTTGGCTTAGCAAACCAAATCTCTTGGAAACTGATTTTACAAAAGATGTAACATGATCTTCCAAGATAAGTCCCGAGTGAATGAAGCCCCAAGCATGTTCAGGGATGATGCAGGATTGAGCTGGATATTATTAAGCATTAGTGGGTACTCCTGTCGAAGATTTTGCCAGGTTGATAGGTGTAAGAACTGAGTCTTTGATGCATTAAAAACAACAAGATTATTTTTACCCCAGTCAGAGATATAAGCCAAGTCAGACATTAGGTGTGCCATAGCCTCATCCATTGTTTGTTGAAGTCACTGCTGAGATGGACGTTGTGAAAACCAAATGGAAAGGTGAAGGGTGGAATCCTCAGCATACGAGTGGATAGGGTTATATGTACCGTAAGGAAGAGAGTTGGTGATAGGACAGAGCCCTGAGGAACACCACTGTTGATAGATCTAGGAGAAGAACAATGGCCATCTACAACAGCGGCTATAGAACTACCAGAAAGGAAGCCAGAGATAAAGGCACAGATAGAAGGATAGAAATGTAAGAGGGCAGTTTGGAAGTTAAAGATTTATGCCAGACTCGATCGAAAGCCTCTGAGATGTCAAGTGCAATGGCAAAGCTTTTGCCAGTTCCCAAATACTGATGGGTCACAGCAAGTTTCAGCTCCAGGAAGACAGAGTTACTTCGTCATCTGTGGTTGGTTATCTTATTTCTCCCAAAGTCAGTCACAAATAAAACACTTTCATGGTCTAAATGGTATCTTTCTCTAACTCTCCATCATCATATTCATTGAGGAATCCACTCTGTGGTCAAAAAATCCCCACCTAGCAGATGCAGAGGTCCAGTGTTGATGTTACTGTTGCTTAATCACCTCTTGTGAACACTTCCTACCTCCTTAAAAGGTCCCTACACTGTAAGCAGACTTGTCATACCATATGGATGAGTTCATGGCATTAGGAGCATTCCACAAGCTCAATAAATAGCCCTTACGTTCGTTCATAAACTTGAGAAGAGTTCACTGGTTTGTGAATTTACTGAGACTCTTGTGAATGTTCACAGCTTATGATAAATACAAGCATTTTTTTTTTTTTTTTTTTTTTTTTTTTAAATAGATGCCATGCTGAGCATTTGAACATTGGTTCCAACCATAACTCATGCACTCTGTGTGTGTGTGTGTGTGTGTGTGTGTGTGTGTGTGTGTGTGTGTGTGTGTGTGTGTGTGTGTTTTAAGCCCAAAATCAGTAACCAATTTTGTTTTGTGATATTTAAAGGTTGGTGCTTTCCTGGCAGCATGAGAAATAATCACTGCTGCCTGGCTTCAAAAACCAGTTGAATCTATAACCATTACTATCTCTGGTGTGGAATATTACATCCATCCTCCATTGCCCCATGAGAAGCGTGGAAGCCCGGGGCTAGGCAAGTTGGTCTTGACATTTAAGATGAGAGTGACCAGCCTCACTCATCCCTGAGTGACATTACATGAGCAATTAACCCCAACGACCCCTTGGATATAAACCTTCATTGGTTCAATCCGATTGGAGCGCTGTAGTTACCCACTAAAATTTGGTTTTCGGGTTATCACCCAGTGTAGTAAATGGTTTCCTGGTGTACAGGAAACTATGTGGGTTGTCACTCAGTGTAGAGTCACCCACAGGCAGAAGGAAGAGGAAAGAATGAAGAAAAGAAAGACAGAAGAGGGAGTGTAAAGTCACCCGTAGGCAGAAGGACGAGGAAAGAATGAAGCAAAGGAAGACAGAAGAGGACCATGTTATAAATAATTCCACTGCCTGGTTTGAAAAACATTTCCAACACCTATAATTAATACAAAGGATCTCTAATATACTGTAATAGCTTTCCATAATTTCTGTCATCATCCATAACCTCATTGCTATATACAACAATACATCTCCATTACACTCACTACCTATGGGAATGAAAGCAGGATACTTCATCCCTGTTACTGCTAAGTTAGAACCACAGATCATGCCCATCATCATCATCCTCTGGTATATTATGGTCAGGCTGATGTGGGTCCTGCTGGTTTTGTTGTTGATGGTGGTGCTCTTGCTGCTGAAGATGTTGCTGTTGCTCCTGGTGTTGTGTGTGCATTCCATCTTCATCAGAGTCAGATACTGCCAGATCATTATTAATTGTTGCATCATCCTGTGGCTGTTACACAGAAGATACAGCATTAGATCAAGAGTGAAATAACAGGCCGCTCAATCTACCCATATATCACAGCAATCTGAACTGGTACATTCTACAGTCTTTATTTATCTATAGCCAGACACCATAATACCATAAGGGGTGGCTGTTTTACTTTGAGTTAGTTGTCTTACATGGAGGGACACTAACCCTCCACCAACCCACTTATTGACATGTAGGGAACACGTGTGTGTTTGTTATATGGTTGCAACTAACAATTGTAAATGGTTTCCTGACTTACAAGAAACCATTTAGCTTGTCACTCAATGTGAAGCCACCTAAGAAGGAAAGAAGCATAAGAATAAGTGACAGGAAAGATGGCAGAAATAGGATGAGAAGAGGGCAGACACAGAAAATGAATGATAAAGGTGAAGGAAGATGTAGACAGCACTACATCAAGTGAGTGAATGATGGTCGCCACCACCTACCATGAACGGCAATAATGATCTCAAATAATCCTTAAAAAATATATATATATATATATATATATATATATATATATTATGGTTTGACCACAATTATGCTAGAGTAACAGAACATAAAACAATAGCCTATAACACTTATAAGAGGGCCAAAACCAAAGAAGCCTTTAACTGTTTTAGAAATATCAAAAACCACGCCAAAACTGTTATCAATCTTTCTACACAGACAGGCTAACAAATTACTAAACAACCCAAATGATAACAAAATATTCTGGTCAACCCTTAATTCATTCAAAATTAACTTCACTACCACCTCTTCCATTCCACTTTTACAGTCCCCCAATGAAAATCTAGTAAGTGACCTACATGGAAAAGCCAAACTTCTTGTTGACATTTTTTCAACAAACTCAACTCTAAATACAGAAAATCACAATATTCCTGTACTTGAATTTGATTCCCCTCAAATACCTTCTTTCATGATTCACACCAGATACATACAAGCTGTATTACAGAATCTCTCAGCAGACAATGCTACTGGTCCAGATGAAATTCCTTCAATAGTACTTAAAAACTGCTCCTCAGTGTTGGCTCCTGTATTGGCAAAATTTTTCCACTTATGCATCCGTACCTCAAGTTTTCCCGCCTCTTGGAAAGAAGCAAATATCCATCCTGTTCCTAAAAATGGGGCAACTTCTGATCCATCAAACTATAGATCAATTGCAATAACTTCCATTCTCGGTAAAGTTTTGGAGAAACTAATTAACAAACGCATAATCAAACATCTAGAAATCAATAAATTAATCAATGATCGGCAGTATGGATTTACACAAGAACGTTCAACTGTAGACATTCTTCAACTTCTTACCCATCAGATTAACAAAACAACAGACCAACACGGTGAAACACACACAGCAGCACTTGATATATCAAAAGCATTTGACAGAGTATGGCACCGGGCCTTATTGTCAAAGATGACACACTATGGCCTTGCATCACTGGTTCCTCTAATTTCTTCTTACCATCATAATAGAAAAATATGGGTCATGGTAGATGGAATTTATTCTCAGTTTCATTCCATAAATGCTGGCGTACCTCAGGGATTAGTTTTGGCGCCAACCCTCTTTCTCATTCATATAAATGACCTCCTATCTGTCACTCACAACCCAGTACACTCTCATGCTGATGACTCAACCCTTCATAGTTTTTTCACATTTAGTACCTCTATCTATCTATCTATCTATTATCCAATCCTACATTGCCCCATGAGGAGTGTAGGAGCCCGGGGCTAGGCAGTTGGTCCCGACATTTAAGATGAGAGTGACCAGCCTCACTCATCCCTGAGAAGCATTGCATGAGCAATCAACCCCAACCACCCCTTGGATATAAGCCTTCACCGATTCAATCCGATTGGAGAGCAATGATTACCCACTCAAACCACCAGGCACCAAAATTTGGCTATATGGTTACCACCCAGCGTATTAAATGGTTTCCTGGTGTACAGGAAACCATTTGGCTTGTCACTCAGTGTAGAGTCACAAACACGCAGAAGGAAGAGGAAAGAATGAAGGAAAGAAAGACGGAAGAGGAAGTGTAAAGTTAACCATAGGCAGAAGGACAAGGAAAGAATGAAGGAAAGGAAGACAGAAGAGTATGGAAGGAAGGAAGGATAGAGGAGAGGAATGGGCAGAACAGCAGCACTACATCGAGTGAGTGGATGGTGAGCGCCCCCACCTACCACACAGAAATTTGATATTATAAATTCCCAAATAAACACAGCAATTTCTCTGAACCTGGACTTTCCTAAAATTAATCAATGGGGACAAACAAATCTGGTCTCATTTAATGCTCGGGAAACGAAATACATTAATTTCTCCAACAAAAAGAATCCCTCAGACACATAATTTTTAATGATGTCTATATTCCCATAACCAATACAATTGATATCCTAGGTGTTACTCTAAAAACCAACCTAAGCTGGACAGCTTATGTTAAATCACTTGCTAAAAATGCTCCCCCAAAATTGGGACTTATGTACTGAGTTCGTGAGTTCTTCACTGATGAGCAGATGGCCACAATATACAAAAGTCATGTGCATTCTCAGATCAAATACTGTTCACCACTGTGGAGTGGATGTGGAGCGGTTGCACTGAGGCAGTTGGACAAAATTCAAAATAAGGCCATTAGATTAATCAATAATCCTGCCAATATGCAGGACATTCCTCCATTATCAGTATGTAGAGATGTTGCTTCTTTAGCATTATTTTATTGATATTTTTACTGTAAGTGCTCTGACGAACAGGCTTCAATTGTGCCTCCCCTTCACATTTTCTCCCGAAATACTCGAGCAGCTGGTAGTGCCCATGAACTCACACTCTCCCCAGCAATGCAGAACCTCTGCTTATCAAAATTCATTTATCCCCAGAACTACTACTCTCTGGAATTCACTTCCTGGGAGTTGTTTCCCACAAACATTTAATCCACTTCAATTTAAATCCAGGTGTTATAAATATTTTTGAATGGAGGATGCCTTTAGGCACATGGACTTATTTTTTTTTTCTTTTGTTTTTCCTTCCTCCATTCATTATCAATAATATATATATATATATATATATATATATATATATATATATATGTACAGATATAGATATATAGATAGATATAGATAGACAGACATCTATCTATCTATCTATGTATCTATCTGTCTATATATATACACAGTATACAAGGTCTGTTCAGAAAGTATCCGACCATAGGCTCTAATAAAATACATAGCTAGCCTGTTGAACTAGGACACTAATCCCCCTCAAAGTAAGCCCATTCTGACTTGACACACGTAGCGTAGCATTCTTTCCGGTGCCTGAAACACTATTAAATGTTGGTTTCTGTTATAATGCAGGTGTTTCGTCGCATTCATCATGATCTCTCTTTTTTTTTTTTTTTGGTTACAAATCAGGAACCCTTCAGTGGAGTTTTGAGCTTGGGGGATAACCAAAGTTGCATGGAGCCATGTCTGGTGAGTATGGAACCTGCCAGACCTGTGAGATGTTGTGCTTGGCCAAAAATTCCTGATTCAGTTGAGAAGAATGGGCAGGGGCATTGTCATGATGCAGTTTCCAACTAGCTACTTTCCAAGAGTCTGGTCTCTTCCGTCAAAATGCATCAAGAAGACAAAGGATAATGTTGAGGTAGAAATGTTTGTTGACAGTCTGACCTGGTACATATTTATTATGCACAACACCACGGAAGTTGGAAAAAACTGTCAACAAGCATTTCACGACCTGTCATGCTTTTTTTGGCCAAGTCGGCCCTGCATGCTTCCACTGGGACGACTGTGCTTTGGTTTCTGGGACATGCCTATACACCCAAGTCTCATCTCCAGTGATAACAGTCTTCAGAATGTCTGGATCACGATTTGCACACTCCAGCATGTCTCAAGCAACGTTCTTCTGCAGAGCTTGTTGTTCACATGAATGGAGCTTTGGAACAAACTTGGGGGCAACTCTTCGCATGCCCAAATCATCTGTTAAAATTTTGTGTGCTGATACAGCACTGATTTCAATTTCATTAGCAATTTCTCTGACAGTCAACTGATGATTTCTCATGACCGAAAGTCAGACTTTCTTCACATTTTCAGCACTCCTGCTTGTTGATGGTCTCCCATGACATGAATTGCTCTCGACTGACATTCGGCCATATTTGGGACATATGTACCACTCCTTTATTTGCATAACCCCCATGACTTCAATCCCCAAACTTGCTGGATCTTCCTGATAGTTTCAATTTGGGTATCACCTAGTTCTTGGCAAAATCAGATGCTGTAACGTTGTTCAACTTTTTCTGTCATTCTGATGACCGCAGGAACTATGAGCGTAAGATGTATGACCATGAACCCAGGCTGACTGACAGCCACTGAGTCACTCATGGAGGCTGGCATTAACCTCACATGCACATGAAGGCCCTGCACTGTGCTACACAAAACCTTGTCCCTATCCTCCAACTGATTGGTGAGAAAAAAATAATGAGGCCGGATACTTTCTGAACAGATCTCGTATATAAATGAGTACATGTGTGTGTGTGTGTGTGTGTGTGTGTGTGTGTGTGTGTGTGTGTGTGTAGGGGGGGGGGGACAGTCATAGGAAAGAAGGATGGGCTCAAGTGAAGACACTAACAAGTTGAGGTGATAATTGTAGTTCAGGGAAGGGTAGGGGATAAGTGGAGGAGTGGAGACAAAATGGGCTTTAATCTGACCCGTCCCGACTGATTTTCCACCACTGACTCCTCCCAATCCCAACCAATTTTGGAAAAAAAATTTTTTGGTTCAAACCTCCGCTTTTGGTGAGAAACATTGAAAATTCATTGAGAAATCGCTCACCTGAGGTTTAAAATACTCGATACAGGTAGCAGTACTCCTTACCGTACTGGGTTTTCTATCAGGCTGGCTCCAAAGAAAATGAGTTCCATGGGAGGTTAACTATTCCACACCACTCATAAACGGTATTTATTTATATATTTATTTGGTACAAATTTATATGTAGTACGAGAGTATATTGGTTTTCAAACAGTAATATAGGCAATATATGCATTGTCTC
Organism: Coenobita brevimanus; assembly: GCF_032717465.1. NCBI lineage: Eukaryota > Metazoa > Arthropoda > Malacostraca > Decapoda > Coenobitidae > Coenobita > Coenobita brevimanus. The sequence continues at coordinate 47,423,609 of NC_137008.1, forward strand.
ACTAACACATCAACATACCCGACCTTTTCTGGCGACATTAACCGATCATCATTTCTGACTGTTTCTTCCTCTAATGCTACGTAAACTTTGTCCTCCACACTGTCATCGACTGGGGAATCACTCTGGCCCTGAATGTCTTTATTGGCCAGGTCACTGGTAACAGGTGAATTGCCGAGACAATGGCGTGCGGGGGAAGGGGAGGTCATGCGGGGTAAGGCACTGTCCCTGCCTGGCATCTTGTAGAGGAAGGTGTCCCGTATATACGTACCAAAAATCACGCACAAAAATTGAAAATTGTGCAAATTATGAACCTTGCAATTGCGCGACGTACTGGTACGTCGATGGGTTAGCTGTGACAAAACGTTGCGACGTACTCATACGTCGATGGGACCCCTCGGGTTAATCTGAGAAAAAAAAAAAAAACTTACAAAAGACCTTTAAGAACCAATTATATTCTTCTGCTGGGGACAACCTGTACTGTGATACCAACTCTAACGTATGGAAGTGAAACTTGAACCTTGTTGGAAGGACACAAGTCAAGAGTGAGAGCAGTGAAAATGAGGTATTTGAGAGGAGCTTGTGGAGTCACATGGAGAGACAGACTGACAAATGAGGAAGTGAAGGAGCATTGTGGTGTGGATGTGGATGTGATAGAAAGCATTAGGAGAAATACACTGAGATGGTTTGGCCATGTGGTGAGAATGAAAAGCAAGAGACTAACAAGGAGAGCATATGCGAGTAAGAGGGAGGCCAAGAATGAGATGGAGGGATGGAGTGGAGAGGTATATTAGAGAGGGCATTGTGAGATGGGAGCAGGGCAGTGAAATGGTGTTGGACAGAGTGACACTGAGGAGATTTGTTTATGGCCACCCCTTATGGGAATGAGGCATCTGGCAACAGACAGATAGACTGATAGACAGAAAGCAGCAAACCTTCACTGTCTAGCCAGAAATCATTGGTAGCCTTGCCAACTCCTTCACCTTACTTCTACTAACATGTGTTTTGGGTAAAAACTGACATTCTGGGCTAGAACAAATTTAACACTTTCAGTTATTTTCTTTGTCTGTGGGAAGAAACTGTTCACAGATTATACAACTAGCAAATCAAGGGCTCAAGGTTTTAATAACTCAAAGAGAATAAAGCAGTCTAAAGGTTCACAATAAAAAATTTAACATTACTGCAAGAGGTCTGCAAAGATATTACAGTTACTGTTGAGCAATCCTGGTCTGTCTGACTGAGCAGACCCCTCACCTGCTGGCAAGTAACCACCCCTACCAGACCATCCTGTGTAGTGAATCGATGTTCCCTTCTAGCAGACAGTGCCTCATGGAAGAGTGTGGAGGTTTGGTTCCAGATGGACACTGCAGTTGCATCTCCCCACCCAGTTACAGTAACAGGAGCACCACAGCAGGCTCCATATCACCTCTTTATCTGGTTACAATCCAGCTTGTGAACACAGTGGAATCTCCTAAATCACAGCTTTATGGTACTGAGCACATGCCATGATCTGAGAAATCCACAAGTTAGAAATAACTGATCTTACAGGAAAAGCTGCTTAGGTGTCTTTCATCTTGGAAAAGTTCCCTCCCTAACTCCCAAATCTATACCAAACTGGTCACCAGCGAACACTAACAACCCAGAAAGAATCAGTAAAGCCTATTTAATGGGAACGAACAATATTGTAAGCTTCTTGCATGTCTCTGACTGACAACATTGCTTGAATGGACAGGGAGGGGGGAGAAGGGAGGGGTTCCAAGGCTTGAGGTGGAATATGGCCTCTCAGCCCAAGGAAAGTATAATGCTGCCTCATGCTGCTACCTCTGTGCCACTTCCTCATCATCAACCTCCCTCAGGAACCCCTCAAAGCTCAGTGTGGAGACAACAGAAGCAGCGTTGTCGCCGCCCTCAGCTGCCTTCGTGTCGTTGTAAGAGTTGTCAATTTGTTGAGATTAATTCTTTATCAAACAAGCGTGGCCTTTCCACATTTTCTATAGAAATGAGTCTTTCAGAGGTTGCTTGTTATTATTCCTGGATTACCTCAGCTCCTGGGCATTTTTATAAACTTACCTCTGAAAGCTATAAATAAGGATTTAGAATGGGTGATATACTGACGCGACCAGTCGGAGCAGTGGTTGGTAAACAACGCGACCTGTTGGAGAGGTTGTCAGTATACAATGTGACCTGTTGGAGAGGTTGTCAGCAAACAATGCCATATGCGTGCTTCCTTAAATAACCCAAAATAGGTATATTTTGTTTCTGTCCCCTCACTTCTTGCAATTACAATTCAACAATTAACTATCTGTGTTGCATATTTACCAAAATTACTTAACTTGAGATCGTGAGTTTGTTAAAGGTGGAATCACCGCATCCGTTTGGTAAAGAATTACTGTACAGCAAGCTCTCACATAATGCGCGAATATTGTTCCCGGAAGGTCCCGCTTTATGAGATTTTCATGTTATAGGGCCATATGTTCACATGTTAAGGGGTTTCATGGTACCCAAACCATCACCAAGTTCAACTTTTGGGGCAATTTTCAGGGATTTTTCCCAGATATTTACCTACCTAATAATGACTTCACTACATACAAACACTGGAGGATTCCTCACCTTGAACTGAAGAGGTTGTGGGCTTGCTGGGGGTAGGGAGAGTGGGGTTCCAAGGCGGGGCAGGACTCCTACTGGTCCCCAGGTGGCCAAAAAAAAGAGCAAAGATAACACACAGCACATGTGGAGCCAAAGCACGAGAAGAGGGTTGGCTCAAGTGAGGCAGAAATGCTCAGTGGACCATGACGACAACCTGCGTAGACACCTGACAGCCATACGTTATTGGCTGATGCCACCTGCACTATGACTGTTGCTGCCCGAGTTGTCTTCTCATTGTGTTATGACCAATTTTTTTCACGTAATGACTGTTTAAACCTTAATTTGTGGTCTCAGGCTGCGTAATCCCTATCGTCGCAGCATAGTATGGCTTAACCCGCCGTGTGCCGGCTATTTTTAGCCCTCTGGGTCACCCCAGTGACGGCCATTTTTCGACCTTTTTTTTTTTTTTTTGCTAAAATGATAGATTTTGATCTGGAAACAACGAATTTCACCATTAAAATGCTCACTGAGGCTTGGAAATGAGTTTTATTGAGCCCTGCATACTCATGTACAGGTATAGCCACTCTCTCTCACTCACCACTGACGTGGGAGAAAGCCGTTTTCTATGTAAGGTATACTCAGGTATTTATGCTGGGAAGGTATAGCAATGTTCAGTACACTTTTCTGATCACTTATTACTTCAGCATCTATCACAATTTGCATATCTTTCTCACTGTGAATGCGTTCTCTTACACTTGCTTGAAGATAGGTACAACCTGACTTCATTACGTACAGTCCTGGCACTTACAAGAAGGTATTTACAACTTGACTTCACTATATAGCCCTTACATTTACAAGAAAATATTTACAACTTACACTTACATGAAAATATTTACAAAATGCCTTCACTATGTACAGCACTGGGTGGGGCACACAGGCAGAGTGAGGCAGAGCAAGCGTGAGGGGGGAAGCGAGTGAGTGTATGGCCTTGACAGCCTGGGGGATGGTAGAGGAACAGTTACCTTACGTGCCTGCCAATTTTTAACCGCGAATCTTGAAAAGTGCGGTCACAGTGAAGTTTTTTATTTTCGACTGTTTTAAAACGGCACTGGCACTGGCCGCAGTATTATGTCAAACTGTTTTAAAATGGCACTGGCACGCGGTGGGTAAAAAAAAAAAAGGGCCAGATTTTTTCACCTGCATTATATGTCATTTTTGCATTTTGACCATTTCCTGGCCTCAAAAATTGCCTTCCGTGTGTTTTTTTTTTTTTTTTTATGCGAGGAAGAAGGAACCAAAGGCCATAAGCCCGCAGTAACAGTTCCCTCCAAGAGAAAAACAAAATACAACAGAGAGCCAAATTCAAGATCCGATCCTTTAGAGATGCCTGGACACACTACATTTGAAAGACTGGAGATCATAGGCAGCAGGAAATACAGACAGAGGGAGACAGTTCCAGAGCTGACCTGTTGCATAAATGAAAGACTGGGAGTAACGGTTAACTCTTGCATTAGAGAGTTGGACAGAAAAGGGATGAGAGTTTGCTGCCAAACGGGTGCTACGCGCCCGTCGAAGAGGTGGAGGAATGCAAGCAGACAGTTCAGATGAGCAGTGACCATTAAAGTAGCGATAGAAAAGAGATAAAGATGCAACAGTGCGGCGAAGAGACAGAGGTTGAAGAGAGTCAGTAAGAGGAGGAGAGTTAATGAGACGAAAAGCCTTTGACTCCACCCTATTGAGAAGAGCTGTATGTGGGGACCCTCCCCACACATGAGGTTCACGCACTCAGATCGCACATTGAGTGAGAGCTGACTGTACCACGTTGAGTCCGTAATGGTGGGCAACTTTGACTTTCTTCTCAACACTGACAATCCCCCATATTACAGTACTGTACAGTACATCTAACTTTTAGTTTAAGTTAATGTTGGCTTCCTCTTCTTCCCCTTACTTGAAGATGTTGTTGACTTAGGAAGGCTATGATCAGCCATGGCAGCACTGGGCAGGCAGAGGAGGCATGGAGGGGAAAAAAGAATCCTCTTGTAAACCACACCGAAACCACATGCTAACAACAGAGAGGAGACAATGCACTGGGCCGGGTGCAAAAATGTCAAACTTGTGCATCCTTCATGCTTGATGTGGGAGGGAAATGCTGTAATTGGCTTATAGTATGTGCTATGCTTGAATAGAATGGTTTAGTAACTGCCATCCCTGACTACAACTGGTTTACGTCCGGCTAGATGCATGGACTTCAGGTAATGGTGGCGCGTATTACATGAGGCAACAGAAAAGCATCACTCTTGAGGCAGCATCCACGAATTTTGTGTTCTTTCTGAGTTACTGATGTTGCAAACTGCTGCATGATGTTGCCATGTATTATGAATCTGCAACTTAAGCTTGTGCAATTTAGGTGATTCCACTCCAGTTTCCTGGATTACAGAAACCTATTAGGCTTGTCACAGAGTGCAGTGCCACCTGAAGTGGAAAGAAGCATAATAAAATGTAACCAGAAAGAACGGAAGAGATGAAGGCAGACATAGAAAAAGAATGATTAAGGTAAAGGAAGAAGTAGGCAGAACTACATCATGTCAGGGGAAGATGACTGTTATCACCTGCCACCAGACTGTACTGTATAATCAGCTAGCAGTAATGAGAATTAAATTATATTCTCATCATATAATGCGCACCGGTGTATAATATGCATCCACTATTAGGCAAAGGGTATTTAGGGGAAAAAAAAAAATGTATTCAATTTACAAATTATTCATATACAGCATCCACCAATAAGCTGTGAGGAAAAATAATTTCACATTAAATTATTTACTAAGGTAAAAATACACTAACATACAAATCCTTCATCAGTGCCTTACATTCATTAACAGGTGATCAACTGTCTTTTGTTTACAATCTACCGATGCATACGGAATGGTGCAATTGCTCCATGCATGAGCATATCTAACCCACAGAATGCTTAGTTTATGGTTTATTTATGATATATTAATAATAATGCATACCCATCTAGTCAGCAATATTGAAATCTTAATTGATATTAGCAATGCCACCGAGTGATTAACTTCTAACTGTTGGTGGCGTTGGCTCCCACATTTCACCATTATTTTTCGCCATTCTGGAGAAAAGGGTTTTGTTAGTACCAGTCACCTTAACCTATAGGTCAATCTCAAACCATGACCTTCATGGTTTAATGCACAGGGTGATTTCTGAAACAAATCTGGAAACAAAAGTGTGCATTACATAACAGGAAAAACAGTGAGTGCAATGAAGAATGAGGTTGTTAACAGTGATGGTCCCATCCCCTTAACCATGAGTTCATTCTGAAGATGAATAAAATCACTGCAGGCTGAAATGTACAGAAATGACAATGACTGGGTGGATGAGCAGTGCGTCCTTGAGTGCGAGGCCTGGGGGGGTTACGTTTCTAAAGGAAGAGTTGGGAGATAGGATGGGACTGGAGTGAATTGGTGTTGTGATGAAAAGAGGTAGACTGAGATGGTTGGGGCATGTGGAGAGGATGGGAGATGATAATTGGGTGCAGAAAGTGAAGCGTTAACATTTGGGGCAGGGTTGCAAGAGGTGACCGAAAAAGACTGGGATGAGATCACTGAGTGTGACCTAAAGGATAGGGGACTGAAAAGGAAACCTGCAAGAGATCGAGCAGCATAGACAGCTGCCACAAGGTGACCAAGGCTGATGCATGGAGGCATGTTGGAGCCTTTACTATATATTAAAAAAAAAAAAAAATATGGAAGTGGAAATAAAGTGAGAAGATACTGTATTAACCCTTAGGATGCAACAGCCCTTCTGAAATGACTTTGTACACAGCTGCATTGCAAGATGAATTTATACTCTCAGAATGCATTTGCATTGACAGTGATGGACAAAATTAATGTGCTTACAATTCTTATGCATTTATTTTACTTTCTGCAAAACAGCTGTGTGGTGAGTGAGGGGTGGAGTGACGTGGTCATATGAGGAAGAAGTGGGCAGGCCTTGGCCACATACATCACACAACTGATGTGTAAGCAAGTAAGTCATGATAACTCTACCGTACAACATTACTTTCCAAATCACCAGGTCATCAATAAATGCTCAAGATATATTTCTTTAGTGTATTTTTCCATGTTTTAATGAAGGAAACAATGAATAATATTTAACAAAATGGTTCTCCCATCTTTCCTGTCACTTATTATTGCTTTTCTTTCCATTACAGGTGGCTTTACATTGAGTGACAAGCCAAATGGTTTCCTGTAAGCCAAGAAACCATTTACAACGCTGGGTGGTAACCATATAACCAAACCATACGTGCTCCCAACGTGTCAACAAGTGGGTTGGTGGAGGGTTAGTGCCCCTCTCTGTAAAACAAATAACTCAGAGTCAAATGGCCACCCCTTACGGGATTATGGTGTCTGGCAAATAGAAAGATAGACAGATAGACTTACTGTGTACATTTTGCACTATTGGAAGACACTGCAATCATCTGTGTTATAACTATGGGGTGCATTTAAGAGAAGGTAAGTTATCAAATGAAATCTGTTAGTGTGGCCCTGGATATGAGAGGTGAGTTTTGTACAGGAAACTCGCACGGAACACGTGGGTTTCGTTCCTACCGTGCAGCGTTAGGTGCGAAATCGCGTATATTTAAACTACTCCGTATTTTGCTCCCTAGACCCCCCAAATGTGTTGTTTTGCTGTTATCTGTCACTGGTAATCACTAGAAAGCACTTTAAGTGGTTAGAAGGTTTATTTAATGTTATAACTCACAAATACAGTACTCCACAGCAAAACTTCAACACACAAATACTGTATGTAAACACAAGGAAATATTCCGACGCCGATCATAGGTAATCATATAAATCAGGTTAACTGGTACCAGGGCTTTATTTAATGCTTTATCTTTTTTGAGTGCTTTAACTTACAAGTACATACCAGAACAGTACATATTTAACTTAGAAATGCAGTACTGTGGAAAAGCTGTACAGCAAGTCTTTAACGAACAAACAAAAAAGGCAATATTCCGACGACGATCATGGGGTAATCATATAAATTAGGTTAACTGGTTACAAGGCTTTATATAACTGGTTACGAGGCTTTGTTTTAATGATTTAACTTCATTTAAGTGCTTACAAGTACAGCACATACGAGAACAGTAAATAATTAACTTACAAATACTGTACAGTACTGTGGAAAAAACGAACAAATAAAAAAGGCAATATTCTGACGCCTATCAGGTAAACTGGTTATAAGACTTTATTTCTTGCTTTAACGTTATTTAATAGTACTTTAAATTGCACATAAACTTACCAGAACAGTACAGTACTGTAAATATTTAACTTACAAATACTGTGCTACTGTACTCGGGAATGTCTCACTCCCTGAATAATTTCCCGCCTAGATCGTCACGTAATCAAAACAAACCACACGCTGCAGTGACGCTCGAGGATTTGATCTTTCAAATGCCTCTCCTGCGTTAATTTGTAGTTTTCATAATGGTTCTTTAATCTTACGTTGTCTTATATGTATCCCAGCCCTTACCGTGTATAATTGTGAGTGCGTTCCGTGAGATCGTGCTCCGTGCGAGTTACCTGTATATATGAGGTCTGTTCAAAAAGAAACTGAAGTTTTTAAATAGTGCACTAACTAGCCAGTGTAGTGTGATCACAATGGAAGTGCTGTGTAGGGGCAACTTTGAGCTTTAGTTTTCCTGCCGCGTGCTGGCAGACTTTGGACCCTCATGAAGCCGTGGTGCCAACCAATTTTTTTTGTTTTTTGTTTTTTCTGAATAAGTTAGAAATGATGAGAAAACATGGAGAACTACCATAAAAGTACTCACAGAAGGCATTTAGGTCAATTTTGATGTTGACTCTCCCTGAGCAGGCGGCTGAAAACTTTGGAGTAACGCCTGCAGACTTCACTGCCCACTGCCGCCACAGAGCAAGAGGAGGCAGAAGCTCCGCATTTTCTTCATCAGTAACTATGTTATTCAAGCCAAGGACACACTTGTTGGGTATATAGGTGATATAGGAAGTGTCTCCAAACATGGCTATGTACGTTGGCACATTACGACAAGCGAGTGAGTGAGCTAGACTGTCCATATAATGTTCGTAATAGTTCTTATTTTATGTTTCTGAAGTAGAAAGTCTGTGCCCACACGTATTATACGGTACATTATATTTGTTTTCCACATAATTATAATTCTTTTCATAGTCTAAGCACTCTTGGTATGTTTTCTCTCACACTCAACGCACTACCGTTTTCTTTTATTGCACGGCAAAGATGTTCGCACCATGTCCTTTCACTTAGTATACTTTCTCGCACGCACACACATACATACATAGCTTATTTTACTTCACGTACTATTATAAAACCACTAACACTAGTTTCTCATCATATTAAACTTACTTATGAGATAATTATCATTACATATTATTAAACTGGATGAGAAATAGGTGCGTGGAAGAAGTTGAGAGGCGGAAGAGAGAGTTATATGTAGAAAGGAAGAGAGAGATGAAAAGATTAGTAAGAGAGAGTTAGAAGAGAGTGGATGAGGAATTTGGAAGGAATTTGAGTGTAAAATGGAGGGACAGTAAGAAAATGTTCTGGAAAGAGGTGAAGAGAGTAAGACAGGGTGGCAGTGAAGTTAGCAGGGGAGTGAAAGACAAAAATGGTAGATTACTAGTGGAGAAGGGAGAAAAAGTGAGCAGATGGAGAGAACACTTTAAGGAATTGTTGAACATAGAGAATGGAAATAATGTGTGTATACGTGTCTGGGGAATGGCTGGGAGAAGGAGGGAGGTCAGAAGACAGGAAGAAATCAGTAAGATAGAAGTTGTGGAAGCACTGAAGAAAGTCAAATTGGGAAAAGCTCCAGGAACTGATGGAATGTGTGGTGATATGCTGAAACATGGGGGAGAGACAGTAGTAGAAAGGATGTGGAAGATGTGCAGACTGGCCTGGGAGGTAGGCAGAGTCCCAGAGGATTGGAAGTCAGGTATAATTATTCCCTTGTACAAAGGAAAAGGGGAAAAAGAAGTGTGTGGTAATCATAAGGGCATCTGTGTTCTTAGTGTAATAGGAAAAGTGTATGGTAGGATATTTATTGACAGAGTTAGGGAATGAACAGAGGAATTAGTTGGAGAAGAACAGGGAGGTTTTAGGAAGGGAAGAGGTTGTGTAGATCAGATATTCATTCTTAGATCTTTAGTGGAAAAGTTTCTAGAGAAGGGAAAGAAGTTGTATGCAGCTTTCATGGATTTGGAGAAAGCATATGACAGGGTGGATAGACAAGGATTGTGGAAAGTATTAAGAATATATGGAGTGCATGGGAAGTTGTTGAATGCCGTGAAGAGTATGTATGATGGCGCTAAGGCTGCAGTGCGTGTGGATGGTGAACTGAGTGAATTTTTCTCTTTGAAGGTTGGGTTGAAACAGGGATGTGTCATGTCTCCATGGTTGTTCAATCTGTACATGGATGGGGTAATAAAAGAGGTACAAGGTAGGTTAGTGGATGTTGGAGTGGCCCTGGTGAGAGAGGGTAGTGTCTGGAAACACCCTGTACTGTTGTTTGCAGATGATACTGTGTTGTTGAGTGAAGATGAAGGGGAGCTGCAAGGCTTGATGGATGAGTTTGGGGGAGTGTGTAAGAAACGGAATCTAAAGGTGAATGTAGGGAAGAGTAAAGTGATGGTCTTTGAGAGAGGTGAAGTTAGTGAATGTACAGTGAGGTTGGATGGTGAGGAAATGGAAACTGAGTACATTTAAGTACTTGGGGAGTGTGATGAGTAAGGATGGAAGTTTGGAGGGTGAAGTGCTTGAAAGGGTACAACAGGGAAGAAAGGTTGCTGGTTACTTGAAAGCAGTGATAAGAAACAGGGAAGTGAGCATGGAAGTGAAAAAGTTACTACATGACAGTACTGTGATACCAACTCTATCGTATGGAAGTGAAGCTTGGACGTTGTTGGAAGGATAGAAGTCAAGAGTGAGAGTAGTGGAAATGAGTTATTTAAGACGAGCCTGTGGAGTCAAATGGAGAGACTGGCTGACAAATGCAGATATAAAGAAGCGTTGTGGTGTGGATGTGGATGTGATAGGAAGCATTAGGAGGAACACAATGAGGTAGTTTGGCCGTGTGGAGTGGGTGTAGGGAGAGAGACTGACACGGAGAGTGTATGTGAGTGAGGTGGAGGGTGGGAGAGGGAGGGGGAGGCCGAGGATGAGGTGGAGAGGTATATGAAAGAGGGGTGTGTGAGTTGGGAACAGGGGAGTGAAATGGCGAGGGACAGGGTGATGTGGAGGCAATTTGTTTGTGGCCACCCAGTACGGGATTGAGGCGTCTGGCAATAGATAGATAGATATAGATATTATTTACAATTATATAAATTTCACCTGTGTCTTTTATCGCACGTACCACATAGTTCAGACGTGGAGTAGGGTGTGGTATTCTTTGAAGCAGGGAGTGAGGTACAGCCCCACATCACACTCCACACACTGGTAACGCGTGTCCTTTCGCTGTGTTCTTGGCTATACTGTGTTGTGTTAGCACATGTGACACCTGCGCTGGGGATTCCTCTTCGCACCTGGCACCATCACTATCTCATGGATATGACGTTCGGTGAGGCGAAGGGGATTTTCACCATCAGCTGAATGCTTTCTCGGGGTACGATCATGACCATAGGTGCCAATCAGCTCCCTGAACAGCTCCCTGATGAAGTTCTCAAAACTCTTGCTGGATCCTGTGGTGTTGGCGTGGAGGAGGTGAGTACCCAGCAGGTGAAAGAACAGTTTCTTGTACCACTTCATCGTGGGCCTGGCATACTAGACGCTCGATATTGTTGCATCAGACTGGTCTACCTGACGCATACTGATATTGTAATCAGTTACAGCCTCAGGCTTCCAAATGTGCACACGTTTTTCACTGCGGTAATCAATGGTCTTTGTGATATGCATCAGGGAGTGATGAACCGTCAAAAGGAGGTTTACCTCGCAGTTGTGGTGCCAGGTAGTGGCGAGGATATTGTCTGCCTGGAAAAACACAACCTCCTTCCTTCGGAGTTTCCTGCCCACCCGTACCATGTGCTGCCTGTTTTTATTCACTGTACTACAGATGCCAGTCTCTTGCTGCTGCAAATACTGAGCAAGAAGTGGGCTACTGTACAAGTTGTCCAGGTACAGGACGTGCCCATGATGAAGGTACAGCTCCATCATTATCTTGATAATTGCACCAGATAAACCGACAGTCCTATCCTCTGTAATTTCTGTCTGTACACCGGTGTACAGGGCTATGTCCTGCACATACCCGGTCCTGCAGTCACGCATGATGAAAATTTATAAACCTAAAGCGGTGTCTTTTGCTTGGGATATATTGCCTGAAGGCAATGTTCCCCCTTCATAAAACAAGACTCTCATCTATGACCAGGTCTCTGTAGGGAGAGAAAGAGCACTAAGTGAATTTGGCGCATCCTGTTGGTGTTGCCTATGATGCTGGGGTCCTCAGTATCACAAAAATGGAGCTGGCTGAGAATATACTGGAATCTGTTTCTTCCCATAACTCTTCCAAAGAAGGGTGTTGACATAAGGGGGTCCACAGTCCAGTACTAGGTAACATTCTTTTTTATCAGTCCCATCATAAGAACTAAGGTCAGGAACGGGTACATCTCATCAACAGATATGTCGACATCAAACAGCCGGCTATGGGGTGTGCGTGGGGCTGTGCCACAGCAGAATGGTGAATACGTGTTAGAAAGTACAGTTATTACTCGTTTTATGATGGGGTTGTCAGGTCATACCATATCGTATACAGGTAAGCCCTTAATTCATGTGAACTTTTTTCACGCGATTTCGGTTATCCACGAATTTTTCGTACAATAATTAAAATATAAAATTATAGTATTCAAATAAATAATTTTAATATACAAGAGAAATAAATAAAATATAAAAATGCCTACCTGCTGCCCGTGTGCATACATATGTGTGTGTGTGTGTGTGTGTGGGGGGGAGGTTGGTCTACCACGCACCACACAGTCAGTTTGAATCCGACAGTCGAACCATGCGTGACTCGCGAATCGTTATTTGTGGCTTATTTTTCTGCCTTCCAGTGATTGCTTGGCTTGTCTGCCAACATGGGGCCTAAACGTAGTGCTAGTGATGCATGTGGTAACACACCAAAATGGACTAGTACAGTGATGTTGCTGACAGAGAAAGTTAAAGTGTTGAACTAATTTAAGGGAGGAAAGTCAGCGACAATTCTCCGTCAGGACGATTCCCCGTCATTTATTTACATACCAGTTTATTTAGCAGGTACAGTACACTAGTTTTTTACTTATATGAGTTATAAAATCCCCCTGAAAATTTGTTATTAAAGTATTTATTAATCAGTAATAAGTATATTTATAGAATGACAGGAAATCGTCCATGTTTTGATGGTGAATTGACTTCGTGGTGAATTGTCTTGGAACCGTGTGTTTGGGGTGAGTCAACTGTTCTTACAATAAAGAAGGCAGAAAGTAGCATACGGGAGGCAGTGAGGGCTAGTGCACCAGACTGTGCTGAAGTGTCTCCACCTACGCCTGTGAACTGGCTCGGAACTGTATGTTTGGGGTGAATGAGTCAACTGTTTGGACAGTAAAGAAGGCAGAATGTAGCATATGGGAGGCAGTGAGGGCTTGTGCAGCAGACTGCTGAAGTGTCTCCACCTAAGCCTGTGCTTGTCAGGTTTCAGTGTTAAATTTCTAACATTTTTGTTGTTTTTCATACGTTATGCTAGTTTATAAGGTGTATATAGTACATAAACAGTATTATTCAGATGTAATATACTTAGTAGACATGTGTAATTATGTGCACACAAGGGCAGAACATATACGTGAATTTACCACATACGCGAAGAGTCTGGGAACGTAACCCTTACGTGAATTAAGGGCTCACCTGTACTGATTTTATCGTAAATCGGGAGATAGAAATCCATTATAACAGGGGGGTTACGTCAACTCAACTTCCCAAAGTCACCTAACCAAGACTGAACCATAAATGATAACCCACCTTCATTCCTTCCTGTGTTGGTCCAAGTCGTCCCCCCTGAGGCTGGGGGACAGCCCGCGCTTACAGGCACTAGTGCTTAGCCTCTGAGTCAGACAGGAACAGGTTACGGGGAGGGGAATTCAGCCCATACCTGTACCAACCTTAGCACTGGGACCCATACCTGCACCAACCATAGCACTGAGGCCCACACTGGCACTGACCTTACCACTGAGCTCACAAATCCACAGTACTGTAGTACGATGTTTGGCTGAGAGGTGACGATAACAGGGGGGCACACATGAACAAGTTGAAAAGACAGGGCTTTGAAGGGGTGGCAGGACCTGAACCGTAACAATGCCTGCATGCCGGGGCTGCCATCTTGCCTGAGACAAGCGATGGTCACCTTGCATGTGCCTGGTGCTGAGATGGCAAAATCGTTATAGCGGGAAATTTATTGTAAATTGAATTTTGGGGTGGAGCTTTTCTATTATCGTTGTAGCGAATTATCGTAAACCGAATCATCGTAAAACAGGTAATGACTGTATGCAGATTCTGAGAACCAACTCTCTAGTAAAAGAGTTTTTGAAGAAATCGATTCTCCTAGAGGACTGGTTCAACTTGGGAACAGTAGAGCCTGCCGTGTCCCCACCAGTGAATGACTGGTGAATGGGAACAAAATTGCTTCCATCCTCCCACAACACTTCATCCTCTGCTTCACCATCTCCACCACTGCCACCACCACCACCACCGTCTCCGTCGTCAGGATGGGGAGGAAAACCGGAAGTCACCTGCAGTATATTTTCTGCCTCCTCATCTTCCTCTTGACAATCACCTTTTCCCCCCCTATCTTTCCCTTTTCCTTTCCTCTTCCCCTTTCCTTTCATCCCCACACTACCAATAAGGGAGGAGGAAGCATTAAAATGAGGTGGGGAATTTCCATGGGGAAGGTCACGTGTGCTGGAAGTGCTGGTCTGAGGTGACTCAGGCCTTTGTGAGGTCAGTGGCAGCATGGTCCTCCTTGTCCCACGTGCGTAAAACAAACCACTATTCACCTTTTTTTTTTTTTTTTTTTTTTTTTTTTTTTTTTGAACACCCTCCCCAGCCATTGGCCTTTTACAGGGGGATCCTATCCATTTTTGAAGACTGTAGGTAGCATTAGGATCCTCCTGATATTCATCTTCACTTGAGGAATTGTCATAGGATTGAGGGCGGCAAGGGGGGGGGGGTAGTCGGGCTGCCTGGGAGGATACCATCCTCACTGCCATATATTTGGCCTACCTGGGGGAATAGTATTTCCTTATCACTGCTAGATTCTGAGTCTGGCTCAACATAACCCCTGTCAGCCACATTGTCATCTCATGGGGAATTGCTTTCTCCATCACAGGGGACCTCAAGGAAAGAGTCAATTTCATGCTGGACTAAGACGTGATGTGCCATGGTCCTCACTGTCAAAATCAGACTGATGTGGTGGGCTCTCATGCTGGCCCAGGTGTGCAGTTATGATTCATACCCAGTGGGTGAGGCCTAGACAGGCGCAGGAATATCCCAGCCAAGTTTTTGGTGCCTTTTCGAATTTTGGCAAATATATCAAATTGCCGACATATATGTACATCACTGGCACTGTCTGTGCATATGGGGGCTGACGTACATATACAGTAATCCCTACAATATCCGATGTAATGGAGCCAAAGGCATGTCCGGATAGTGATCCTGTCCGGATATTGGGCCCCAGCCTCCTGGACTTGTACTTATGGACCCTTACTCAGAAAAACACCTATACAACTCCCTCTGGACATGCATTGCACCTATTTAAGACCCAAATCACAATAATAAGGGACATAAAAGACTGAAATAAATCCAAAAGAACCATAAAATGAGGTTTTAGAGGAGAGTTTATACAATGTTAAACATTCTGGGTACTTACAAGTCCCTGGCTCCTGGACTGGTTTGAACCGCCAGTTTGCAGTCCACAGTTAATCCTCTGCAATCTAAATTCTAATTTATTAACACTGCACAACACTGTAAATTCCCGTGTGTTCTAGTGGCGAGGTATTGCAGTTTATTCACAAAAAACAAGTACCTGTGGCTTGCACTGCTATAAGCATCTGCTCTCGATTGGAGTTTGGCTGTGACTGTTGATGATGACAGGGTAACAGAGTTACCAGATCGCAACGGCCACATTACCAATCTCCTCAACTTTCATTACCAAATTTAACTTTTCATTACCAAATTCATAAAGCTAGCATTTACTCTTCACTAATTATATATAGAAGCGGAAATACATATAATCACTCTCCTTATAATTAACACCATGTTGATTATTTTCACGCTATGTAGGGTAGCAGATTAATCAGAGAGAGCAAACAATCCACCATCTCCATCCTGTGTATCCTCATACATGTGAAAAATCCATTTGGTAATGCATTATTCTGATTCATTACCAAACGAATTTTTCATTACCAAATTGGCCCACACTTGGTAATGAAAAATACCAAATGGCAACCCTGACAGGGGAGGGGGGAGGGGGAGGAAGGAAGGGGTAAAGGAACCATGGTGTAACAGCTGTTCGGCGCCACACGGCAATTTCAAATTATGGGAAGGAAAAAAGTCAGATTTTTTTCGAATATTTTGCGGTTTTGGCCCATTTTGGGAAAATTGGATCCTGGGGCGATTATGTCCGGTTAGTGGGGATTTTCGGATATTAGAGGGATTACTGTACGCTGTCGGCACAGGGTGGGTTAACAATAGCCACATCACACCACGACACTTAGTCACTGAGGTATACGCACTTGAGTGAGCATGTTTGGTGCCCTAGGTGAATTTTCTTCTATCTTCTCTATCATCTGAAATCGGAGACTTTTCAGAGTGGATTTCAATTCGGGGGGAGGGGGGAAGTCTACAGGGACCAAATCTGGAGTGGCTAAGGGACAATAGTCACCTCATGCATCGTCAAATAGTCATGGATGAGGAGAGACGTGTGAGTAGGT
This sequence comes from Coenobita brevimanus, assembly GCF_032717465.1. Taxonomy (NCBI): domain Eukaryota; kingdom Metazoa; phylum Arthropoda; class Malacostraca; order Decapoda; family Coenobitidae; genus Coenobita; species Coenobita brevimanus. Next base: position 47,440,204 of record NC_137008.1, read on the forward strand.
GCATGTCATAGTGCAGCATCCTGGTTTTGTTTATCCAAGCCTCTGGCCTCTTCCTTTACACTGCCTTCCTCAAATGCTTAAAGACATCCAAGTAAAACTATTGACTGTCTGACCACACACAACACACTCATCTTGAACAACACCTTTCCAATAAAAAAAAAATAAAAAAAAATCAACATCACCTTCACAATTGAGTGACTGACTGTGTGTGTGTGTGTGTGTGGGGGGGGTCATGGTGACAGTGTTCCAGTTCACTGCTATGACTGCCATTCTGTTTTCATATCGTAGCATACGCCCACATTTCATCACCTGTTCCGACATTTTTCAGAAAGTTTTCACCAGCATTCAAGCAATTAAATAGCTGCTGACTGACTGACACAGTGCTCTTTTTGTTCATCTGTCAGCAAACACAGCTAAAATTGTGTGGCATGAGCTTTTACAGAAGCCTACTTCTTTGGAAACTTCACAGACAGTCAGGCAATGATTTCCATGGATCACAGCACACACTTTCTCAACAAGATTATTGTCTTGACGTGGAAGGTCGTCTAGATTTGGGAATGTCTTTGGTGGAAGTTCTTCTCAATCTGAAACACTGGAATGACTTGTGGCATTGCGTACAGCTCAAATAATCCTCCCCAGAAGCCTTTGCAACACTGGGAAAGTCTCCATAAAAGTTTTTCCGAATCTGAAACAGAATTTCACACAAACATGTTGCTCCTGATCCTTCATTGTTCAATTTGCAAAAAATAGCCAGTTGCAATAAATACACATGCACTCATGCCTGTATACCTTGATGACTAAGTGACACGTCGTGATGCAGTCAGTGTTGGACTAAAGCTCAAAGTAAACGTTACACAATGCTCCCATCACGATCAGGCTACATTGGCTAGTTGGTGCACTATTAAAAAAGTTTAATTTCTTTTTGGACAGACCTCGTACTGCTATGATACAGACTATGTATAAACGAATGTGTCAGATATCCTGAAAAAACGGTAACCAGAAAGCATCCTGGTTAAATGGAATTGTACTGTAGCACCAGCCAATCAGGGTGGTACTCCAGAGGGGAATGGGAATGCTGGCGACAGGGAGAGCTGGAGCTCCTGTTTTACTAGCTACTTAAACATCTCCCTTTGCTGACCTTTTTAGTGTGACACGGAGAGTAGACCAGCATACTCTTCCAAACACTTCCTGTCTCATAAACTACACCATATGCACTTTACAAATCACACAAAGTACAGTACCCCACTATGTCACAGGGGCTGACGCCAGCAAGGGGATGCAGCCAGAAAACTTTGCCACCGCAACCTAGTGGCGGACCTTTTGAGGGCAGGCGTGACGAAGGCTCAACCAGCATAGATTGTGGGGCAAGAGTGAGATGGGGCTCAAACCTGTGCTGGAGCGTACAGGGCATTGCCGTTTCCACGCTGCCACTTCCACCCAAGAGGGGCCTGAACCTGGGAACAGGACCCAAGGAGGCTGCCCTATCAACGGGTGTAATCACGGTGGGGCGGTTACAGTAACAAGGTGCGCTTGGAGGGTGTCCCTGTAGTTGTCCTGGCAGGGTGCCCCGAGGCCACTACCACAGCCACTGGTCAAGGTTGGTGGGCTAGGGGTCTCAGATCCATTGCCTAGACCTGGGACTGTGCAGTGGGTGGGGTCTGTAGCATGTCTCTCCGCTTTATTAATTACTGATTTTGACCAAGTTAAAAAATGAAATTCAAAGCAAGCCTGAGGATACTAAATCACCAAGAAGGATCAGAATGGCGTCATGGAATGTGGTAAGTCTGAGGGGTAGAGGGGAGTAAATAGCTGAGGCACTGAGTAGGAGGTGGGTGGAATGTTTGCAGAACTTCGGTATAGGGGAGGATCAGCCAGAATGACTGCTGGGAGGGATTGTTATTATATGCTGTTTTGGTGGGATAGGACAGATGGATATGGTGGTGTGGGTGAGTTGGCTGGGAAGAAATGGATGGATTATGTCATGAATGTTATGAGAGTAAACGATAGGATAATATAGTGGAACCCCGGAATTCGAATGCCTCTCTACTCGTACAACTCAGTTTTCGTACAGCTTTTTCGTCCAAAAATCACTCCAGTTTTCATGCAGTGACCCGCTATTCACACTAAGAGACATGGCGTTGTAGGTGCCATGTGGTCGCCAGTCCCGCTTTGTCTTCCGCCAGCTATGCATCAGTCATACAGGCTCCATTAAACTTTGTGATAAATTACGTATTTTCATTAGAAAATTGTACATAATCATGGGCCCTAAGAAGATTAGTGAGTCAGCTGGACCTAAATGAGAAGCAGTGAGAACAACAACTGAGCTGAAAAAAGAACTCACTGCAAAGTTTGAAAGTGGAACCCGTGTCTCCGATCTTGCCATTCATTATGGTATGGCGAAATCTACCGTTTCATCCATACTAAAGAACAAAGAACTTAAGCCAGCAGCTCTCTTCAGTACAGGTAAGATGCAGCAAAATTATCATTTATATCATCTACAGGGTATATTTCTTTATTTTAAAGGTTTTATGTACAGATTAAGGCAAAATACATTGTTTCTTATGGGGAAAAAAAAAAAAAGATTCGGCTTTTGAACAATTAACAACTCGTACAGCCTCCAGGAGTGAACTGTTTACGAATTCCGGGGTTCTACTGTAGTAATGGAAATTTTGTTTGGTACGATTATCTTTGATTTGTATTAGCGTATGCTCCAGAGGCAGGCTTGGATGAGAAAGAGAAGGAAAGATTTTGGGATGACTGAATACGTGTAGTAAGTGGTAGAGGATGAGATTGTAGTTTTGCAACGGGACTTAAATGGTCAGGTAGGTGAAGCAGCTCAAGGATATGAAGGAGTGCATGGGGGATGTGCATATGGTACAAGAAATGGAATACATAGGGGATGTGCATATGGTACAAGAAATGGAATACACAGAGGATGTGTATATGGTACAAAAAATCAGGAAGGGGAAAGGATACACGAGTTTGGAGATGCAATGAACAGGATTGTGTGCTTTAAATATTTAAGGAAAAGAAAGAGCAGGTTGATTACATACAAGTCTGGGTGAAATAGCAGCCTGATGGTCTATTTCCTGGTCAGGAGGGCTGATAGGAGGTTAGTCAGGGATGTTAAAGTTATTGGGAGCGAGGAGTGTGTGCAGCAACTTAAGATATTGATATGTGACATGGTGCTTAAGGAGTGGATGATGAAAAAAGGGACTTATGCACCTAGCAGAAAATTATGGAAACTGAAAAAACAAGCAATAAGGGATACTTTCTATGGCGAGATGAGGAGAGTGGTCGCTGAACGAGGAGGCACAGACAGAGGTGTTAATGAACAATTCAGAGCCCTCATGAGCAACCTCTTGATTAGTGTGTGGAAAAACAAGGGGCCCCCAAAAAACATGAAGTAACTGGTGGTGGGATGAAAGTGTAGAAGCTGCAGGTACGAAGGGTGATCAGAAAGTAATGACAGTTCGTGCTATAACATGAAAACCTTGAATGATGGGAGGTAGGGGAGCAAGGAGAGTGCAGAGTTGCCTGTCCTTACGAGTTTGAACTTGTCGCCGTATGCCTGACTTTTCTTGTTTTATTGTTGTGAGTGAATGCTTCACTCTTGTTTTTGCTCTCTGGCCAGAAACATGGATTACTCGAAAGAAGGCTGCAGGTTCTACATTTTTACGAGGTGGAAACTGGGAAAGAAAGCAACAGAGATTCGAGGGGAATTATTACAAGTTTATCCAGACACTACTCCTTCCCTGGAAACTGTTTCCCGCTGGATTCGTGCTTTCACAGCAGGAAAAACTGAATTGAAAGATGAACAACGCTCTGGACGCCCCCGGACATCCGTGACCGAAGCAACAACTGTCCGTGCACGGTCCATCATTGACGAGGATCCAACTGTAACTCTTAGGTTCTTAGCCTTGGAGCTTGATATCAGTTATGGGAGTGCATATGACATCGTGCATGAACAATTACACCTGAGGAAGAAGTGTTGTCGATGGATACCCCATTTGTTGACTGATGAGCAAAAGGCTGAACGGGTGAGGATTTGTCGTGTCTGGCTTGCTGAATTTGAACCAAATGGTCCAAAACGGTTCTCAGATGTTGCTACTGGAGATGAGTGTTGGATTTCATTCTCCACAAGCCGTGACAACCAGTCAAACATGGTGTGGTTGGGCGATGAAGACCCTCGACCTCAGATTTTGAAGGAATGATTCGCAGCCGGAAGCGCCTTTTCACCATCTTTTTCAATTCTCAAGGACCAATATGCGTGGATGTGATGCCTGAAAAGTCCACTATCACAGCCCAATACTACACAGACCAGGTCCTTCCACAAGTCTTGGAACACAAGGCCAACACCGCACCAACCAGCCGTCGGTCTCGCCTTTTGCTGCACCACGACAATGCTGCACCCCACAAAGCTCGCCTCACTATGCAGTACCTGGAACAACAAGGTATAACTCTGCTCCCCCACCCACCCTACTCCCCTGACCTGGCTCCCTGTGACTTTTGGTTGTTTCCAAAAATTAAATCTGCCATCGCTGGGAAGCAATTTCATCGCATCCAAGACTTGGCACGGACCGTCAATTCAGAACTCCGAAGTATACCGTCTTCAGAGTACCACGCTTGCTTCATGAAGTGGAGAAAGAGAATGGAACGCTGCATAGAGGTTGGAGGGGAGTACTTTGAAGGAATGTGAGTCATAGTTTGATAGTTCTTCATGCTAATAAAAGTTTATGGACTCACTGTCATTTCTTTCTAATCACCCCTCGTAAGGAGAAAAGAAGGCTTTTCCAGGAATGGAAGAAGGGTGGTAACAGAGAGGAATATTTGGCTGCCAAGCGTAGGGCTAGAAAAGAGGTTTATAGGTCAAAGTCTGAATCACCAGAACTTTTATCTGATAACGGAAATCGTAAGGAATGGAAGAATAAGATATTTAAGGTGGCAAATCAGATGAAGAGGGAGAATAGGGATATCAAAAGTGAGAAGTGTCTGAGGAATAATTAAAGAAGGGTAGTGGTGAACAGAGGGGATATTAAAAATTCATGGAGACAGCATTACAGCCAGGTTCTTGAATGAGAAGTCTGACAGGGACAGGGAAGGTTTGGAACCAGCAGATCCAGTGTTTGGCCCTTGGCCTTTGATTGATGCTGCTACTGTGAGCAGGGCAATAGGCAAGATGCAGGTGGGGAAGGCGCAGGTGTGTCTATGTTCATTGCTGAAATGAAGAAACCCTCAGGAGATATAACAGCGGGGTTAGTCACTGACTTGATAAACACGATTATATATGAGTGTGTTGTCCCAAATGACTGAAGAATGTAATTATAAATGTGTACAAGGGGAAGGATGATGCCCTGGAAAGAGGAAATTATAGAGGTATAAAGCTTTTAGACCAGATAATGAAGGTAAAAGAGAGAGTTCTAGAAGGTATGATTAGAGAAAGAGGAAATACTGATGAGATGCAGTTTGGGGTTTTGTCAGGCATAGGGACTACTGACGCCATAATTACTGTTCAACAGCTTCAGGAAAAATAAAGAAAAGGAAACGGTACTTTGTTTTTGTTGATTTGGAGAAGGCTTTTGACAGAGTCCCCAGAAAGGTGGTGAAGTGCGCAATGAGAAAGCTTGGGATCGAGGAGTGGCTGGTTAGGATCATTATGGCAATGTTTGTGGGTGCTTGCACCCAGGTAAGTGTGAATGAAGATTTAAGTGATGAGTATTCTGTGAATGTTGGTGTGCACCAGGGGTCAGTTTAGAGCCTCTTGTTGTTTATCATGGTACCTGAAGCCCTTTCATGTGACTTCAGAAATGGACTCCCGTGGGAGATGTATCCTGATGGTTTGGTGTTGATTACTGAGAAAGGGAGGCAGAGGAAAGATTTACAAAGTGGACAGATGTTATGGGGCACAAGGGCTTAAGAGTAAGTGCAGATTAAAAAAAAAAAAAAAAAATGATGGCATCTAGGGCTGGTGGCGGTACTCTCAAAGGAGAGCGCAAGTGGCCATGTGCGATTTGCCACAAGGGCGTGGGAAGAAATTCCATCTTGTTAAGTGTCTGTGATAACTAGGCACATAATAGATGTAATGGCAGTAGAGGCAGACTGTGAGATAACACTGATTTCATGTGTGCGGTGTGTCAGGAGATCAGGTGGATATTGTCAGGCATGAATGGATTGAACTTGCTGATAAGTCTCCTGTGTGGAAGGGTTTTGTTATTTGGGAGACATGTTATGTGCTAGATGTGGGGCTGGAGCTGGTTCTGTGGCTAGAGTAAGGAGTGGTTGGAAGAAGTTCAGGGAGCTGTTGCCTCTCCTGACTTTGAGAGGCTCTCTTTCCATCCTAATGAATCTTTGTACGCAGCATGTGTTAGGAGTGTAATGCCAGTAAAGGAAGAGAATATTCGCAGCCTCAAATGTACAGAAATGGCAATGATTAGGTGGATGTGTAGTGCATCCCAGAGTGCGAGGCCTGGGGGAGCCAGGTTTATGATGGAAGAGTTGAAAGGTAGGATGGGACTGCAGTGTACTGGTGTTGTGATGAGGAGAGGTAGACTGAGGTGGTTTGGGCAAGCAGAGAGGATGGGGAATGATAACTGAGTGCCGGAAGTGAGATGTGTTAATATTAGGGGTAGGGTTGCGAGAGGTAGACCGAAAATGACCCGGGACTTAGTGTGACCTCAGGGATAAGCAACTGAATAGGGAAGCTGCCAGAGATCAAGTAGCATGGAAAGCCACCACCAGGTGACCAAGGCCAATGTATGCAAACATGTTGGAGCCTTCAAAAAGAAAACAAAAAATGAATAGCACTTATTTACATATAATGGCCCCAAAGCCCAACACCTAAGTGCATGGGTGTTAAACTATGTGCTCTTCATCAAAAATATATGATAAAACTAGTAATTATGGTCGGACAACGCTTAAACTTCTACCTACTGTTACCTAAAGGTGAAATTTTAACCCCATGGTCTTAAATAATTTTTTGTGGATGATTGGTTTTTCAGTAAAAGTCGATTTCAGTTATTAGTTTTTTCATGTTATACTGTGAATTGTATAAGGTTGATGACTTCACATTAAAATCTTGAAAACTTAATGCCATGTGAAAATTTATTTTGTATTATGCCCATTCTAAGATGATTCCTCAACAGAAACACCAACTACACAAACTACTAATCTTCAGCACAGCACATACACCACCACCAATTTTTTAGCACCGAGAAATGACTCCCCGATGGTCATTTCTCGACCAATTCTTCTAGCCAGGGACATTGAGAGCAATCCAGGACCCACCAACAAATACATATGTCCAACATGCTCAAAACCTATCACGTCGAGCCGACACACAAAGGGTTCAGTTCAATGCAATTCCTGCAAGAACTGGACCCATTACACCTGCACAACACTTGCATCCAGAAAACATTACACAAACACCTGGACCTGCTCCCTATGTTCCTTCCCCCAACTCACTAACCCCCCACCAACCATACTCCTATTTCCTCCACACCTCCTCAGCCAAACCCACCAATCCTTCCTACACCATCCAATCCCCCAACCCCTCCCATTCCACCCTATCCTAACCCACCCCAACCCTTACCTCCACCACAACCTTCTCCTATCCCTTCCCCTCCACCCATACTACCACCTCCCCCCAGTGCTGCAGTAGCCAACACACATCGCAAACACAACATAAACATCCTTCAATTAAACATGGATGGCATAAACACCAAAAAAACAAGAACTCACACAATTCATCAAACAACATAACATACACATTGCCATCGTACAAGAAACAAAACTAAAGAGAACACAAAAAACACCAACATTTCACAATTTCACCATCATTCGACAAGACAGGGCCAACGGCGGTGGTGGTGGACTCATCACCCTGGTACACAAATCCATTAACTCCTCAGATACCAGTGCACACACAAAGTCACTTCTCCCCTCACATGACACCACAACAGAAATACGATCAATTAAAATCCGCACTGACAACAAATCATATATAACAATCGCCAACACATACATTCCCCCCCAGTCGTCCCCCACAGTACCACACAATTACTCTCCACAAATACACCACATCACTAATATACCCATCATCATCCTGGGTGGTGATTTCAGTGCCAAGGCATCGGCCTGGCATGTCAACAACCCTGACACAGACAGAGGGCAGGTACTACAATCCCAGACAGATCATCTTTTCATACTGAATAATCTCCATCAACATACCTCGCCCCCACAACATCCTGGAGAGTGGTCAAAACCCTTGGATCTGATCACCTCCCAATCATCATCACTACCAAAACCAATATCACCCCAGCTAGCCACAGACACACATACACTAATGATAAGAAAGCCAACTGGGAGGCCTTCACAACTGAAACAGAACAACATTTCAAAACATTAAACAGCACACCCATCACAAACATCAACACTGCTGTGCACACATTCAATACAATTATACAAAACACAGACAAAACATACATACCTAGAGGCAACAGAAAGAGACACAACCCCAACTTCACACCAGAAAACAGGACACACTATGACACTCCCCAACACCCCATACACAAGGCACCATACAGCAAATACAAGAACTCAACACTCAAATAAACAATAAAATATCAGAACAGCAAACACTAAACTGTAAAAATTATCTCCAGACACGTGGCCACACAACAATTATCAGCAAACTCTACAAAACACTAAACGGCATCACACTTTCCAACAGCAACACTACACCATCACACGCTGACATCACAACAACAGACACCATACCTTCAAACAAACAACAAGCAAACTCTCTCATCAATCATTTTTCATATGGCAGCCATCTAAACCCCAATCGCAATGACTGACGTATCATCTGATGAAAGAGACGGTTCCCCACAGACCCAGACTACGCACCTTTCACTTACAACCAGACAAAGCACATCATCATCAGCTTTAAGCACTCATCTGCCTGTGGACCAGACAACATAAGCAACATTCACATAAACACCTCAGACCAAAAGGCATACAAGCACTCACCAACATATCAAACTACAGCTACTCACACAACACAATACCTAATATCTGGAAGCATGGCACTGTCATCACTAAACCTAAACCCAACAAAGACCCCACATCATCTTCCTCACACCGCCCCATCACGCTCCTCTGCACCCTTTCTAAAGTCACTGAACGACTGGTACTACAACTAGTTATACCTCACACCTCCCTAGTCCCATCACAACATGGCTTCAGGTCGCTGCACTCCACAAACACCCTTCTTACAGACTTTACACAGAGAGTTTTTGATGGCATCAGTTCAGCTAGGCCACCACACAGAACACTCTTAGTCACACTAGACATTAGTAAAGCTTTTGATGCCATCCCCCACCACAACCTCACAAACAAAATATTCAACACAAACATGAACAATAACAAAAAAAGATGGCTGGCAAACTACTTACCAGGCAGACGAGCATATGTAACATTTGCCGGTCAGTCTTCGAACATCAGAAACTTCACTAATGGCATCCTCCAAGGATCTGTTTGGTCCCCTACATTCTTTAACCTATACAGGCATGACATACCCACACCCCACACATACACACAGCTTCCTATGCAGATGACATAACACTCACATGTACACACCAAAATGCAAACACAGCCGCACACATCCTCCAACCTTACCTCAACACATTACACGAATGGTTCACCACAAACTGGCTCAAAATTGCCCCAGCCAAATCTACAGTGACCCTTCTCACAAACTAGACAGCAGAACACAGTCAAATTCCACACCTCACCATAAACAACACTCCCCTACCCCCCCCCACACACACAAAATCCTTGGTGTAACAACAATGTCATTTAAACAACACATAACAAACATTAAAATTAAAATAACACCAAGACTCAATTCTCTGAGGTCACTTGCCCACACAACATTTGGACACAACAAAGAAACCACCACCTCAGTATACAAACAATAAATACATTCAGTGATGACTTATGCAAGCCTGTATGGGCTCCTAACCTCACTAAAACACACTACAACACTTTACAGACCATAAAGAACAAGGCCCTAAAAATAATCAAAGGCTGCACAGCTACTACACCCACAGACCACCTACATCAAGAAACCAAAGTCCTCAAAGTCAAGGATCACCTAGATATGAGAGGCACCCAAATTCTCACAGCAGCCTCCACAAACCCACAACATCCACTACACTACATGGGAACACACCCACACACACACCAAGGAACATTAAAACAACACCCAGCACAAGATATCATACACAAATACTGTCATCTCTCCTCCCTCGCCCACTTCAGACCAGCATCCAGAAGCATATCCATACTCAAATCACTCACCGCTCCATTCAGTCACTTAAAGACAACAAACAGCTGCATGCACGGCCTCCTGATATCGACCCCTCCGGAACCTATCTTCCTCATGAGGACAGGGTCCACCTGGCCAGGCTGAGATGCGGGCATCATCCAGCCCTCTTAAGTTACCAGAAGAGGCTGGAAGACTCCGTCGCTGATGCACATCCAGAATGCAACACAGCACCCCATACTATTAAGCACATTATGGAAGACTGCATTGCAAATAATCACCTATGCCAACAACACAACATACAGTACTCGTCAGAAGTATGAAGCGCCCTGCGTCCCTACTACGAAACAAACCTTTCAACATTGGAAGAACATATAAGTAAAGCATTTTATTTACCTTTAATGTTTCGTAAGGTATCCTTTACGCTTCTTCACGGACCTGAGATGTCTTGGAAGTGAAAGGGCGAGGCTCCTGAGGTGCTGGAGGGGTATTTTCTCCCAGGAGTCACGAATTGCAGCTTCCAGCTTAGGCAGAAAGCTCACGTCCTTCCCTTGGAGACTCTTCTTTATGAGGTACCAGAGGTTTTCAATTGGGTTGAGGTCTGGGCTATTTCCGGGCCAGTCTTTCATGAATGAGACCTCGCAGTCATGATGCCATTTGGTGACCGATTTGGCCTTATGAGCAGGTGCACCGTCCTGCTGAATCACTCGTGCACCTGTTAGCTCGAAGGAGTCTGGTAAATGATCACACAGAAGCTCCAGGTAAACATCCTGATTCACTCTAACATTCTTTGGAAGCACAACAAGCTTCCCCAAACCTTGCCCCGAAAAACAAACCCATACCATGAGTGAATCAGGATGTTTAACTGTGCTTTCTACGTACCGTGGGTCAAGTGGGTCACTACCTTTGCATCGGTACACACGTGTTCCTCTGTTACAGGTCACACTAAACGTTGCCTCATCAGACCACAACACTAACAACCAATGCTCCTCACCCCAGTTGAGATATTTATTAGCAAAGGCAAGCCTACAAAGTCTCTGGTTCTTTGTGAGAAGAGGCTTCTTCACAGGCCTGTGACTTGTGTAACCAAGTTCATGAACCCTACGAGACACAGTTCTCACAGACACCTCACCAAACACTTCCGGGTTGCTTTCCTTTATTTTTCTTGCACTCACACGAGGATTAAACTCCACTGCACATTTTAAAACATTAACAGACCTTGGGGAAGTTTTCCTAGGCCTACCAGACCACGGCTTCTTTGTGGGAATTTCACCAATGTTTTCCACTCGAAACCACGCACACCAATGACGCACTGTCGATCGTGCCACACCAACCAATTCACTAATTTCCTTTGTCTGGTGGCCTGCCTCCTTTAGAGCAATGATCTGGGATATGATTTCACTCGATAGTTCACGGGTAGGTGCCATAACAAATTGGCGAAAGCCAAAACACTGCGGGACACTCGGTAAAAAATGGTGCAATTTCAGAGGGAGACGTGGCGGAGCTCCTCTCTCTCAGGCAGCCCGTGGGCAACTGAGACGGGAACCAACCAGCGCGTCGGAAGGCCTCAGGCTACCGTGATGTCATGATCGCGGCGCAAACTTGTGGCTCAATTTTTACCCCCCAAAATGGGTGATTCTTTTTTGGCTATAAGTATTGCGCGCCCGGAGGAAGGCGCTGCGTAATTTTGACGAGTACTATACATTCCTTGAGAGCTCTGTGGAAAAGCCCGGTCTCGGCCATGGCCTTCCTTAGGGACTCGGGGCTGTTCGGCTAGACTGCCTAGGGAACAACTACTACTACTAAAGTACCACTAATCTTTATTTGAGGTCAGTAAGCTTCAACACTACAAAGCTAGACAATACAAGGTTCCTCACCTGAGAAGGCATCATGCCACCCAAAAATTCCACAGATGGGTCATAGCTTGGGTCCACCTCCATGCCACCTTCTCCGGGCAGATCATCTGCATTATAGTCTTCTCCTCCATCACCCTGTTGGTTGCAAAATAAACTAAGCTCTGTTGGATATGAAAACTGCTGTTTATGAAAATGATTTATTCATGCTCATTTTAGTCTTTTTATGTCCACCTTTTGATGTTCTACCATCCACATCCACACTGATATCTTTTCATCTAATTTTCATCCTCCGTTTTCTCGACATGTTCAAACCACCTCAGTCTTCCCAAATGCATCACATCATCACTTCATTCAATTCCCTGTCAATCTCTCAGTGCATTCAATTCCCTGCCAATCTCTCAGTTGCTCATCCTTAAGTCTGCCAAATGGAATTGTGTTAGTCAAAGGTACACTAAAAGGGACTGAACTGTGCCACATGGAATGTCATCATCAGGTAAACAAGGCTGATACATGAAAGCATGTACAGTATAGTACAAAGCCATTCAAAACAAAATGAAACAGATCAAATGTTGACTTTGCAGTCTTGGATGCCTGTAATTCATAATAAATGATGCCGACAAATTTCTGATCACTGAAGTATATAAAAGACCCCATAAGTGCTGGCTCTGCTCTTTAATTTCTCTTAAACAATATCTGGTATATGTCTTCCCATGGGTCAATCACATTTCTCATCTCTTCCTATTCATCCTGGGCACTGGTGGTGGTAATGCCACCACCAGTGCCCACTACAACAGTCTCCCCTGCAACCACTTCCGTTGGCGGGCTCGGAGACAGCATATGCATGCTCCGGGCAACAATGGCACAGGGGAACCCAAGCTACTGTGCCCTTTTTGCCCAAAGGAGCAGAGAAGGTGACTCCACAGTTGCATCAGGGATGCCAGACCAGGGTGAATGCTAACGTCATTTCAGCAGCACCAGCTCCAGCCATCTCACTGGCACTGACTCCTGCTCCAGTCTCCCCAGCAGCAGCACCTCCTGCTTCTCCAGCAGCATCTCACCAGCATCAGTTGCAGATGTCATCTCTACAGCAGCTGACTACCCCCTATGCATGCACCTGCTGTAGTCTTACAATAAACTGCTGTTAGGCCCAATGAGTTTCCCTTCTCCTGTCTCTGAATGTGTTTGCACCTTGGTCTCTGCATCACTGTAGCAAAAGGGAATAAGACAACCCGTGAATAGGGTACCACAATTGGTGATCCTGGAGTGACCTCTCAGACGATGGCTGAGCAAAGGATGATTCTTCCCACACTCAACCATAACGCTGAGGTCTGACTGGAAAATACTGAAGTTGCTCTCACTGGCAGAATGGTCAATGACTCACAAAAATACGTGGCAATGCTCTACGCTCTTCCAACAGAGGCTGTCTCAGAGGTTTCGGTGGTCATCACCAATCCACCAGCTGACCACAAGTTTGCCGCCCTTAGAGACGCCCTCCGCAACCGGTACAATCAGTCCAGCAACAACATCTTGCAGGATCTCACACATCTCACACTCTGCGACTCCATACCAGCCCGCTTATGGGAAGAAATGAAGCGCATTAACAACCATTGCACTGACAAGCTGCAAGACACCATCCTGTGGCACCTACATCGCCAAAAGCTTTCCAACGATGTCCACCTCAACCTATCAACCATGGACACTGCCTCCTAAACCACGGAGTACTCAGCAACTGCAGGTAGGGTAATCAGGGAGTTTACCTCACAGGCCCACCACAACATTGTCTCCATGATCATCTCAAGCCAGGACAGTGCCACCAATGTCGCCTCCAGCTACCCACCTTCTCAAGCCAACAACATTGAGAGCAGACTCCAAGCCCTCTGCTGATTCACTGACATCTTGGAACATCTGCTCATCCATGGCCAACCACCCCAAGGTGCTCCGAAACTATGGCCATCTACTGCTTGACAAAACAACTCTGCAAGCCACCCTACCACCACTCAACGGGAGAACGTATGCTGGGTCTATGTCTGTTTCTGCCCTCACGCCCACAACTGCGCTGCTCCCTGTGCTTTTCAGGAAAACTCCAGCAGCGAGGAATGGTAGACACCGCCACCCCCTCCCTTCACCCCATTACGCAGACACCCACGCCACAGCTATCACTCCTCTGCAGCACATTGCCCTCCTGCACATCACTGACTGCGCTTCAAGACCATTACCTCATCGACACAGGAGTGACCTTCAGCATTATTCCTCCACCTCAACACAACTGCCAACAGCCTGCCTACGACCTCTTTACATTTTATGGGTAGTCTATCACTATTCATGGTGTACTGACCCTCAATATTGACCTTGGCCTGCCACACACCCTGACTTGGACCATCATCGTTGCTGACGTATCTCAAATGATCCTTGGCTATGGCTTCCTTGCTTACAACAAACTCATCTCTGAACCATCAAGCAACTGCCTCACACATGTTCCCTCAAGACAGAAGGTGGTCAGCATGCATGCCACATGGACATACATTATTTCCTGCCTTTCACAGCCCAACAACTTCTCCTACCTCCTGCAGGATTTCTCTGAACTGTTCTCTCAATGCACATCACCAGTCCACACTTCTGCCAGGATCTTTCACCACATCAAAACATCAGGACCCCTAGTTATCGGCCGACCTTGCCGCCTTCCTCCAGAATGACTCAATGCAGCCAAGGCAGAATCCAGTTCCCTCCTGGACCAAGGCATCATCCAGCCCCCTTGGAGCTCTTGGGACCCTCCACTCCACATGATCCCAAAATCTGTCCCCAACAAGTGGAGAGCTTACAGCTACTACAGAGCACTCAACTATATTACAAAACCTGACAGCTACTCCATCCCACATGTCCATGATTTTCACCAAAAGCTCGACAAGAAGATATTTTCCAAATTGACCTTGTGCATGTCCTCCACCATATTTCAGTGGCATCTGAAGGTGTCCAAAAAACTGCCTTCACCACCCCTGGACTCTTTGAAAATGCCTACATGAGTTTTGGGCTACACAATGCAGCTCAGACCTTCCAATGATTCAAGTAGAGTTGGGCATTTCCGCAATCACTTCCATAAACCGCAAATTGCGTGACTGCGGAAGTGTCATTTCAATTGCAGATTTGCTTTTGCAACAAATTCTATGCAAATTTGCCATTTTGCGTTCGCGGAAGTGCTTCCGCAAGTGCACACATGCCCTCAAACCAGCCTGATCTCTGAGAACTTTGAGTGGCTGGTTTTTATGACTTGCTCGAGATGAAGTTGTCTCATTTGTTGGAGGTGTCTGACTGTGACCGAGGAGTGAGGACTGAGGAGGTCAGAGCCAAGGAATAGAGGTGGACTGATGTGTCAACTTGTCAAGTGTGTGCTGTGATGTGTAATTTTTAAATTCACTTACCTCCAACAGTGAATGATTTACCCTTGTTTTGTGGTAAAAACAGTCTAACATATTAATATTATAACTAAAATACTCCATATATTTTAATTTTGCTATCAATCTAAATATCTATCTATTGCCAGATGCCTTAATCCTACATGGGGTGGCCACAAACAAATTGCCTCCACGTCATCCTGTCCCCCGCCATTTCACTGCCCTGCTCCCATTCACACACCCCTCTCTCATATACCTCTCCACTCCATCCCTCCATCTCATCCTTGGCCTTCCCCTCCCACTCTTCCCCTCCACCTCACTCACATACACTCTCTTCATCAGTCTCTCACTCTCCATCCTCTCCACATGGCCAAATCACCTCAGTGTGTTTCTCCTAACGCTTCCTATCACATCCACATCCACACCACGGCGCTCCTTCACTTTCTCCTTTGTCAATCTGTCTCTCCATGCGACTCCAAAGGCTCCTCTCAAATAACTCATTTCCACTGCTCTCACTCTTGACTTTTGTCCCTCCAACAACGTCCAAGCTTCACTTCCATAAGTTAGAGTTGGTATCACAATACTGTCACATAATAATTTTTTCACTTCCATGCTCACTTCCATGCTCATTTCCCTGTTTCTTATCACCACCTTCAAGGAACCAGCAACCTTTCTTCCCTGTTGTACCCTTTCAAGCACTTCACCCTCCAAACTTCCATCCTTACTCATCACACTACCCAAGCACTTAAATGTACTCACATTTTCCATTTCCTTCTCATCCAGCCTCACTGTACATTCACTGACTTCACCTCTCTCGAAGACCATAACTTTACTCTTCCCTAAATTCACCTTCAGATTCAGTTTCTTACACACTCCCCCAAACTCATCCACCAGGCCTTGCAGCTCCCCTTCGTCTTCACTTAACAACACAGAATCATCTGCAAGCAACAGTACAGGTAGTTTCCAAACACTCCATGTACAGATTGAACAACCATGGAGACAAGACACATCCCTGTTTCAACCCAACCTTCAAAGAGAAAAACTCGCTCAGTTCACTATCCACTTGCGCTGCAGCCTTAGCACCCTCATACATACTCTTCACAGCACTCAAGAACTTCCCATCTACTCCATATATTCTTAGCACTTTCCACAATCCGTGTCTATCCACCCTGTCGTATGCTTTCTCCAAATCCATGAAGGCTGCATTCAACTTCATTCCCATCTCTAGAAACTTTTCCACTAAAGATCTAAGAGTGAATATCTGATCTACACAACCTCTTCCCTTCCTAAAGCCTCCCTGTTCTTCTCCAACTAATTCCTCAGTTATTTCCCTAACTCTGTCAATAAGTATTATACTGTATACTTTTCCTAATTACACTAAGAAGACTAATGTCCCTGTGATTACCACACACTTCTTTTTCCCCTTTCCCTTTGTGCAAGGGAATAATTATACCTGACTTCCAATCCTCTGGGACTCTACCTTCCTCCCAGGCCAATCTACACATCTTCCACATCCATTCTACTACGATCTCTCCCCCATGCTTCAGCATTTCACCACACACTCCATCAATTCCTGGGGCCTTCCCCATTTCCACAACTTCCATACTACTGATTCCTTCCTGTCTTCTCACCTCCCTCCTTCTCTCAACCATTCCCCAGCTGCTTATACTCGCATTACTTTCATTCTCTATGTTCAACAATTCATTAAAGTGTTTTCTCCATCTGCTCACGTCTTCTCCCTTCTCCACTGGTAATCTACCATTTTTATTTTTCACTTCCCTACTAACTTCACTGCCACCTTGTCTGACTCTCTTTACCTCTTTCCAGAACATTTTCTTACATTCCCTCCACTTGACACTCAAATTCCTTCCAAATTCCTCATCCACTCTCATCTTACTCTCTCTTACTAATCTTTTCACCTCTCTCTTCCTCTCTACATATAACTCTCTCTTCCATCTCTCAACTTCTTCCATGCCTCTATTTCTCATCCATTCATTATATGCTTTTTTCTTTTGTGTCACAACATGTTTCACCTCTTCATTATTTTATATATACTATATATATATATATATATATATATATATATATATATATATATATATATGGCCATGTGGAGAGGATGGAGGGTGAAAGACTGATGAAGAAAGTGTATGTGAGTGAGGTGGAGGGGGGAAGAGGAAGGGGGAGGCCGAGGATGAGATGGAGGGATGGGGTGGAGAGGTATATGAGAGAGGGGGGTGTGAGTTGGGAGCAGGGCAATGAAATGGAGGGGGACAGGGCAACTTGGAGGCGATTTGTTTGTGGCCACACCGAACGGGATTGAGGCGTCGGCAATAGATAGACAGATATATATATATATATATATATATATTATACAGTATAGAGAGAGAGAGAGAAGTACATATACTGTATACATATATATATATATATATATATATATATATATGTATATCATCATCATCATCAGCCATTGAGGTCCACTGCAGGACCGGCCTATCCCTACCGAAGCAGGGACGATATAGCCAATGTATCTCTACCCAGTGGCTTAGGCTGTCTGGCAGTAGAGACTGTGTGTAGGGTGAGAAGTGCTTGTAAGTGTAATTGTACTGTTGCAGTGGCTTTGGATGTTCGTGTAGGCTTAGAACCAAGAGTAATCAGCCTGCCTTAAGCCGACTGGGTGCAAGCATACTAGTATGCGACACTGGTTCAACCATAGCACCCCTTGTGTCAGCCAAAGTAGCAAGTGGCTTGGTGAACGCCTCAGCTTCCCAAAGTTTTTACAACTCTGGTGGGAGGCCAACTCGCGCTCGCCAGCGTGCAAAACGCACACTCTACCACAGAGGCACCGTATATGATAAATATATATATACAGACAGTATATATATTTATATATATATATATATATATATATATATATATATATAAGTAATCCCTCTAATATCTGAATGCCCAATATCTGAACATCTCCACTAACCAGACATAATTGTCCTGAGATCCAATATTCCCAAAACGATCCGAAAACCAAAAAAAAAAAAAAAAAAAAAATTCCCGCCCGTAATTTGAACTTGGCGCGTGTGGCGCGGGACAGCTTTGTTGTGGCGCGTCATTCCTCCGACGTCCGATAGAGCGCCGATGCATCCTCCCCACTTTCCCCCTGTCTCTCGTCGCGAGTGCATGCTCGTCGTCATGGCTGCCCATGTGATCGCTTTTGTGGTGGTTCCTTACCTGCTGCAGGCACTCCTGCTGCTCTCGGGCCTCCTATTAGTGTGTGTGATGATGGCCCCGCCTCCTGAGAAGAGGAAGAGAGTGGTGTTGACTCTGGAGAAGAAACGGGAGATATTAGAGAAAGTAGATGCGGGGTGATCTTCTTGCCGCATCCTCCGCGAGTTCAACCTGGCCCAATCAACTTTGTTCGATATCAAGAGGTCCCGAGACAAACTCATGCAGTACACGGCTGACTTCTCGTTGAGAAGCAAATGCAACGTGGAGAGGAAGGTGATGTTTACTCCCAAGTTTGCTGAAATTGACCGCTCCACGTTGATTTGGTATCGACAGCAACGTGCTGCTGGTGTGATGGTACGTGGAATGGAGCTGAAGGCTGCTGCTGAGAAGTTCGCCAGGCTTCATGACGCCCTAGACTTCAAGGCATCCGAGCGTTGGCTCTTCGCGTTCAAGTTACAGCATGGCCTTACCAACCGTAAAGCTCATGGCGAAGCTTTGGACACTAACGAGGATGGAGTTGACAAGTTTCGGCACAAGGTGAAGGGCTTGATCGACAGGGAGGGCCTCACTCTCGGTCAAGTCTACAATGCTGACGAAACTGGTTTATTCTATCGCTCTTTGCCAACGAACGCTCTTGCCGAGGAGACGGAGAAGCGTGTACCTGGCCGCAAGCTCTCCAAGCAACGGATATCTGCTTTGTGTTGTGCCACTGCTAACGGCATGCACCGGCTTAAGCCCGTTATTGTTGGGCATGCAAAGCAGCCTCAGTGTCTTCGTGGGGTGATGGATGTCCTTCCTGTCGTCTGGTACCATTCTTTGATGGCATGGTTTACAGCCCAGATCTTCAAAGACTGATTCCACTGCCACTTCGTCAAGGAGGTCATACATTACCAGATGAAGACACTGGGAATCCCGCGCGACCAGGTAAAGGTCATCCTTCTCCTCGACAATGCACCTGCCCACCCGTGTGACAAGGACTTGGTGGCTGAGAATGGCCGGATTAGGTGCATGTTTCTGCCACCTAATATGACTGCTCTCATCCAACCAATGGACCAAGGAATGATCGTGGCAACAAAGCGCCTATACCGAGGAAGTTCCTGGATGAGGTGATGGTTGTTCTCGAGGACGGGGACGAGCGCAGGGAGGGACTGGACATGCGAGGCCTGCGGACTTTGGAAAACCTTCACCGCTACAACATCAAGTCTGCAATCTACACCTGGGCCAGTGCATGGAAGGAAGTCCCTGTCAAGACTCTAGAAAATGGTTGGTCTCGTCTGCTTCTCGGAACGGATGTGGAGTACGATTTTCTAGGGTTTCACATGGATGACTTCCAGGCACGGCTAAGTACGCATGGCGGCGATGTTGATGTGGACGATGTGTGTGAGTGGTTGGATGACGACAAGGACGATCCTGGGTATCAGACATTGTCTGATATCGAGATCGCATCTTCAGTTGCAGGTATCAGTACCCAGCTTGAAGACTCCGAGGACGGCAACGATGATGCGGACTTCTCTCAGCATGACACTACTCCAGCCATCCCCAAGCTGAGCGCAGTCCGGGAACACCTAGAGTTCGTTCTCGACTACCTGGAACGCCCGGACTGCGACAGGGAGATGGGGCCCTTGGACTTGTGGAGGAAGTGCGTGCTTTCAGGCAGTGCATCATCAATCGTCAGAATCGTCGGTCCTTGCGTCAATCAACCATTGACAGTTTTTTCAGGCCCGTGACCCCCGCTGTGCCCAGCCCTGCCTCCCCAAGACAGGCCCTCATGCTCCGAGCCACAGCCCAGTACATCAGCCACGGTGGAGTCACCGCTCGACGTGAGTTTGCGTCTGTCTTCAGAGTCGTCTGCAGTGGGTACGCCATCACCATGACCCAGCGACGCACCCCTAGGTCACCTGCCAGTGATACTCTCGGACTCTGACAGTGATTAACCCCTTAACCACGGGGCGTCACTTTCGTGACGCTTGGGAGCAAGGGATCATACCGCGGGGCGTCGCTTTTGTGATTCTGTGTTATTTTGAATTCACCCGGGCTTTCAAGTGGGGGCTTGTATCATCTATCAGTACTGCCAATGTCCAACACTAGTCAGCACTCCTAATCTCATCTGTACTCCCATCCATTGTTGACAATTTAGCCATTTCTCCCCGTTCTTGACTCCCCTCCCTACCCCCCCTCCATTACCCTATCCTCTCGCCTGCCCGGCCATGCTATGCTAAGTAAATCTTCCCTGGAATTTTTCACTGATTTCATCCATTGAAATAAGCCCTATGTCGTATTCTTATACCAAATAATATATACAAGAAAGAAATAAGGTAAGTGAGAGTGCCATACACCTGGAATTGGCTAATTATCACCTGACAACACCTCACGTGCACTCGTTCGCTAATTTTCGCTGTTTTTCCCCTTGAAATATGCCGTATAATCTATTTTCGTAATAAATATACATGTAAGGAGGGAAGGGAGAAGCCTAAGTGATATTTACATTCACCTGGAACTACCTAATTTATAATGTATTGTCTAGATTTCCTGCCAATCATATCAGTGCTAAACAAAGCTGTTTCAAGATTTAACATTGGTAGCTCTGATTATATATCTCCTAAGTAGGCCTCTAATCTATTTTCGTAATAAATATACATGTAAGGAGGGAAGGGAGAAGCCTAAGTGATATTTACATTCACCTGGAACTACCAAATTTATAATGTATTGTCTAGATTTCCTGCCAATCATATCAGTGCTAGACTTAGCTGTTTCAAGAGCTACGTTGGTAGTACTGAATAACCCTCAAGCCTCAACCCCGGCCGGCCCTCCTAGCAGTTCTCTCTCAGATTCCGAAGAGGAGGTACGGCTCATCCTCTTGCTGACTTCAGGGCCTTTTTTCACCCCCATGCAAGGGCCCTGTGACCTTTACCCCCTACTAAACCTCGTGTGGAAAGAGGTAAAGGGCTGACAATTGATAAAAGAGTGGCTACGATCTTTCTATTGAGTAAAACAGTGTAAGTGGAATTGTAAATAATGTGTAAACAGCAAGTGAAAGTAATGAATGAAAATAAACGTGAACAATGGAAAATAGTTTTATAAGTTACTTCAAGTGACAGTGCATAACACAGTGTAAATAAAATAGAAATGTAAATAACGTAAATAAAATAGAGAACGTAAATAGAAATGTAAATGAGTAGTATTTTTAAGAATACGAGTATATACCCTAGGAGTAATGAAAGTGAAAGTTTCACTATAGCATGTCTGAATACTATGAGTTATGAGAGTGAAGATGAAAGTGACATTCACTCTCAATGCCAGTATACAGGACGAGAAAGTGAATGCTACGTATTTTACTGAAAGAAATTGAATCCCTACAGTGGCAATAAACTAATACTACTGAAGGAAACTTATGGATAAAGACTGTAGATATATATAAGTGTTATGTAGTTATAGAAATATAAAGTGTGAGGGGTTTTATGAATAATAAATGACAGTGGACCAAGAGCGAACTAGCGGAAGTGCGGCGGTCAGACGCGCTCATAATTTTCATTGCTTTCACAGTGGGTTTTTTTTTGGAGTATGGATCCCAAACTACTTGAAAATCATAGAGTAGTATTTATAGTGTTTATATCTGGCTGTGGTAATCATATTATGGGTTGTCGGGAACTGTAAAGTGGAGACTTTGTTACCCAACTTCAGAGGTCTCCACAAGTCCTACGGTAACTGACGAAGGCTCAACAAACATTCCAGGAGAAAGCTGAAGGTATGTGCCATAAGCATATATAATTTTAATATTCTAGGACTAATAACTGATTTTTGGCAAATATTTTTTGAGAGTCTGTCGGAGCCCGAATAACCCCGCGGCACACGCAAAACATCGGTAAACATGCCCGCGGTGTAGGGGTTAAATAGCAAGAACTTCTCCACAAGACCACATGGGACTTTGCAGTGATGTGCAGTGAAAAAAACAGTGTGTTGTGTTAAAGATTTACAGTTGTGAGTGAGAATACAATTTTGAAACAACATTTAACATAAATAGACTTGTTTGTTTTTGCTTTAGAAAATGGTTAGAGGAGTGGGAAAAGTTAAAGTGCAGAGTGCAACACTTAGTAAGTTACAATGGAGCATAAGTTAGACAAGAGTGCACACTGTGAAGAGAACGGACTTCTGAGTGCGAATAACTAAGTTCAGTGCAAGACTTCATGAACAGTGTACTGCAAGTGCTTCAGGAAATCCTTCTTACTGTCAGAGTCTGAGAGGAGGTGGTTATTCATCGAGATGGCCATGGACTTGCTGTAAGTAGGCAGAATGTTTCATACTGTACTTTTTTCCATACTATGCTTACCTCAAACACCTCATTTCACTCTTTAATGTCCTTTATTGGTGTGAATAGGGTGTTAGGAGCTATGCATGTGCAGTAGGAAGGTGTTTTTCTGTGTCAGGCTAGGTTAGGGTCCATAAGTACCAGTCCAGGAGCCAGGCACTTGTAAGTACCCAGAATGTTTAATGTTGTATGAACCTACCTCAAAACCCTCATTTTATGCTTCTTTTGCATTTATTTCAGTCTTTTATGTGCCTTATTGGTGTGATTTGGGTCTTAAATAGGTGCTATGCATGTCCAGAGGGAGTTGTATAGGTGTTTCTCTGAGTTAGGGGTCCATAAGTACAAGTCCATAAGCTGGGGCCCAATATCCGGACCTGCCTATGGCCCTATTACGTCGGATATTAGAGGGATTACTGTATTATATATATATATATATACATACATACATACATACAGTAATCCCTCCAATATCCGACGTAATAGAGCCATAGGTAGGTCCGGATATTGGGCCCCAGCTTATGGGGCCCAATATCCGGATGCAAAAGTGGATATATGTGGACTGACTGAAACTAAATGGAAAGGTGAAAGGATGAGAGAATGGGAATACGGTGTAGGTATATGTGCGGGAGTCAGTGAGAATGAGAGGGCAAGAGAGGGAGTATGTCTGATGATAAGCAAGAAGTGGAAGGAGAATATAAGAGAGTATGGAACAGTGGGTGCAAGGATTGTATGGATGAGGATGAAAGTAGGTATACAAGCTTGGGCGGTTGTATGTGTGTATGCTCCAACAGAGGATCGAGTGGCAAGAGTGAAAGATGAGTTTTGGGCGAGAGTAGAAGCATGTATGGACAAGTTTGAGAGGAGTGAGAGAGTGCTGTTGATTGGAGACATGAATGGCAAAGTTGGGAATGTATGAGTGGATGGAGTGGTTGGTCAGTGGGGTGTGCCAGCTGAAGTAGATGGGAATGGTAGTGCTTTGGTGGACATCTGTGCTGGTAAGGGGTTGGCAATAGCCAACACCTACTTTCGTCATAAGATGATCCACCGGTATACATGGAGAGTAATGAGGATGATGGATGGTGAACTTGTTGAACGAAAGGCAATGATAGACTACGTGTGTGTGGATGAGCGAATGAGAAGACAAGTGTTGGATGCAAGGGTGTGGAGAGGGTGGGGGAATGGAGTCTCGGACCATCACTTATTGATGGCCAAGGTAGAGCTGCAAAGAAAGTGGTTGAGGAGACGAAGGGGAAGACAGGAGGAAGCAGCTCCTGTGAGAAGAGTGGAGAAATTGCAAGATAGTGAGAAAAGGACAGAGTATAAGAGCATAGTGGAAGAAAGATTGGGAAGGTATGAGCTAGAGCAGATGGAAGGGGTGGAAGACGTATGTAAGATATTCACGGAAGAGATAAGCGCAGCGTGTGAGGCGGTTTGTGGAGTGAGGAGGAGATGCAAGGGTGTGCAAGGGACAGCATGGTGGAATGAAGAGGTGAAACGAGCTGTGGAACAAAAGAAGAAGGCATATGGTGAATGGTTGGCGAGTAGAGGTAGGGGAGAAGATGAGAGAGAGAAGAGAGAGGTATATGTGAGCAGGAGAAGGGAGGTTAAGAGACTGGTGAAGGAGAGTAAGAAGAAAGTGGGTGAAGAGTTTGGGAGGAATCTGAGTGTGAAATGGAGGGAGAGTAAGAAATTGTTTTGGAAGGAGGTAAAGAAAGTAAGGCAGTGTGAAAGGGGAAATAGTAGGGGAGTGAAAGATAGGAATAATAGATTGTTGGTGGAGAAGAGAGAGAAATTGAGGAGATGGAAGGAGCACTTTGAGGATTTGTTGAATGTAGAGAGTGAGAGCAGTGTGAGTATAAGTGGTTGGGGAATGGCTGGGAGAAGAAGAGATGAGAGGAGGGAGGAAGAGATCAGGAGGTCGGAAGTAGTGGAAGCGATGAAGAAGATTAAGCTGGGAATGGCCCCAGGAATTGATGGAGTGTGTGGTGAAATGCTTAGGTATGGGGGTGAGATTGTTGTGGAGTGGATATGGAAGTTGTGTAGATTGGCTTGGGAAGAGGGAAGGGTTCCAGAGGACTGGAAATCAGGTATAATTGTTCCTCTGTACAAAGGAAAAGGGGAGAGAGAAGTATGTGGTAACCATAGGCATATGACAGAGGAGCTAGTGGGAGAAGAACAAGGGGGATTTAGGAAGGGAAAAGGGTGTGTAGATCAGATATTTGTTCTAAGATGTTTAGTGGAGAAGTATCTAGAGAAGGGAAGGAAAGTGTATGCTGCCTTCATGGACTTGGAGAAAGCTTATGACAGAATAGATAGGCAAGGTATGTGGAAGGTATTAAGAATATATGGAGTGGAGGGGAAATTGTCGAGTGCTGTGAAGAGTATGTACGAGGGAGCTAGGGCTACAGTGCGAGTGGATGGTGAGCTGAGTGAGTTCTTTGATCTCAATGTGGGACTGAAACAGGGGTGTGTGATGTCTCCATGGCTGTTTAATATATACAGTATATGGATGGGGTTGTAAAGGAGGTGCAAGGTAGGGCAGTGGATGTGGGGGTGGCCCTAATGAATGAGGGTGAGATTTGGAAGCTTCCGGTGTTGCTGTTTGCTGATGATACAGTATTGTTGAGTGAAGATGAATGGGAGTTGCAAGGTTTGGTGAATGAATTTGGGACAGTGTGTAGGAGGAGGAAGCTGAAAGTTAATGTAAACAAAAGTAAAGTTATGGTGTTTGAGAGGAATGAAGTCACAGAGTGTGCAGTGAGGTTGGATGGTGAGGATATGGAGAATGTGAGTGCATTCAAGTACTTGGGTAGTGTGAAGAGTAAGGATGGAACTTTGGGGGATGAAGTACGTGAAAGGGTACAGCAGGGAAGAAAGGTTGTTGTTACACTGAAAGCAGTGATGAGAAATAGGGACGTGAGCATGGAAGTTAAGAAGTCACTGCATGATGGTATTGTGATCCCTACCCTGATGTATGGAAGCGAGGCGTGGACCTTGCAAGAGGGGAACAAGTCAAGAGTGAGAGCAGTGGAAATGAGTTACTTGAGAGGAGCATGTGGAGTGACGTGGAGGGACAGGTTGACGAATGAAGAAGTGAAGGAACGTTGTGGGGTAGATGTGGATGTGGTTGAAAAGATTAGGAGAAATACACTGAGGTGGTTTGGACATGTGGAGAGAATGGAGGATGAAAGACTGACTAAGAGGGTGTATGTAGGTGAGGTGGAGGGAGGGAGAGGGAGGGGTAGACCGAGGATGAGGTGGAAGGATGGACTTGAGAGGTATATCAGGGAGGGGGGGGGGTGAGTTGGGGGGAGGGGAGTCAAATGGTGGGTGACAGAGTGACTTGGAGGCATTTTGTCTGCGGCCACCCTTTGCGGGATTAGGGCGTCGGGCTATAGATAGATAGATAGATAGACTTATGGACCCTAACTCAGAGAAACACTTATACAACTCCCTCTGGACATGCATAGCACCTATTTAAGACCCAAATCACACCAATAAGGCACATAAATGACTGAAATAAATGCAAAAGAAACATAAAATGAGGGTTTAGAAGTAGGTTCATACAATAATAAACATTCTGGTGACTGGCTCCTGGACTGGTACTTATGGACTCTAACCTAGCCTAACTCAGAAAAACACCTTCCTACTGCACATGCATAGCTCCTAACACCCTATTCACACCAATAAAGGACATTAAAAAGTGAAATGAGGTAAGTATAGTATGGAAAAAAGTACAGTATGAAAAATTCTTATGTCCGGATAGTGGGGATGTTCGGATATTGGGTGTCCGGATATTAGAGTGATTACTGTATATATATATATATATATATATATATATATATATATACACAGTACAGTATATATATATAAATATATATATACAGTACCCTCGCGTCCAACATGGTAATATTGTCATGCATGGGTCACGTGTTGGACCAAAAATGTGTTGGACAAACAACAGAGTTTATGGGGAAAAATGAATTATGTCAGCAACCCTAGGAGAAGTCACCCTATATACCTACCATATACCTATACATATACTAGTACTGCTGTAATTATACTGAATGGTACTGTACTATGAATGACAACTAACCTTTTAGGATAGTGTTGGTGGGCTTGTTGGGAATGGAAGGTGGTATCCGAGGCTGTAGGTAGTCATACTGGGTCCCCGGAGGATGGCTGCTGGCATCACTAGCGGGTAATGGCTGCTGCTCCTCCTCGCCCTCCCTCATAAATCCTTCGAAATTCCTCTCTCCTTTCTTCTGCCTCTCGATGAATTCTAGCTTGGTGGCCTGAGGGAGGTGCCGCCATTTCTTGGAGTTCTCAGGCTTCCTAGGCATCATGAGATGAGTAAAATGCAGTAGCAAGGGCAGAAAATGCAGCAAGAAAAAAGCACCATCCAATGCGAATTATGCAACTGAGTGGCGCTGTGGCGGGAGAAATTTAAATAAAACATCACGTGAGAGCAGAAGTGTTTTTCATTGGGCGACATCACGATCACGTCACGATAGCGGGCGTGGGAGGCTACTTGATCGGAAGTTTTGATTGGCTCTCAGCATCACGGGAACGTCCAGTATGACCGTGTTGGACCAGAGGTGATCGTGCTAGAGGCGAACTCTGCGGATTTCACCCACTTCTCGGAGCTCCGTCCGTGTTATGCTTACGCACCCATTTTAGTCCTTAAATCATATTAAATCGTACTAATTTTTTGCTCTCCGTGCTGGACGCGAATCGTGCTGGACAAACGCATGTTGGACGCTAGGGTACTGTATATATGTATATATACATATGTACATATATTTACACTCAATCCTTGCGTAACAAGTTTTTGTTCTAACACACTCGGCATAATTAGACCGGTCATATCCACACGCAGAAAAACTAGAGCTCATGCGGGAAGTCAGCTGGCCTGGCAACGTAATTTGAAACTCACACGCACATCACCCTCCAGACTCTGGGTACCTTTCCTGGGCACACTCATGGCTGTAGGGTTAGATGAAAATTTATGGGTTTTGCAATTTAAGGGGACGAAAAGGAATGAAAATTATGCTAATCAGAAAAAAAAACTTCCACCTACGTGTTCTCATAAGTTAGCGTTCAGTTCCACATTCTTAGTGTGATTTCATGCTTCCACACACATTTTGGACAAACTGAGCATTCAGTTATCAGTCCTTTCTCATGCCTCACCTAGTTCTACCCCACACCTATAATGGGTTTTGCAGTTTCAAGGGATGAAATGGAACAAAATGTTTGCTAATTAGGGAAAAAAAAAAAAAAAAATCACTCTTTTATCCATAAGTTCTTGTATGTTATTTGCTAATTTGTAAAAACTCTTTTATCCATGTGTTCTCATATTAGAGTTCAGTTCCACAATGTGAGGGGCCTGAACCTTGGAGTAGCACCCCAGGAGGCTGCCCTATCAATGGGTGTATAATGGTGGGGCAGTTACAGTGCCAAGGCATGCTTGGAGGGTGTCCCTCTAGTTATCCTGGCAGGGTGTCCCGAGGCCACTACCACAGCCACTGGTAAAGGCTGGTGGGCCAGGGGTCCCAGATCCATTGCCTGGGCCTGGGACTGTGCAGTGGGTGGGGGCTATGACATGTCTCTTTCCTTCTTGAATTACTGATTATGACCAGGTTAAAGAATGTTATTCAAAGCATGCCTGGGGACATTAAATCACCCAGGGGGATCAGAGTGGCTTCGTGGAATGTGGGAAGTTTGAGGGGCTGAGTGGGGGAAGTGGCTGAGGTAATGAGTGGTAGGTGGGTGGATGTGGGATGTGTGCAAGAAGTCCAGTATAGGGGTGGATCAGCCAGAAAGATTACTGGGAGGCATTGTTGCTACAAGTTGTGTTGGCAGGGTAGAATATATGGATATGGGGGTGTGGGGGTGTTGGTTAGCCCCTTAACCGCGGGTATTGTTTTGGTCTGACTGTCCTCTCCCGCGGGGGTTTCAGCCAAATGTAAACAAACCTTTAAACCTTAATAACTCTGCACAGAATAAAGCTAGAGAAAAAAATAAGGTACCATTAAAAAGTACAAACCTTCAGCTTTCCATTGATGTAGGTTTCATGACTTCGTTGACTTTCACAGGACGGGGAGAGCCGTTAGAAGTGAGGGGTGTGAAATAACTATTTTACGCCCCACACACCAGTACCAAATGCCAACCACTCTCTCATAATAGTAATATAAACATATATGAACACTGTACATACGATAAACACCCACTCTGTGTTCACTGAGGTAGGTAAAAGGCACTTCCCTGCGGCTGCGCCCGCTCTTCACTGCGGCTGCGCCTCACTTCACTGCGGCGGCACCCGCTCACTGACGT
The DNA here is from genome assembly GCF_032717465.1 of Coenobita brevimanus. Classification (NCBI taxonomy): domain Eukaryota; kingdom Metazoa; phylum Arthropoda; class Malacostraca; order Decapoda; family Coenobitidae; genus Coenobita; species Coenobita brevimanus. The sequence continues at coordinate 47,469,634 of NC_137008.1, forward strand.
TTCCTGCGATCTTTTCATTCTTTCTAACTTCTAATATTATTTTACATATAATATGGGCAATGTACATTATATTTACAATGCACTTATTACTATATTGCGTCACTGGCGCATCACAGAATTACGTAAGTGCCGCAGAATTCCACAAGTGCCGCAGATTCTCTTATTACAATATCACTTATTATACTGGCCAATATTTCCTTTATTTTCTAGGCAAAATATCCCTTATTACTACATTATCCATTATACAATTATTGGCAAAGCACGTCACTGTCGCATCACTATATATCACTGTCACTTTCAGTATTTACTCAGAGAGTGGTACTCGGCAAAGCACGGAGTTACACATAGAGCGACTTGGCATTCAAGGCACTGGTGTGTGCTCATTTTTCTCGTCGTAGGCCTTCATGTGGTGGTTGAACATACTCTGCAGCGGCCCTGTGACAACCTGCCACCTGCTTTAGGAGGCAATTTCACAAGCTGGTGCCGGCTCATGTAATTGCGGCACTCAAGACGGTCAGGTTGTGTGTCAGAGTGTCGCCTCGGGATCAATGCCGTCACCTGACCAAATCGTTCAAGTAGCTGCTGAACGACAGTCTTGGAAAACTGTCTCAGTGATGGTTGCCTTATGCCCCCGACTTGTGTCTTGTAAAGAATGAAGGCATTGAGCATGCACATATCAAGCATGTGCAGGCAAGCCTTCCTGTACCATCGGGTGTTTCTCCTGAGACAGTCTATTTCGCCAATCATCATATCAGACTTATCAACGAGTCTCATATTTACATTATAATCAATGACGGCATCAGGCTTCATGATTGGCTCTCCCGTCCTGTAGCTGACCTTCCCAGTTCTCTTCATTTCCCCCTTGTGGATGGTGCTGATCATATTGACAACCTTCTTGTCATGCCACCTGATCGCAAGAAGCTTTTCTGACTTCTTCAGGTGAACATCTCCCCTGGATGATGATGATGCTTCGGGGAAACTAGGCCACTCTTTCCTATAGCTCCGTACAGTGCCAACAGTGCCAATGCCGTGTTCAGCAAGGTATTTGGAGAGTTTCGGTGCTGTGTAATAATTGTCTGTGTACAGCACATGATTACCACCAAAATACCTCTCCATCAGCACTTTTACAACGGAGCCAGAGAAGCCAAGGGGGTCTTTCCTGTTCACATCCATTGTGCTAGCCGAGTAAATGACAAAATCCATTATATACCCCGTCTCACAGTCACACAGCACAAAGAACTTTATCCCAAAGCGGTGGCGTTTGCTGGGGATGTACTGCCTGAATTTGAGACGTCCTCTGAACAATACCAGGGACTCGTCTATGACGACTTTCTGCATAGGCCTGAAAAATCGCATAAATCGATCCCTAATCTTGTTGAGGAAATCCCTCACTTTCCACAAAGGGTCAGTTTGGGACGGGTTGTCATTATCAGCGAAGTGCAGGTACCCAAGCAGCTGTCGGAACCGATCCCGTGACATATACTTCCCGAATATGGGGATAGTAGTTATGTCATCCACGAGCCAGTACTCCTCCAACTCATGTCTCTTTATATGGGGCATCAAAAACATGAGTGCAAAAAACATACAGCTCTCTGATCCCGACAGGCAACCATGACACTTGCTTTGGCGAGCCAATAGGTCCCAGCCCTTGTGCTGCACACTGAGTTGCATACCTATTGGTCTCATCGCTGACATGCTGCACAATTTCATCATCAAGGAAGGCCAGGAAGTAATCAACAAACTCATCACCTGCGTTGCATGGGAAGGCAGGCTGTATTCCAGCATTTGTCATATCAAACGGTGGATTGTGTGGCTGGAAATCTCCACCGTCAGTCCAAACAAATGCATCAACTTGCCCTGTGCGTGGTTCAGTGGCAGGGGCAGGTTGCATTTCACTCGTTTCCCCGTGAGAAGGAGCTGATGTAGAGGCAATGGGTGAGGCAGGAGGTGAGGCAGGAGGCAAGCGGGAGGTGGGTGAGGCAGGAGGCAACGGGGAGGGGGGTGAGTGCGGGGGCGGTGAGTGGGGGGGGTGGCGCGGGTGTGCGACCTGACCGGGGGGCAGGCGGGGGTTTCTGACCTGGTGCGTGGTGAAACTTGACCCTTTCTACCCCGCTTATCACCTCGCTTATCGCCTCGCTTATCGCCCAGCTTTGCCCTCCAACTGCCACGCATCCCCTTTGTTCTAGGCCTGCCTGCACGGCCTGCCTTCCCTCGCTTTGCAGGCTTTGGTAATTCGTACTCCTCAGATGATGTAGACTGAGGAGAGGGCACGACAGATGATGATGATGATGATGTGAGGGCAATTGGGCTAGGGGAACGGGAAATTGATGGGAAATGCGTACTAGGGCCTGGTGTGGGAGACGTGAGCCTGCGCTTCACTCCCTTCCCACGTGCAATACCAGATTTGCCCATAGGAGCCTTTCCTTTCCCAGAGTAAGTTGGGGGTGGTGGGGGGGAATCAACACGATCACTTTCATCACTGTCACTATCAATGGAAAATGGTTCACCACCAATCACTGCCAAATCATCACTGCTTGCTGTGAGTATGTCACTTTCACTGCCACAATCAAGAGTAGTACTTACTGTTTTGTCCAGCTCAGTTCTAATTTCAGGAGTGCTCAACCCCTTCTGCCTCGCCGTCGGCAGTTCCTTTACCGGTGTAGAGGTAGAGGGAACACTAGCACTAAACATTGTAGAGGAGGAAGCGAGCGACGATGAGTCGGGACGGAGCGCCATTATCACGCACAGAGCTGGACAGATACTGACTGACGCGGGTCAGGGCAGGGGTGGGGGGGGTCCCCTCGGGGTTGGAGGAGGGAGGTGTGGGATGGCTGGCGTGAAAGAACTCGACAGCTACTCTTGCGTGAGAATATTTGCGCGCCGGGAAAACGCGCGGTGTTCAAAATATTCACGATCATTCCAGAATGCCACCCGCGGTTTGGTCCAGTTTTGTCGCCGTCATTCTGGAATGACACCCGCGGTTAAGGGGTTAGGGAGAAATGGTTGGAATATGTCATGAATGTTATGAGAGTAAGGGATAGGATAATAGTAGTGAAAATTTTGTTTGGAGAGATGGTGTTTGCAACTGAATCGGCATATGTTCCACAGGCAGGCTTCGATGCGTTACAGAGAGACAGATTTTGGGATGACTTGATATGTCTAGAATGTGGTATGAGTGATGACAAGATTGTAGTATTAGGGGAAGATTTAAATGCTCATGTAGGTGATGCAGCTCAAGGATATAAAGGAATACATGAGAGATGTGCATATGGTGCAAAAAATGAGGAAAAGGAGAGGATACTTGAGTTTAGGGAGGCAATGAACATGATTGTGTGCAAAATACAAATTTTAGGAAGAGAGAGAGTAGGTTGAGTACATACGGGTCTGTGGGAAATAACAGAATGAGAGACCAATTTCTGGTCAGGAGGGCCGATAGGAGATTAGTGGGGCATGTTAAAGTTATAGGGAGCGAGAAGTGTGTGCAGCCACAAAAGTTACTGACATGTGACATCATGCTTTAGGAGCGGGTGATAAAAAAAGACAACCTATGCACCTATGAGGAAAATATGGAAGTTGAAAATCCATGCAGTACAGGATGCCTTCTACAGCAAGATGAGGTCCTGAAGAGGAAGATGTGGACAGAAGAGTTAATGAACAGTAAAGAGCCCTCAAGAGCAACCTCTTGAGAGTTACTGATTCAGCATGTGGATGGAAAAGAGGCCTGCCAAGACATAAAGTGACTTGGTAGTGGGATGAGGCTGTAGAAGCTGCAGTTAAGAAGAAAAGAAGGCTTTTCCAAAAAAAAAAAAAGAAGGGTGGTAACAAAGAGGAATACTTGGCTGCCAGGTGCAGGGCTAGAAATGACGTCTACAGGGTGAAGCCTGAGTCACAGAGACGTTTACTTGATAACCTGAATGGTGCGAAAGGGTAGAATATAATTTTCGAGGTGGCAAATCAGATGAAGAGGGAGAATAGGGATATCAAAGGTGAGCAGTGTGTGAAGAATGATGAACGAAGGGTTGTGGTGAACAGTAAGGATATTAAAGACGAATGGAAAGAGCATCACAGCCGGTTGTTGAATGGGGAGTTTGACTGGGACAGGGAAGGTTTGGAGCCAATAGATTCATTATTTGGCCCTTGGCCTTTGACTGATGCTGCTTCTGTGAGCAGGGCAATAGGCAAGATGCAGGTGGGGAAGGCAGCAGGTGTGTCTGGGTTGATTGCTGAAATGTTGAAAGCCTCTGGAGATATAGGAGTGAAGTTAGTCACTGACCTGATAAATACGATTATATATGAGAGTGGATAGGTTACAAAATAACGTGATTAGTGAAAGATGCAGTGTAAGGAGGTCTGTGGACACCATAATCGAAGAGGGTGTACTGAGATGGTATGGTCATGTGGAGAGAATGGATAACAATAGAGTGGTGGAAAAGGTATATATGAGTGAATCTGAGGGAGGGAGGAGGCAAGGTAGGCCAAAGAGAAGGTGATGGGATATGGTGGATGAGTGTGTGAGGAAGAAAGGTATGAAAGGCAGTGAGGCTAGGGTGGTGACAAGAGACTAAGCTGGCTGGATGAATGTTGTGAGAAGTGCATGATCAGGGATCTGGCACCCCTTTTTAACGTGAGTGTCTGGATTGACTCTATCGGATACATTTATGTGAAGCTACAGGATGTGGTGAAAGTTTTCAGCGTATCAGATACAGCCAGGAATCTGCGGGCTTTAACCCGCCCAATCCCGACGTTTTCTGAGCTTTGGTCCACCCCAGTCCCGGCTTTTTTGGACCATTTTTTTTTTTGCTCAAACATTCGCTTTTGGTCAGAAACTAAAGAAAATCACAAAGAAAGGTGTCCCCTGGGTCCAGAAATGGCTTACCTGGAGCAGGTAAGTTTGACAGGTACTGCCATGCTCTATGAGTAGTCTTTTCACCGTACGTTTTCTATGGTGGCACGGGTACTCTGAACTGATGCAGTATACGTTTATTATCATGTATTCATATGTTGGAAATATGTATACCACAAGTATATTGGGTTTTATACAGAAAAAAATGAGAAATAAGGTATGTACCATTGTGCAACCCTAGCGAAATCGGTCGATTATGTCACCGATGGTAGCAAACATCGTTATTTCATCAGCTATTGTATTTTTTCATGTTCCATATTACTTCCACAATTACATCATACCTTTTTCAACTTTACATAATTGTTTGTACATATTTTGAGGCATTATGACAAGAATTAGCATAAAAGTAGCGCTTATTTACCAAGTGAGATCATTTTATGTCATGTTTTTTCAACTCAGATTCTATTTTTTCACCTTTTAGATTACTTATAATATATAACCCACTTACATGTTATACAATTAGTTTGACAGATGTACCTGCTGTACGAAAAGAATTAGCATAAGAATAGCGCTTATTTACCAAGTGACAACTTGGTCTTTCATGCTTTTTTCAACTCAGATTCTATTTTTTCATCTTTTTGATTACTTATAACATAACATATTACCCATTTACATGTTAGACAATTGCTTTTACAGAAATACATGCTTTATGAAAAGAATTAGCACAGAAGTAGCGCTAATTTACGTAGGTAAATCATGTCATTATTTTTTCACCTCTGAATTTATTTTCTCCCCCTTTATAGTACTTCTCACATTACATTCTGGCCTTTTCCATGTCAGACATTTGCTTTCACAGTAGTACACGATTTACAGTAAGCCTTATCCTAATATATATATATATATATATATATATAGAGAGAGAGAGAGAGAGAGAGAGAGAGAGAGAGAGGTGGGATGGTGGTACACTGGGAGACAGCTTATCCCATAATTGGTGGCTAAATTTAGAGCCCTTGGGGAATTTCCCACTCCTCTTACACCGTGAACAAAATTCTTCCTAGCGCTTATTTACCTACTGACTATGTTCTGTGACTTTCAACTTAGACTATTTTTCAACTTACATACTAACTTTACAGTAACTATACAATTGCTTTTATAGATGTACATGCTTTACGAAAAGAATGAGCATAGCAATAGCGTAACCAGGTGAGTTCAGGTCACCTTTTATAATACTTCCAATATAACATATTACCCCTTTACATGTTATACAATTGCTTTTATAGATGTACATGCTTTACGAAAAGAATGAGCATAGCAATAGCGTAACCACGTGAATTCAGGTCACTCGAAATCTAATTATTCACCTTTTATAATACTTCCAATATAACATATTACCCCTCTACATGTTATATATATATATATATATATATATATATATATATATATAGAGAGAGAGAGAGAGAGAGAGAGAGAGAGTGAGGTGGGATGGTGGTCCACTGGGAGACAGCTTATCCCATAATTGGTGGCTAAATTAGGAGCCACTGGGGAATTTTCCACTCATCTTACACTGTGAACAGAATTCTTCCTAGCACTTATTTACTTACTGAATGTATGTCGTATGACTTTCAACTTAGACTATTTTTCAACTTACATACTAACTTTACAGTAACTATACAGTTGCTTTTATAAATGTACATGCTTTACGAAAAGAATGAGCATAGCAATAGCGCTACAACGTGACTTCAGGTACCGTCATTATTTTTTCAACTCAAAATCTAATTATTCACCTTTTATAATACTTCGAATATAACATATTACCCATTTACATGTTAGACAAGTGCTTTCACCTTCTGCTAACTCACACTACGCCTAACATGAACACCACGTTGACGTGTTGCCTCCCCCACACCACTCTCGCTTTCACGAATCTGTCTGAGCTCTCCCACCCCAACACTTTCACTTTCTACTGCCCTAACCATCCCCACACCACTACTTCCTGCCACAGAACACATAAAAGGAACATACGTGTGGAACAGTCGCGATGTGCCGTCTGTCCCAGTCCCACGTGGCGATATCTTTTCCTTCCCCAGCCAGGAAAATACGCCACCATGTACTGCTTCCTCGTCCTCGTCCTCATCTGATGGTAGGTGTTGCTGCCTAGATGCAGCACTTGGTGCAGGCTGGCCGTCCCCTGCCCTCCTATATGTAATATATTTGACTTTCCTTGGGGAAGGGACCTCCTCATCACTGCTGCTGGTTACCTCCTCAGGCTGCACATAATCGACATCGAGGGTGTCATCATCCATTGGGGAATCACTATCCCCTGTAAGGGTATCCAGGGCGACTTGTATCTCCTCCTCTGACAGCCCACAACGCACCATATCTGACCTGGGTGACTGATGAGAGGTAAGTGGAGGATCAAGGGGTCTGGTGAGGTTAATCTGGGTCTAGGGGATTATCCGCCTGGCGGGGAGTAGGTGAGGCTTGCGTAGGCGGGCGAAACAGAAATCAGGCGCGATTGTTGAAAAATGTGAAAATTATGCAACTTGCAATGTTGCCGCGTTAATTCACGTCGCCGAGACATGAGTGCACATCATGTGCGGACGTTAATTCACGTCGCCGGGAAGGCACGGGTTAATAATGAGTGAATGAAAGCGTGGCCCATTGGACTGGGCAGAATTAGGCTGTCTGGACGTTCCTACTCTTCACCCTGCCCTAGCGTGGGAAAGGAAGTCTAGATGATGATGATGATGATGACGATGACAATGACCACGACGATGATGATGATTGTTAGTGCGTATTGCTGTTAGTGTGCGTGTGCGCATGCACTTCTTACGTTCCGAGTGGTGATGTTATCAGAAGGGTCTTGTGGTATGCAGGCAGAGCCCGCTCACTGGGAAGTGTGAGGCCGGTGAGTTCGGTTGTTTTGCATCCTAATACTGGTAGCAGAGCGTAGTTCGAGCATATTGGCGTCGTGCTCAATTAAGTGGCCTCCAAAACTTGAAAATGATTCTGCCTATGAGAGTTGGAAGAAGGACATCGATATATGGTGTGAACTGACGGACTTACCAAAAAAGAAGCAAGCTCTAACCATTCACCTTTCATTGTCAGGAAGAGCGAGGGTGGCGTCTTCAGAAATTGACGCTACTGATCTGAAAGATGATAATGGTGTTCAGACCTTGTTGAACAAACTAGACGGTTTATTTCTCGTGGACAAAGGACGTCGGCAGTTTGCAGCTTTTCATGAATTGTACAACTTCAGAAGACCTGGCAATATGAACATTTGTAAGTTCGTAGCAGAATTCGAGCATGTTTATTTTAAATTTACGAAGCAGGACATGCAACTACCTAATTCTGTGATGGCTTTTATGCTTCTGGCTTCATGCAAACTTTCAGATAGTGAGCACCAACTAGTGATGTCTGCGATAGCTGAGGTAACTTACGAAAATATGAAATCTGCCCTGAATCGTATTATTGTTGGGGAAATTTGTGGGCAGAACGATGCATCAGTGTCTGCCAATGAGGTGAAGAGTGAGCCAGTTTTTTGGAGTGACGATGTCGGGGATGAGGAAACGTTTTATGTTAGGAGTACTCGACGAGGAAGGACAAAGTTTCGGGGTGGTGCAGTACGTGATCGAGGTCGTAGCAATGGCCATTCAACTGTGTCTGCTAGAATTTCCCAACGCTCATCCACCGGCAGGAGGCAGAACCCGCTCGAGCCTGATGGTAAGGTGCTGAGGTGTTTAGTATGTGATTCTCGATTTCACTGGGCACGTGACTGTCCGGATGCATACGAAAATAAAGGCAGCCGAGAAGAAAATTATGAAACAGAGCATCTGTCATTATTTATGGGCTGTGCAGATGATACAGCTAGTAGAGGTAAATTACAGATGCTAGTAGAAGAATCTAAGGGATGTGCTGTTCTAGACACAGGGTGTTCTACAACTGTATGTGGGGTTGAATGGATCAACTGCTATGTAAGAGAGCTCAGTGATTATGAACGTGAAGCTACAATAGAAGAAAAGTCATCCTCAATGTTTACTTTCGCTGATGGTGTCACAGTATCTTCCCTCAAACGTGTTACTCTGCCCTGCTACATTGGAAATATGCGTGCAACCACTGTGGCTGATGTGGTGAGCTGCAACATTCCCTTGCTGCTAAGCAAACGTTCCATGAAAAAAGCAAAAATGGTGATTAATTTTGAGAGTGATCAGGCCAAAATTTGTGGAACTATCGTTAATTTGAAGTCCTCATCTTCAGGCCAATACTTGCTTCCAATTTCTTTGTGACTAGGCCGAGAGTTTTGTGAAACAATCACACTGGCATCTCTTGGGGGTGATGTAGACAAAACGGCTTCGAAGCTTCACATGCAATTTGGACACCCAACATCGGCTAGACTAATCAGACTTATTACAGATGCTGGAATTAAAAGTTCAGAACTGGAGCAAGCTATCAAGGATGTATCTGATGCATGTACAGTCTGTTGTAGGCACAAGAGAGCTAAGCCTCGACCAGTAGTCAGTTTGCCCATGGCATCTAAGTTTAACGAAGCCATAGCTATGGATTTGAAAGCTTGGGGAAGGCATTATTTCTTAGTGCTTGTTGATTTGGTGACCAAGTACTGCACCGCGCTAGTAACTGCGGACAAATGTCCGACCACCGTTATCAAAGGAGTATTTCGGAGTTGGATTGTTCTGTTAGGAGCACCAGGAAAAATTCTCACAGATAATGGGTGTGAATTCAACAATGCTGAAATACGAGCATTGGGAAAGGCCTTTAATATCAAGATCATGACGACGTCTGCAGAGAGTCCATGGAGCAATGGAGTATGTGAGCGTCAAAATGCAGTCATAGGTGACATTGTTAGGAAGATAATGGCTGATAGCCAGTGTGACTTGGATGTGGCCTTGGCTTGGGCAGTATCGGCAAGAAATGCTCTCACCAACTATGCAGGTTTTTCTCCTAACCAACTTGTTTTTGGTCAAAACCCTGGCCTGCCTAATGTGTATGCAAATGATCCTCCACCCTTGGAACCTACATCACCATAAAAAATTGTGAGGGACAATTTGAACGCTCTTCATTTGGCAAGGCAAGAGTTTATAAAGACTGAATCGGGTGAAAGTCTGGCTAGGGTTCTGCGGCACAACATACGTTCAAGTGACTTAAACGACATCCAAAATGGAGATGAGGTCTTCTACAAAAGAAATGACAGTCATGAATGGCATGGTCCTGGAATCGTAATAGGCAGAGATGGAAAACAAATTCTGGTGAGACACGGCGGTGTCTATGTGCGAGTGCATGTGTGTCGTCTTGCACGTGCTCCAGAACGAAATATTACAGTTGGAGACAGCATCAGTAGTTATGAGAAGAACAGTGTAGTCCAAGAGAAGCCTAATGACGATTCTTCGCAAGTATTGAATGACTATCCACCGGATGATGAGTCGGAAAATGGTGCAATTCTGGATGATCAGCCTCCCACAGTTTCTCTTCCGGTTAAGGAGCCTCCCAAGGTTTCTGTTGGTCAACGTGTAAAGGGAATACATTCAGAAACTGGAGAGTTGGTGACTAGAAGGATTGTGAGTCGGGCGGGAAAAGCCACTGGAAAGTACAAACACTGCTACAATTTAAAGAGGGACTCTGATGGCAATATTGATTGGGTGGATCCGCAAAATGATTTCAGCATATGGGAAGTAGTTGATGATGAAGCAGAGATGCTTGTTCTTTTCAACTCTGAGGACGTATTATGCGCCATGGAAAAAGAAATTACAAACTGGCAGAATCATGATGTGTATAAGGAAGTAGATGATGTTGGGCAAGATGCCATAATGGTTCGATGGGTTGTGACAGAAAAAATGAAAAACGAGAAGCCGATTGTTAAAGCCCGTTTAGTCGCCAGAGGATTTGAGAAAGACACCGTGGATCTCCGGAAAGACTCTCCTACATGCTCAAAAGAGGCTGTGCGTTTGGCACTTTATTTTGCCTCCACCAACCAATGGGATTGCCATTCTATGGACGTGAAAGCTGCTTATCTGCAAGGTAACGACATTGAGCGAGTTGTTCATTTACGTCCTCTGCCTGAATATGCAAACGGTAAGCTGTGGAGACTAAGGAAAATGGTTTAAGGCCTTTGTGATGCTGCTAGGCATTGGTACCTGCGGGTTAAAGATCAGTTGTTGTGTCTCGGAGCTAAAGTGTCATCACTGGATTCAGCACTGTCACTTGGAGTAACAGGGGCAAGATCGAAAGCATTATATGCATTTATGTCGATGATTTCCTTTGGGCTGGTACACGTGAGTTCAAGCAGGAAGTGATAAACAGTTTGAGCCAAATATTCCTCATCGGCAGTTCGGAATCAAAAGCTTTCAAATACATTGGTCTAAATGTCGTCTCCAACAGCAATGGCAGCATAACGCTTGACCAGTTCCAGTACGCTTCGTCTTTGAAACCAGTCGCACTGAGCAGAAATCGTGCAGCAGTAAAATCAGGAGAGCTGTCTGAGTCTGAGAAAAATGAGTACCGAGCGTTAACTGGGCAGCTCAATTGGACTGCCACACACACTCGACCAGATATTGCCTTTGATGTGTGTGAGTTGAGTATGATTAGCAACCGAGCTAATGTAGCAGATTTGCTTAGGCTCAACAAGGTGATCGCAAGGGTGAAGACTGACAACATGAAACTATACATTCCAAGAATGGGGCCACTCGATGAATGTTATAAAGAGTGCTTTTCAGATGCCTCTTTTGCCAACCTTGTAGGCAATGGGTCTCAGGGAGGCTTTGCGATCTTCCTAAGAGATGCTAGTGGGGCGAGATGTCCCTTATTCTGGCAGACTAGAAAGATCAGGCGGGTCGTCAAATCTACTTTATCTGCTGAAATGTTGGTGCTGCTTGAGTGTGCTGAAACTGCTGTATATCTCGCCAACATATTGCGTGAGGTTTCTGGATGTGGAGATTTCAAGATCAAGTGTTTCGTGGATAACAAGAGTCTGGTGGATGCCCATTACTCCTGTAGGAGTGTAAAAGACAGAAGATTGTGCATTGATATTGCGTATCACAAGACATGTTGAAGCAAGGGGAGATTGATGAAGTGTCTTGGGTGGATACATCACAACAACTGGCTGACTGTCTCACCAAGAAAGGTGCCTTGACTGAGCGGCTGCGTGCAGCAGTCAGCAGGGACTAGAAGGATTATAATACTTCAAGGGACACCACATATCTGTATGTGGTTACAGACTGGGTCTTAATGGTGCTTAAACAAAAGTCTATGTATTGGATACATAGTGTGTAGAGGACGACAAATAATCCATTCATTTTCGTCCTTGGGATCGTTCACCAAATTAAGAAAAGAGGACGAGAGTGTTAATGCATATTGCTGTTAGTGTGTGTGTGCGCACGCACTTGTTACGGTCCGAGTGGTGACGTCATCGGAAGGGTCTTGCAGTATGCAGGCAGAGCCCGCTCACTTGGAAGTGTGAGGCCGGTGAGTTCGGTTGTTTCGCATCCTAATAATGATGATGATAAAGATGATGATGATGAAGATGATGATGACAATGATGATGACGATGTGTTATCCCAGATAACTGGCTGAAGAGTGTAATTGTAAATGTGTACAAGGGGAAGGGTGATGCCCTGAAAAGAGGAAATCACAGAGGCATAAAACTTCTAGACCAAATAATGAAGGAAACGGGGAGAGTTCTAGAAGGTATGATTAAAGGAAGAATGAATATTGATGAGATGCAGGTTGGGTTTATGCCTGGCAATGGAACCACTGATACCATATTCATTGTGTGACAGCTCCAGGAAAAATATATAGGAAAAAAAGGGAACAGTACTTTGTTTTTGTTGATTTGGAGAAGGCCTCTCACAGAGTCCCTAGAGAGGTGGTGAAGTGGGCAATGGGAAAGCTTGGGATTGAGGAGTGGCTGGTTAGGGTGGTTATGGGCATGTATGCTGGTGCTCATGCCCAGGTAAGTGTGAATGGAGATCTGAGTGATGAGTTTTTTGTGAATGATAGTGTGCATCAGGGTCCAGTCTTGAGCCCCTTGTTGTTTATCACGGTACCTGAAGCCCTCTCACATGACTTCAGGAATGTACCTCCGTGGGAGATGTTGTATGCTGATGATTTGGAGTTGGCTGCAAAGAATGAAAGGGAGGCAGAGGAAAGATTTTGGAAGTGGAGAGGTGGTATGGGGCACAAGGGCTTAAGAGTAAATGCAGATAAAATGAAAGTGATGGTATCTAGGGCTGGGGGAGGTACTGTCAAAGAAGAGGAAAAGTGGCTAAGTGCGATTTGTCACAAGGGTGTGGGAATGAATTTTCCATCTTGTGCAGTGTTTGTGATAAAAGGGTGCATAAGAGATGTAGTGGTATTAGAGGTAGACTGCAAGATAATGCTGATGTCATGTGTGTGGTGCATTAGGGAAAGCATGTGCATAGTCAGGCGTGAAAGGACTGAACTTGCTGGTGGGTCTCTTTGTGTGGAAGAGTTTTGTTATTTGGGAGAGATGTTATATGCTGGAGGTGTGGCAAGAGTGAGGAGTGGTTGGAAGAAGTTCAGGGAGCTGCTGCCTCCTCTGACACTGAGAGGGCTCTCCTTATGTGCTAAGGGATCTTTGTATGCAGCATGTGGTTGGAGCGTAATGCTGTATGGTAGTGAGACCTGGGCATCAATGGAAGAGGATATTAACAGGTTCAAATATACAGAAGTGGCAATGATTAGGTGGATGTGCAGTGTGTCCCTGAGTGTGAGGCCTGGGGGGGGGGCTAGGTTTACGATGGAAGAGTTGAGAGGTAGGATGGAACTTGAGCGTATTGGTGTTGTGATGACAAAAGGTTGAGTGAGATGGTTTGGGCATATGGAGAGGATGGGGGATGATAATTAGGTGCAGGAAGTGAGATGTGTTAATGCTGGGGGTAGGGTAGTGACAGGCAGCGAAAAAGACCTGGGACAAGGTCATCAACCCCCTAAAAGACGGGTATCCGCATATGCTGTCCGAGGGGACTAAGGGCAAAAAGACGGGTGTCTGCATATCCGGTCACGCCCCTCACACCCACCCCATCCTCCTACCACCACACCCACCCCATCCCCCCCACCACCCCGAACCCCCACCCCAAACCCCCACGGCCTCCCCAAGTCCCTCCACAGCCCCCCAATGCCCCCTACTAGCCCTAACTCCCACCCTCCCCACTAACCACCATCCCCCTACCACCACACCCACACCATCCCCCACCCTCTCCATCCCCCCCACCACCCCAAACCCCCACGGCCTCCCCAAGTCCGTCCACAGCCCCCCAATGCCCCCTACTAGCCCTAACTCCCACCCTCCCCACTAACCACCATCCCCCCAACCACCCCCAAACCCCCACCACTCTAACTACCATCCCCACCCTACCCCTACCCTCACCCCCCAATTATGTCTGTCCTGAGCATGTCAAAACATTCCAATGCCCGTTTTTTAGGGGTTAAGTGTGACCTCAGGGTTAAGGGACTAAATAGGGATGCTAACAAAGATCGAGCAGCATGAAGAGCGGCCATTACGTAACTCAGGCCGAAACATGGAAGCATGTTGGAGTCTTCAAAAACGAAAATGAAAACAAACACTTTCCAACTGACTGAGCATACAGTTACAGTATCAATCCTTTCTTGCACCTCACCTCGTTCTACCCCATACTCATAATGGGTTTCGCAGTTTTAGGAGACAAATATGGGATGAAAATGTTTGCTAATTAGAAGGGGGAGCAGGGAAGTTTTATCGAAGTCAGCATTCAGTTCCACATTTTTCATTTGATTTTGCGTTTCCCAACACATTTTGGACCAACTGAGCATACGGCTATCTTTCCTTTCTCTCATCTCGCCAACTTTCCTCCACAATCATGTAGGTTTCACAGCTTTAGGGGACAAAATGGAACAAAACTATTTGCTAATTAGAAAAAAAAAAAAAAACTCATCCAATTCAGTGTTCAGTTCCACATTTTTTGTTAAACTTTGCGTTTCCCAACACATTTCGGACCAACTAAGCATACAGCTATCAGTCCTTTCTCTCATCTCACCAACTTTACCCCACGATCATATAGGTTTTGCAGTTTTTTGGGACAAAATGGAAAGAAAATGTTTGTTAAATTGAAAAAAATTACTTTCATCCATGTGTTCTTGTAAGTTAGTGTTCAGTTTTGATTATTTCTGGGTGGTAAATAAGCATTTCATGTGAAATCTCTTCCATCATTGTTTTTTGCAAAGTTCCACTATGTCAACTCATCTGACTCGTTAGGGTAATGGCGAAAGGGCCTGTCCTAACCCAAGCGTTTAACTTAACCTAACTTGACCTAGCTTAACTGTACCTAATGTAGCTTGACTGTATCAAATAATTTAATCTAATCTAACCTAACCTGGCATCCAGCTGGGAAGCCGGTAAACGGAAACCACCTCTGAGCACATCAAAACAGACAATAGTAGGTACGGCTTAAGCAAAGTGATGATAAAGTGGGAATTTTTTCAGCGGAAAAAGGTTATTTACCACCTTTAAAATAGAAAAATACAGAAAACAAACTACAGGAATATAAATTGAATTGGTAAGGTCCTTCTACTGCTTCAAGCAAAGCGTATGTTTACCAAAATGACAAAAAAAGCATGGCATGAATGAATGACCATCTGAACGATTATGGAAGGACCGGGAGAAGATTAACCCCTTCTTTACCTACCCCTCCCCCCAATGTAAACACTAGGTTCACTCCCCTTTACCGACCTGACAGCTCCCCCTCCCGTAGTGGGAGAGGTAGTGAATGTTTTTTATGCCACGTCCAAACTACACTCTTTGTGATCTCCTTGTATACTGATAATCACATAAACCCAGCATGATGATGCTGTTGTAAAAAAATGATTATAAAATAACTCATTATATAAGTTTACATGTCTTATGCTAAAGTTTTGTTACCCGGGTAACTATCATACAAATTGGCTTGAAAAAAATGTCATGCATAGATGGATGGCTTATTTACTTACTTTGTAAGCCGAGCATGAAGTGTGTGGACACATGTGATGGTGATGGCAACCTTGACCCACTTGTTCCCGAGAGAGTGGCATCCCTAAGCTTGCTACTAACCTCCTCCTCCTTCTTCACATCAACCTCCCCATCATTTTCACGATCATATCATCATCACTGTCATCTAATGACACATCAGACACTGTTGCATCATCTGATACATCTAAATAAGTATCCTCATGAGGAATAAATTTGTCACTTTCGGAATCCGCCAGAACAACATGAGAGAAAAATATCCTGTACACCCTCTCTCGTGGTGGTCAAGTGCGTGGTAACTGTCTCTCAGGCAGGCAATGGTGTTTAAATTTTTACATATGTCAGCAGAAAATATAGTACAATATCTGTAGTAGAAATTATAAAATAATGATTGGTCTAAAAGAGGTTACATCACAGATGAGTGAGCAAGCCATTGGTGCCACCACAACTCAGTCATGACATACCTTATGATGTTAGAATTCGTCAGAGTCTTTGTTGTCAAAACACAGAGCTGTTGCTATCACAAGGTTCTCAGAAACAGCCTTACCGGGCTACCCTGAGGCCCATATGCTGTCATTCATTAGAGGGTGTACCATTGTACCACGGCTGCAGTTCTGGTGTTTCACGAGTGTTTACAAGTGATGTACGGGGGTACATCAAAACACATTTCCAGTAAAGAAAGGGGTTAAGGAAGATAGTGCATGGGAACCAGACATGGGGCTGAAGCCAGCTCTCTGACTTCGAATGTGAAGCCCATCAAAATTCATGAAGCTGAAGCCAAAGCCGGCGCCCTTGAAAAGTCATGAAGCCAAAGCTGAAGGCAGGTAAACTTCCTGAAACTAGTGTAGATGAGAATATTTCTTATCCCTTTACATTCTAGATCTGTTCACATCATGATCCTCTTTCAACAGGATTAAGAAGCATTGTCTCCACTGTCCCACATGTTGTAAACATATTCTGTTCCCGTAACAAATTTTCTGGCCCTGGTGCTTTAGCCAGTAGTTGGAGCTGAAACCTGCCCCTTGCCTTTGAAGCCAAAGCCGTTGTACAGTTACGAAGCCAAAGCCGCGACCTAAAAACCATGGCTTCAAGAAGCCGAAGCAGACTTCAGCCCCAAGTCTGCTAAACAACCTGAAAGAACACAAGAAAAGCATTTATTCCCGTGGAAAAAGGAAATTTGTTGGACGAAGTGGCATGTGGTCTGGGAGTTTAATGTGAACAAGAGTATCAGTATAAAGTCTATAGACAGTTAGATAATATGTGTCAGGTGTGTTTACGATGTGGAAAGTTTCTTTGTTGGAGTGGGGGAAAAAAAAAAAAAAAAAAAAAAAAAAAAAAAAAAAGTTAATGATGAGGGAGCAGTAAAATTTATGTTTTCAAATTTAGTGCAATGAGTGTGAAAAAAGCTTCGCAACCAATCTCTGTTATGAACTGACAGACCCTGGGCTAAAAAATCTGGCTCTTGAAGTATGCGATGAATATATGTGCTGATGTAAAAGTCTGGTATGATAAATATGTGAGTTAAGTTCTTGTGAATTATACTATCATACAATGACTGACTTATTATTCAGGAATACTGCTTTCATGTTTAACACAGAAGTCATTCTGTACGCAATCATTCTGTGCTAACAATTTCACCGTATTTTTTTCTGTTATTGTTGATGCCAAATGATTCATTCATTCATTCATTGCCAGACGCCATGTATCCCAGACGGGGTGGCCAAGGGCTTAGAGTTAATTGTTTTACAGGGAGGGGCACTAATCCTCCACCAACCCCACTTGACGTAGGGATGCCAACAGCATCTGGTGTTCCCAGGCGGTCACCCATCCAAGTACTAACCAGACCCAACGTTGCTTAACTTCGCTGATCGAACGGGAAGCGGTGTACTCAACGTGGTATACTTTCATAAATAGTTTCACACTGCTCTTTTCTTCTGATGCACCAAAAGTAATTCTCAGTGAAATACGGATGATGCAGGGTGGTGATTTTTCATAGGCTAATTATCAGAAATTTTTGCCTAATTGCTATTGGGGTCTTTCATGGTTGAGCTTAGTGGCAATTTTAGGTGGTAAAAATTATGTGGGGTCTTCGGGGTAAAGCCTCTCAGTTAGGTTCGGTTAGGTCAGGATGCACTGATGTGTCCAGTTGGTGAGATCCTATGTAAACACACTGCAGCATGCATCTCAGGAAGAAATACTGATAATAACCGAACATTGTATATATTCAGAAAAAATATGGTGTTAGTGATTGAAAAAATAAAATAAAATAAAAACTGAAGATGGATATAATGAGGGAGGAGTAAAATTCATGTTTTCAAGTTTGGTGCAATGAGTGTAAAAAGGGTTTTGTGACTGATTTTTTGTAGGAACTGATGGACTCTGGAGGACTAGAAAATTCAGCTTTTATGGTATGTGAAGGCTCCACTTGCTGACGTGAGAAGTTAGGTAAGATAATTATGTGAGTTCAATTCTCTTGAATTAAGCTCTCATAAATTATACTGTTTCGTTGACTTGTTATTATTCAAGGTTACTGCAGTTTAAATGGTAGGTGGGGGCACTCACCATCCACTCACCCAATGTAGTGCTGCTCTCAGTTGACTGTCCTTTCCTCTCTTCCTTCCTTCTTTCCTACCATCCTCTTCTGTCCTTCTTTCCTTCATTCTTTCCTCTTCCTTCTGTCTACAGGTGACTCTACACTGAGTGACAAGTCAAACAGTTACCTGTACACCAGGAAATCATTTACTATGCTGGGTGGTTACCATATAATCAAATTATAGCACCTGGTGGGATAGTGGGTGATTAACCCCTACACCACGGGCATGTTTAACGATGTTTTGCGTGTGCAGCGGGGTTATTCGGGCTCCGACAGACTCTCAAAAAATATTTGCCAAAAATCAGTTATTAGTCCTAGAATATTAAAATTATATATGCTTATGGCACATACCTTCAGCTTTCTCCTGGAATGTTTGTTGAGCCTTCGTCAGTTACCATAGGACTTGTGGAGACCTCTGAAGTTGGGTAACGAAGTCTCCACTTTACACTTCCCGACAACTCGTAATATGATTACCACAGCCAGATATTAACACTACTCTATGATTTTCAAGTAGTTTGGGATCCATACTCAAAAAAAAAAAAAAAAAAAAAAAAAAAAAAAAAAAAAAAACACTGTGAAAGCAATGAAAATTATGAGCGCATCTGACTGCCGCACTTGCGCTAGTTCGCTCTTGGTACTCTGTCATTTATTATTCATAAAACCCCTCACACTTTATATTTCTATTACTATATAACACTTATATATATCTACAGTCTTTATCCATAAGTTTCCTTCAGTAGTGTTAGTTTATTGTCACTGTAGGGATTCAATTTCTTTCAGTAAAATACGTAGCATTCACTTTCTCGTCCTGTATACTAGCATTGAGAGTGAATGTCACTTTCATCTTCAGTCTCATAACTCATAGTATTCAGACATGCTAGAGTGAAACTTTCACTTTCATTACTCCTAGGGTATATACTCGTGTTCTTATAATACTACTCATTTACATTTCTATTTACGTTCTTTATTTTATTTACGTTATTTACATTTCTATTTTATTTACACTGTGTTATGCACTGTCACTTGAAGTAACTTATAAAACTATTTTCCATTGTTCACGTATATTTACATTCATTACTTTCACTTGCTGTTTACACATTATTTACAATTCCACTTGCACTGTTTTACTCAATAGAATGATCGTAGTCACTCTTTTATCAATTGTCAGCCTTTTACCTCTTTCCACACGAGGTTTAGTAGGGGGTAAAGGTCACAGGGCCCTTTGCATGGGGGAGAAAAAGGCCCTGAAGTCAGCAAGAGGAACATACGTACCTCCTCTTCGGAAGATGAGAGAGAACTGATAAGGGAGGGCCGGCCGGGGTAGAGGCCTACTTAGGGGATATTCAGTACTACCAACGTAGCTCTTGAAACAGCTAAGTATTTCACTGAAATGATTGGCAGGAAATCTAGACAATACATTATAAATTAGGTAGTTCCAGGTGAATGTAAATATCACTTAGGCTTCTCCCTTCCCTCCTTATATGTATATTTATTACGAAAATAGATTATACGGCATATTTCAAGGGGAAAAAAACAGCGAAAATTAGCGAACGAGTGCACGTGAGGTGTTGTCAGGTGATAATTAGCCAATTCCAGGTGTATGGCACTCTCACTTACCTTATTTCTTTCTTGTATATATTATTTGGCATAAGAACAGGGCATAGGGCTTATTTCAATGGATGAAATCAGTGGAAAATTCCAGGGAAGATTTACTTAGCGCAGCACGGCCGGGCAGGCGAGAGGATAGGGTAATGGAGGGGGGGTAGGGAGGGGAGTCAAGAACAGGGAGAAATGGTTAAATTGTCAACAATGGATGGGAGTACAGATGAGATTAGGAGTGCTGACTAGTGTTGGACATTGGCAGTACTGATAGATGATACAAGCCCCCACTTGGAAGCCCGGGTGAATTCAAAATAACACAGAATCACAAAAGCGACGCCCCGCGGTATGATCCTTTGCTCCCAAGCGTCACGAAAGTGACGCCCCGCGGTTAAGGGGTTAAGGCACTCCAGTCTGATTGGGCCAGTGCAGGTTTATATCCAAAGGGTGATTGGGTTTATTGCTCACATAATGCCACTCAGGGATAAATGAGGCTGGTCACTCTCATCTAAATGTCTAGACCAACTTGCCTAGCCCTAGGCTCCTATGTTCCTCATGAGGCAACATTGGATTAGATGTTGAATAATGAATGAAATGTATTTATCTGAGAAGTTGCATGCAATAACTCCATGCTGACGATTTCACTGTATTTTTTCCTTTATTGTTGATGACTAATGATACTTTCATAAATAGTATGACACTATGCATTTTTTTAATGACTGCACCGAAAGTAATTCTTGGAAAAATATGCATGATGCTAAGTGGTGATTTTTCGAATGTTGATTAGGTTTAAAGTTGTTGCATGTCTGGTACTGGGGGCTTTCAAAGTTGGGCTTAGTGGTAATCCTTGGTGGTTAAAATTATGAGGTGTACTCAAAGGGGGAGGGGGAGAACTTCCCAGTTGGGTTAAGTTAGGATACACTGATGTGTCCAGTCAGCGAGATCATTCGTAATCACACTGCTGCAGGTGTCTTAAAGCAGACATATTTGTAATAACATATCTTTATCCATCTATCCATCAT
Source organism: Coenobita brevimanus (assembly GCF_032717465.1). Classification (NCBI taxonomy): domain Eukaryota; kingdom Metazoa; phylum Arthropoda; class Malacostraca; order Decapoda; family Coenobitidae; genus Coenobita; species Coenobita brevimanus. Next base: position 47,490,702 of record NC_137008.1, read on the forward strand.
CCAATCCTACGTTGCCCCATGAGGAGTGTAGGGGCCCGGGGCTAGGCAGCTGGTCCTGATATTTAAGATGAGAGTGACCAGCCTCACTCATCCCTAAGTGGCATTACGTGAGCAATAAACCCCAACCTCTTGTATTTTGTTTTCCTCTTGGAAGGAACAGTTTTGCAGGCTCGTTGCCTTTGGTTCCTTCTTCCTCACATAAAAAAAAAAAAACACCCCTTGTATATAAACCTTCACTGGCTCAGTCTGATTGGAGCGCAATAATTTCCCACTAAACCACCAGGTGCCAAGATTTGGTTATATGGTTACCACCCAGCATAGTAAATAGTTTCCTGGTGTACAGGAATCCATTTGGCTTGTCACTCAGTGAAGGGTCACTCACAGGCAGAAAGAAGAGGAAAGAATGAAGGAAAGACAAAAGAGAGAGTGTAAGGTCACCTGTAGGCAGAAGGATGAGGAAAGAATGAAGGAAAGAAAGACAGAAGATAATGGAAGGAAAGAAGGATGGAGGAGAGGAAAGGGCAGACACCCGAGAGCAGCACTACATCGAGTAAGTGGATGGTGAGCGCCCCCACATATTTTATATATATTTTTAAAGAAAAATATGGGGCTTCTAGAGCCTAACCCCCCATTTTACACGTAAATATATACCACGTTAAAGCACGAATTTGATTCAGCACGAGGTTTTGTATAACCTGTCTCATGTTGTACGATGACTTTACTATATACTGTACAGTATAATGCACATCAAATTTAGCTTAACATACCTGGTAATATGAATACTGTGCTGAAAGCTGTACCATAGCCTCAGCAGCACCCTGAGTCTCATCTGGCCCTTGGTGATGGTCTGTCAGGTACTGCTCCCCCTCCTCTTCCAGCACCAGTCCACCCTCCACCATCTCACCCACTGTAACATGTTGTTGTTGCTGTTGCTGCAGGAGGTGCTGTGCATCCTGACCACCAAAATCTTCCTCCTCATCACTGAATTCCAGATCTGAGAACATAATACTTTTATCATTATAATGACCTTTCCTCTTACCTACAAATGGGGCTTCTTTTCATCTCCAGCAGGAACTGGGTCACTTCCACAATTTGAGTACTGTACTAAGTTGTGACTGCACGAAATTTGAAAAGCATTAGTTATGAGTCAAAGTGATCCTCCTATTTAACACACACTGCCACAAATGAGCTGGAAAGAGCTAGAGATCTTTGTAAGGTCAAAGAAAAAGCGCTATAATATCCAGAAACAAGAAAAATGTATGAAAGTGAGAAAACTATCAACAGCCTACTCAGTGAAACAGGCCACACAATCACTCATGCCATGAATCTTGGGTCCAACACACAATCCTAATCATCTGTACAAATTCTGTTAATGAGCTTCACATGCATCTGCCATATAGTCAACTTCTGACTGTCATAATAAAAGGAGGTCTTTATCACTAAATAACTACTTTCTTTATATATATATATATATATATATATTTTTATGTGAGGAAGAAGGAACCAAAGGCAATGAGCTCGCAATACTGTTCCCTCCAAGAGAAAAACAAAATACAAGAGAGAGCCAAATTCAAGATCCATTCATTTCGAGATGCCTGGACACACTGCGTTTGAAAGACTGGAGATCATAGGAAACAGGAAATACAGACAGAGGGAGACAGTTCCAGAGTAGACCTGTTGCATAAATGAAGGACTGGGAGTAACGGTTGCCTCTTGCATTAAAGAGTTGGACAGAAAAGGGGTGAGAGTTTGCTGCTAGACGGGTGCTACATGCCCGTCATAGAAGTGGAGGAATGCATGCAGACAGTTCAGAGGAACAGTGACCATTAAAGTAGCGATAGAAAAGAGATAAAGATGCAACACTGCGGAGAAGAGACAGAGGTTGAAGGGAGTCAAGAGGGGGAGAGTCAATGAGACGAAAAGCCTTTGACTCCACCCTATTGAGAAGAGCTGTATGTGGGGAGCCCTCCCATACATGAGAGTTGTACTCCACACAGGGGCAGATAAAACCCCTGTATAGAGTCAACAATTGTGCAGGGATAAAGAAGGAACGGAGTCAGCTTAGCACACCCAATCGCTTGGAAGCAGATTTTACAAGAGATGTAATATGATCTTTCCAAGACAAGTCCCGAGCAAATGAAACCCCAAGCATGTTCAATGATGATGCAGGATTAAGCTGAGTATTATTAAACATAAGTGGGTATACCTGTGGAAGATTTTGTCGGGTTGATAGGTGCAAAAACTGAGTCTTTGATGCATTAAAAACAACCAGATTATTTTTAACCCAGTCAGAGATACGAGCCAAGTCAGACATTAGGTGTGCCATAGCCTCATCCCTTGCCTGTTGAAGTAACTGCTGAGATGGACGTTGTGGGAATCGAATGGAAAGGTGAAGGGTGGAGTCATCAGCGTATGAGTGGATAGGGTTAGATGTACAGCTTAAAAGGTCATTGATGAATAAAAGGAAGAGAGTTGGTGATAGGACAGAGCCCTGAGGAACACCACTGTTACTAGATCTAGGAGAAGAATGATAGCCGTCTACAACAGCGGCTATAGAACGACCAGAAAGGGAGCTAGAGATGAAGGCACAGATAGAAGGATAGAAACCGTAAGAGGGCAGTTTGGAAATTAAAGATTTATGCCAGACTCGATCGAAAGCCTTTGAGATGTCAAGTGCAATGGCAAAGCTTTCGCCAAAGTCCCGAAAGGAGGATGACCAGGAGTCTGAAAGGTAGGTGAGAAGATCGCCTGTGGAGCGTCCCTGACAGAACCCATACTGATGATCAGAAAGAAGGTTGTGATAGGAAAGATGCTTTAAAATTTTTCTATTAAGAATTGACTCGAAAACTTTTGAGATACAGGATGTTAAAGCAATTGGACGATAGTTAGAGGGTTGGGAATGGTCACCCTTCTTTGGGACTGGCTGAATGAGAGCAAACTTCCAGCAAGAAGGAAAGGTACAAGTTGACAGACAAAGGCGAAAGAGTTTGCCTAGGCAGGGAGTAAGCACAGAAGCACAGTTCTTGAGAACAACAGGAGGGACTCCATCATGCCCATATGCCTTATTAGTACTGAGGCCAGCAATGGGAGAAAATACATCAGCTGAAGAAATTTTAATGTTAGCCATGAAGAAGTCAGAGGAGGGAAGTGAGGGAGGAACAGCACCGGAATCGTCTAAGGTGGAGTTGGAGGAGAAAGTCTGTGCAAAGAGATCTGCTTTATCAGTAGAAGAAATAGCTACAGAGCCATCAGAGTAGAAAAGAGGAGGGAAGGATGATAAAGGAAGATAAAGTAAATAAATGCATTTAAAATAAGAAACATATGGCAGTGTCATGGAATGAAACAATGCATGATTAAAATGAGACTTCATGATTCTGAAGTTCACCTGACTTACTCTCAGCCGAATAAAATTGTCTACCATTACCTGACACAGAATCCAGGAGTTGTTCCAATCATGAGAGGGTTAATGGTGACAATACTATACCTCTGAGCTCATATGGCTTGCTCTCAAATGAAGTTAAATGCCATGCACTGGTTAATCCATTCATTTCATTTTTGAAGACTTCAGTATGCTTGCATGTGCTGGCCTTGGTCACCTAATGGCAGCATTCCATGCTGCTCAATGTCTGGCAGCTTCCCTATTTAGTCCATAACTCTGAGGTCATACTCAATCTCGTTCCAGGTCTTTTTCGATCTACCTCTCACTACCCAACCCCTAACATAAGCACTTCTCACTTTCTGCACCCAATTTATCATCCCCCATCCTCTCCACGTGTCCAAACCATCTCAATCTACCTCTCCTCACCACAACACCAATACACTCCAGCCCCATCCTACCTCTCGACTCTTCCATCATAACCTGGCTCCCCCAAGCCTTGCACTCATGGGCACATTGCACATCCACCTAATCACTGCCATTTCTGCACATTTGAGCCTGCAAATATCCTCTTCCTTTACTACTTAGGTCTCACTACCACACAGCAATACACTTCTGACACATGCCGCATAGAAAGATCCCTTAGCACATGGGGAGAGCTGTCTCAATGTCAGGAGAGGCAACAGCTCCCAGAACTTATTTCAAACCACTCCTCACTCTAGGCACAGAGTTAGCTCTTGCCCCACCTCCAGCACATGGTATGTGCTGGAGGTGGGGCAAGAGACTCACCATCAAGTTCAATTGTTTCATGCCTGGCAATATCCACAAGCTTTCTCCAACACAATGCACACATGAAATTAGCATTATCTCACAGTCTACTTCTAATACCAATACATCATTTATGCACCCACTTATCACAAATTCATTACATATTATTAATCTCACCTTCCTCAAGAACATTTCTCTGCTCCTGTTGGATTCTCCTCCTTTTAGCTGTAGGCATCATCTCATCATCATCACCGTCGACAACATTAACGTGTTCCTCATCTTCATCACCTGGAACAAAATTTAATACTGTACTCCTTTTCTTTGTTTGCTAATCTTGAATGGATGGTGAGAAAAGTCCCTGGTTTGAGCAGCATATGCTACTGTACCATGGTTCAAATCCAAAAGGTACCATGGATTTCCAGTGATCTCCTATGGCTTTAATAATCTACAATACACTAACTTTTATCTACATTCTCTTTACTCTCTTTCTTTCCCTTGTACTTTGTCTGTCCAAACCCTCTGCATTTTACTTTCATTTAGTTAATTTCCTCTCTCCACTGTCTGGTTCCTGCGAGTCACTGGCATTGGCTCCAGGGTAAAATATTTTTCTGCCTAACAAATCTTGATGAACTCTGGTGACAAAGCAATGGCCCTCAGTTCCGTGCAGCCCTTAAGTGGGCAGGGGGTGCTAGGAATCCCACGGTGTAAAAATAAGTTCATACATCCAAAAAGAACCTTAAGAATAGGAAACTGGAATGTTCGAACTCTCAATCAGGCTGGTAAAATGGAAGAGCTTATTTCAGTGTTCAAGGAATACAAGATGGATATTTGTGCTCTTACAGAAACGAGGTTGCTTGGAGTTGATAAAATGAATTTGGAAGATGGTATTACTATGTTGGTTTCTGGTAGGAGTGATGGAAATCATTACCAAGGAGTAGGCTTACTGTTGAGTAGAGATGCTTGTAAGGCGGTATGTGATTTTGAACCAATTAATGAGCGCTTGCTTTATGCTCGTTTAAAATCTGACCATGGTAATATCAGTATGGTTGTAGGGTATGCTCCGACAAATGAGGCTGCTGATGAAATGAAGGATAACTTTTATGAGAAGCTGCAGGATGTAGTGAACAGAGTGGCAAGACATGATGTGTTAGTTTGCATTGGTGATTTTAATGCGACTGTTGGCAGTAGTAGGGATGGCTTTGAAGATTGTATGGGTAAGGAGGGTGTTGGTATAAGGAACGAAAATGGGGTGCGACTTGGAAGCTTTTGTTTGGCAAATGACCTTATAATTGGTGGAACTATCTTTGAGCATAGAAAAATACATAAGACTACTTGGATTTCACCATGTGGTAAATATTGTAACCAGATTGACCACATTGCAATTAGCAGAAGGCATAGGAGTTATTTGCAAGATGTTTGCGTAAGGAGGGGGGCAGATATAGGTAGTGATCATCAACTTGTTGTGTCAAAGATTAAAATAAAACTTAAGAGAAACGTTAATGGTAATTGTACAGGAGGTAATAATTATGATTTGGATGAGCTGAGAAGTGATGAGAGCACGAGGGAAAAGTTTCGGTGGGAATGTAGGAACAGGTTTCTAGTCTTGCAGACTTTGATGGAATCTGAAGACAATGATATTAATCAAATGTGGAGAGAGGTAAAAGAGGTTTTGCATGAAACTGCTAAGGTTACTATTAAGAAAAAGGGAAAAGCGAGAAGGAAAAAGTGGATGTCAGATGAAACATGGAATGCAATTCAGAAAAGGAAAGAGGTTAAGTTAAGAAGTGAAGAACAACATGTTGATGGCCAGGTAGTTGAAGTACTTAGAACAAAGTACTGGAGTTTACATTCTGAAGTAAAAAGACTCGTTAGACGTGATAAGAGGAGACTATATGATGAAAAGGTGACAGAGACAGAAATTAAATTAAGTAAAAATGACGGTCAGAGCACAAGAGCAGTGTATCAGGCCATAAAGGAGTTAACTCGGACTGAAAAGAGAAGGAAGGAAATACCTGTACGAGATAGAAATGGTAATTTGATGACTAAAGATCTGGATAGAAAAGGAAGGTGGAAAGAGCACTTTGAATCTGTTCTAAATAGACCAATCCCACCTGAAGACGACATTTTGCCAGCCGAGAGAGATTTGCAGATAGAAACAGGGGATATAACTTTGGAAGAGGTAGCAAAATCTATAAAGGAGTTAAAGAATTTTAAGGCCCCAGGAGAGGATGGAATATTCCCTGAAATGCTTAAGGTGGAAAATGACGAGTTGATGAATGTGCTTTTGAAACTTTTAATGTGGCTTGGGATAATGGTGGAATTCCAGAAGAGTGGAAAAATGGAGTGATTATAAAAATACCAAAAAAGGGAGATTTAAGTGTGTGTGGCAATTGGAGGGGGATAACTTTGACACCTGTAGTTGCAAAAGTCTTTTCCAAAATCTTGTTGAACAGGATAGAGCCAGTAATTGATAAAATTTTAAGAGAAGAACAAGCGGGATTTAGAAAGGGTCGAGGTTGTAATGATCAGATTTTTATTGTAAGGCATCTAATGCAACAAGCTAATGAGATGAAAATGCCACTTAGTATGTGTTTTGTGGATTTTGAAAAGGCGTTTGATAGTGTTTCATGTGGAGCTACGTTGAAAATTATGAGATTCTATGGTATACCAGAAAAGTTTGTAAATATTATTAAAAGTTTGCATGAAGGAACTTTTTGTAAGGTAATGGTGGGTGGTTCTTTGAGTGATCCATTTCAAGTTAGGTCAGGAGTGATTCAAGGAGGAGTTCTTTCACCATTGTTGTTTGTTTTGGTTATGAATTATGTTATGAAAAAGGTTGTAAGGAGAACAGGTGCAGGAATTAACTGGAAAGAAAATAAGAAGCTAATGGATTTGGACTATGCTGATGATATTGTACTGATTTGTGGAAGTATTTACGAGATGCAGAGGGTGCTTGATTGTCTGGTGGAGGAAGGAGAAAAAGTGGGATTGGTAATAAATTGTGGAAAGACTGAAATTATTAATATGAACGTGGAGAACCAAATCGATTGTGTAATTGGGAATAATGTGGTGAAGAATGTAGAAAACTTTAAATATCTGGGAACGATTGTATCATCTAATGGATCATTAAACAATGAAATTGAGGAGAGGATTAGACAGGCTTGGCGAGCTGTTGGAATGTTGAAATCTGTTTAGAATAATAATATGCTTTTGATACATACTAAAGTGAAAATTTACAAGTCCATGGTTAGACCAATTTTAATTTACGGGCATGAATCATGGTACAGTACAATTGCAACAGATCAGAAAGTATTAGGATTTGAAAATAAAATACTGAGAAGGATTCTTGGGGTAAAGTGGCAAGACAGAGTTACAAATGCAAGAGTAAGGGATATTACGAGAGTGGAACCAGTTAATGAATATGTGAGACTGTCTCGCTGGAAGTGGCTGGGGCACATATACAGAAAAGAAGGTAGTTTAATACAAGAAATGCCAGAGTGGACTGCTAGAGGAAGAAGAGGTAGAGGTAGGCCAAGGGAAACCTGGTTGAGGACAATGAAAAAAGAAGCAGGAGAGGAATGTTCGTGGGACCTGAAGGAGATGGCAAGAGACAAATATTGGTGGAGAGAGCTCATTGAGGCCCTATGCATCCCGTGGGGTGCCACAGGAAATGATTGATTGATTGACACTAACTTAGCCTTGCATTCTGAAACTCAAAGAGAAAACAACAGATTGGATGTTACCATGTTTTAAATCTTGATGCAAAGAGGTACGGTGAATAAGCTAACTTTAAAAACAAACACAACACTGATTTGTCTATATGGAAAAGAAAATCATTATTTCACTGTTAAGTGCTAAGAGACAACACAATACTTTTTCAAACCTGGCACATATTATTTTCTTTGGTTTGTGTTTCATAAGTACATATTCTCACTACACACTATCAATATTCGCGAATTAAAGTTTGAGATTTGTACGCTGGCAGCCAATATGAAACTCCCAAAACATCAAAATACTCGTACAGTCATCCTTCCATATGCCCAGCTCCATAAACACTAATTCCATGTGCATGGCTCCGTATATATTGTTCTTTTAACCACTTAACTGTGGGGATATCGGGAGAGCACCATGCTCGTCCCGGGGGGATAATCGTGCTCCGACTGACTTTTTAAAAATATTTGCCAAAAATCAGTTATTAGTCCTAGAATATTATAATCACATAACCATATGGCACATACCTTCAGCTTTCTCCTGGGATGTTTGCTGAGCCTTTGTCAACTACCGTAGGACTTGTGGAGACTTCTGAAGTTGGGTAGCAAAGTCTCCACTTTACACTTCCCGATACCCCATAATATGGTTACCACTGCCTGATATTATCACTACAAACACTATTCTATGAATTTCAAGTAGTATGGAATCCATATTTAAAAAAAAAAAAAAAAAAAAAAAAAAAAAAAAAAACACACACACACACACTGTGAAAGCAACGTGAATCACGAGCGCATACGAGCTTTCCACCCGCGTTCGTTCCCCGATGGTATTCTGAGGCGGAGCTGTCATTTATTATTTATAAACACACTCACACTTTACATTCCTAGTACTTTATTACACTTACTTATATATACAATATCTATCCATAAGTTTCTTTCAGTACCAGTACAGTAAAACCTCACTATATTGGACTAATTGGGGCCCAAGGCAATCCGAAAAAAGCGAAAGTCCAATAAAAGCGACATCTGGACTCCCCCCTGGACTTCCTCCTCCTTTTGTTATGCACAGAAGCTTGCTTGTCATTCTGCATTTATTTTTATTTTTTTCCTCCCTCTCTCTCTGCACTGGGCACTTCCATTTTACTTCGCATATTTTTGTCTTTGTCATCACCTTCATCTTCACTTTCCCATTCACTTTTATATTCACTTTCAATTCACTCTGATATTCACATTCACTTTCATATTCTCTTCCACACTCATTTCACATTTAGCTTCACTTTCATACTCACTTTCACTATCACTCATTTTGAAATTCCATTTCACCTTCACTTGCAACCTTACTTTCTCATTTTCACATTTACCTTTACAATTATTCACTTTCACTTTTGCTCTCCCTTCTTTTACTATCACATTCACTTCACCTTCACCTTTTCTTTCACCTTCATCTTCACTTTTACATTCATTTTCACCTTCACTTTCACTTTCACCTTCATCTTCACTTTTACATTCATTTCACCTTCACTATCATTCATTTTCACCTTCACTTTCACCTCCCACATTCACTTTCACCTTCACCTTCCATCTTCACCTTCACTTTCACTTTTGACCACTTTCACCTTCACTTTTACTTTCATCTTCACTTCCACTTTATACTTCACTTTCACCTTCCACCTTCACTTTTACCTTCACTTTCACCTTCACAATGCCTTCACTTTTTCATTCACTTTCACCTATCTCTCCCAGAGACAGAGAGAAGGGGAGGGAATATAGAAGGAGAGAGAGAGAGGAGGGACCAAGGTTATATCTATCTCCCTCATTTGTTTATGCTATGGGGACGCCACTTGTCATTTCTGTATTCTCTCTTTCTCTCTCTGTTGACTCTGACATTCCATAATCACTTGTGTGCTCTCTTTCAGCCTCATTTTTACACTCATTTTCACAGTTACTTTAATTTTCATTTTCGATTTCACCTTCTCTCTCTCACCGGAGAAGGACCGGGAGAAGGGGAAGGAATGGAGGAGGAGGAGGAGAGAGAGAGAGAGAGAGAGAGAGAGAGGAGGGATGGATATTATGGTATCTCCACCGTTTGTTTCTTTATTCATTTATTCCAAGACAGGACTGCTTCTGGGTTTATTGGACTTTTCCTGAGCATAAGAATTTAGTCCACTTGGCTCCTTGAGTTCGATAAAAGCGAATTCCGCTATACTGAAGACCGTTATATCGAGGTTTTACTGTAGTTTATTTTCACTCCAGGCATTCACTTTCTCGCTCAGTAAACTAGTGTAGAGAGCGAAGCTTTCACTTTCACTACTCCAAGTATTTATTCACGCTAGAGTGAAGCTTTCACTTTCACTGTCATTACTCCAAGTATTTATACTCATATTCTTATATTACTAATTATTTACATTTCTATTTACATTTTCTATTTTATTTACATTATTTACATTTCTATTTTATTTGCACTATTTATGCTGTGTCACTTGCAGTAACTTATAAAACTATTTTCCGCTGTTCAATTATATTTACATTCATTGCTTGCACTTGCTATTTACACATTACTTACATTTCCACTTGCACTATTTTAGAGTCACCAGAAAGATCGTAGTCACTGTCCATCATTATCATTGATAAATTAGCCAGTTCACGTTCCACAGCAGTCACTTAGCCCTTTACCCCTTCCTACACGAGGTTTAGTAGGGGTAGAGGTCACAGGGCCCTTTGCAGTGGGCTCAGAAGCGGTGGAATTGGACAGGCACGAATCCGACATGGATTCACCTTGAAAGACGACAGTAAACTGAATAATGTGGCCTATGGACAGGGAAGGGTTGACAATGTCAGCGTGGTGACACCTGCTAATTTATATGCTATGAAATGATTGGCAGGAAATCTAGACAATACATAATAAATTAGGTAGTTCCAGGTGAATGTAAATATCACCTAGGCTTCTCCCTTCCTTTCTTATATATATATTTTTATTACGAGAATAAGTCATTAGCGAAAAAGTGCACGTGGGGTGTTGCCAGCTGATAATTAACCCATTCCAGATGTATGGCAGTATCAATTACCTTTTCTCTTTCTTTTATATATTATTTTGTATAAGAATAGGGCATAGAGCACATTTCAATGGATAAAATGAGTGGAAAAATCCGTCCAGGATTTGCGTAGTGCAGTGCAGCTGGGCAGGCGGGAGGAGAGGGTAATGGAGGGGAGGTAAGGAGGGGAGTCAAGGACAGGGGAAAAATGGATAAATTGTCAACAGTGGATGGGAGTACAGATGATATTAGCTAAACTGACTATAGCTGGACACTGGTAGTACTGACAGATGATACAAGCCACCACTTGAAAGCCCAGGCGAATTCAAAATAACACAGAATCACAAAAGTGATGCCCCGCGGTATGATCTTTTGCTCCCGAGCGTCACACAAGTGACGCCCCACAGTTAAGGAGTTAACCCGCTGCATCCCGATCAATTTTTCACCACTGACCCCCCCCCCCCCAATCCTGACCAATTTTGGAAAAAAAATTTTTATGGCTCAAACCTCCACTTTTTGTGAGAAACATAGGAAAATGCCCCCAAAAGTGCTCACCTGAGCTTAGAAGTGGCCTAAACAAGTGATCCTTTAAACACCTGGTACCATGTTCTCTGGAGCCGCGCTGCGGGTGCTGTGCTTTCTATGGTAGCGGTAACTATTGGAAACCACTCAGAATAGTTAGATATTTGTTAATTTGGTATGAATTTATATGTAGTACAGAAATATATTGGATTTTACACAATAATATAGGCAATATAAATGCTGTTTCACTTACTGAACACATCAACATACCGCACCTTCCTTGGTGACATTACCTCCTCATCACTTTTGCTCGTTTCTTCCTCTGGCAACATGTAATCTTTGTCCTCCACATCGTCATCGATTGGGGAACCACTCTCGCCTTGAATTTCGTACTGTGGCGCGACATGTCTTTACTGGCCAGGTCACTGGTAACAGGTGAGTTGCTAAGACAATGGCATGGGGCGGGGGGGTCACAAGGGGTAAAGCAGTGTCCCCACCTGGCGGCAGGTAGAGGAAGGTGTCCCACATCTACGTACCAAAAATCACAGGCAAAATTTCAAAATTGTGGAAATGACGGACCTTGCAATTGCAGCATGTATGGATACGTTATTGGGATTCACCGTGGCAAAACGTTACGATGTATCCATGCGTTATTGGGATGCCTCGGGTTAACAGCTGACAGGAACATCACATACCGTACGAAGAAAAAGGATTCAGAGTGCCCAGTCCTGTACCAGAAGGGGTGGCGGCCAGGGAGACATAACATTCAAAATATTTATTTATTACTTTAACCCTTCTAGTGTCATCGTCTTTTATATGATTCACCTCTATACAGCGGGCTATGACCCTATGAAGTATATCTGTTGTACTTATTTCCCACTTACTTATTCCTTTCAACCTTTAACATCATATCTATAGCAAGTACTTCTCACCTGCTGACTGTTTTAAATTTTCTAAACCCTTTCACATCAGGTGGCACATCGACATGCCACCTAGGAAAAATCTGTAGCCATCAGGTGGAATGTATACGTGTTCTGGACTTTTTATATTTGCACACCAGTACTGGGGGCCTAATAGTGGTTCAGTATCAGAAGGTGGCAAGACTGAGGAGTTGCCATCATGGGAGGATTATTTTATTGTCTATTATTTTCGTCACGTACGAGAAGTATGTCAAGGCATGCGGTACAAGATGTTTTGCTGCTGCGGTAGCTCACTTGGATCTGATGGGGGCGATGTCTGATGACTCAGATTATGTTGTCAAATGAAAGTGAGAGTAAAAATTAAAGTGCTATAATAAAAGAAAGAAAAAAAAGAGCTTTGAGTTCATCATTATAACGAATGGCATACATCTGGCAGTGCAGGAGCTCCAACACCACAGGTTTTGGCAGCTTATCAAACTTTTTTTTTTTTTTTCTTTTTTTTTTTTTTTAAGACACCATTTTACTCAGGAAATTATGGTCTATTTTTTGGTGTGGAATATTTTATCAAAACAATTACCTTTATATATCTCAACATCCCTGTGTGTGGGACTTCCAGCCAAAAAAAAAGCACCCTAAGTGAAAAGGTTAACATCAGTGTCTGATATCTGCTTTACCTCTATTCAGTATGTTATGCTCTCAGGAAGTGTATCTGTAGTCTAGCTGGGGTCAAAGGCTTTTAGTGGGCAAGTTTGAGCCAGGATAGGGATTTGGTTTACATAATATGTTTACTGTAATGGGTTAAAGGAGACTGTATACTGTACATGGATTCTGTATGCAAAGATGCCTAGGGTAATATTTTAATGAGGCAAACAAATGGATGACTGTACAGCTCCCCAGAGTAGACGAGGAGTACCAAAGCAGAAAAGAGTGTTGATAAAACAGTAAAAAGCAATAGGAGAGAAATACTCTGGCACCCATGAATGAATAAGTGCAGACAATAGTGAACAGAGAGACTAGCAGTCTTGCTGACATTTTTTATGGTCATTTACATCTTTGTGGTAGGTGGTGGCAACCATCATCCACTCACTTGATGTAGTGCTGCCTACTTCTTCCTGAGTCTTTATCATTCTTTTTCTGTGCCTGCCCTCCTCTCTTCCTATTTCTCCTATCTTTCCTGTCACTTCTTATTCCTTTTCTCTCCTTTACAAGTGGCTTTACATTGAGTGACAAGCCAAATGGTTTCCTGTAAGCCAAGAAACCATTTACAACACTGGGTGGTAACCATATAACCAAACCATACGTGCTCCCTACGTGTCAACAAGTGGGTTGGTGGAGGGTTGGTGCCCCTCCCTGTAAAACAACTAACTCAGTGTGAAATGGCCACCCTTTACAGGATTATGGTGTCTGGCAATAGATAGATAGATAGACATTCAAGGTCTCACAGTCTTTTACCATGAAGTATACCCATCTAATCAAATCACCACTTTTTTCTTCTATACAGTACAGTATATTTATTTTATACCTTGATAAATTTCCATAGAATATTCAAGCATTTCTTTTCTTGAATACCCTGCAAATGACAACTATACATTGTAATTGGAGTGGGTATCTGGTTATCTTGTCCCTCACTGAGCTTGGACCTAATTCATTACTTCATCCAGTGATAGATATTCTGGCCGGAATTCACTGTTAATTCCTTCCATTTTGCAGTTTTATAATCTTAATTACCTGTACAGTATAAGGTCTCCCATTTTTCTTCTCACATCCAATGAGGCGAATTCAATGGGCTGAACTAAGGGACACAGTAACTCATATCACAAAACCACTGTAAACATTATGAATGCTTGCATTTTTGGCTGCAAATTTCAGTTATTTGTTGATGTTAGTGGTAGGTCAGGACACTTACCATCCATTCACTTGATGTAGTGCTGTTCTTGGGTGGCTGTCCTTTCCTCTCTTCCTTCTTTCCTTCCTTCCTCTTCTGCCCTCCTTTCCTTCATTCTTTCCTCTTCTTTCTGTCTAAGGGTGACTACACTAAGTGACAAGTCAAATGGTTTCCTGTACATCAGGAAACCATTTACTATGCTGGGTGGTAACCATATAATCAAATTATGGGACCTGGTGGTTTAGTGGATAATTAAGGTGCTCCAATCAGGTCGAGCCTGGGCAGGTTTATATCCAAGTGAAGGTTGGGGTTTATTGCTCATGTAATGCCACTCAGGAATGAATGAGGCTGGTCACTCTCAACTTAAATGTCGAGACAAACATGCTTAGCCCCAGGCTCCTATGCTCCTCATGGGGTAACAGAGGATTGGATGATGATGATGATGATGATGATGCTTTTGCTTAACCCCAGTCAGCCTGCTCGAGTAGACCTGGCAACCACAGTTAAACATTTTTTTTTTTTTTTTTTTTTTTTTTTTTTTTTTTAATGCAAGGCAGAAGGAACCAAAGGCTAGACGCTGACAAGACTGTTTGAATCAAGAAAAAAATAAGTAAAGGAGAACCAAATACAAGATCTGTTCATTTGAGTGGAGTGAACATGCTGTGTTTAAAAGAATGGAGGTCGTAGCTAGAAGGAAATACTGTACAGACAGAGGAGGACAGTTCCAGAAATGATCTGTTGTATACATGAAGGACTGGGAGTATCAGTTAACTTTTGCATTAGAAAGATGCACAGGAAAGTGGTGACAGTTTGCTGCCAGACGGGTGGTACAAGCCCGCCGTAAGGAAGAGGGGATCCAAGCAAACAGTTCAGGAAAGCAGTGACCACAGATGCAGTGAAAGAAAAAGAGATAAAAATGCAACAGCACAGCAAAGAGACAGGTTGAAGGGAGTCAGTAAGAGGAGGAGAGGTAATGAGACAAAACGACTTAGACTCCACCCTGCTCTTATGCACCCACTTATCACAAATACCACACAAGATGGAGTTATTTCCCACACCCTTGTGGCAAACTGCACATGGCCACTCTCCCTTTGCTTTGACAGTACTACCATCAGGGGAAAAATGTAACTGGAGAACTTGGTTGTATACTGAAGGGAAGGAAAGTTAGCTTGGAGGTTACAAGAGCCCTATGTGAGTGTCTTACTGCCAGTACTCTAGTATGGGAGTGAAACCTGGAGAGTGAGTTTCAGACAGCTGTCTAGCTTGCAAGCTGTTAAAATTACCTTTCTTAAAACAGTTGGCATGGGGAGGATGGAGTGTGTAAAAAATGGTAAAATTTATAGGCATTGTGGAATGACAGAAAGGGATTTTAGAGTGAGGAGTGGAATTGTTGTGTGAAGTAAGAGGAGCACACTGAGATGGTATGGACATATACAAACAATGCAAGTAGACTGGGTGCCAAAGAAAGTGTTCAAAAGTGACACAGGACAATGCAAGAAGAGGCAGACATCAAGTGATGTGGAAGAAGAGTGGAACGATACACTGAGAAAGAGTAGGAAGAGGAAAAGGAGAGTTAGAGAGTGATACACGTGTGTGAGGATAAGGTAGCACGATGGAACTTCTGTAATGACCGTCTCCCGTCTTGAGGTTCCTAGGAGGGTGCAAGGTGTCAGAGATGATGAAGATTTTAGTCATCCACTCTCAAGTACACATACATTCACAAGTACAAACTTCCATCCATCCATCCATAATCCAAGTCTACACTGCCCCATGAGAAGCATAAAAGCCCGGGGCCAGGCAATTTGGTCCTAATATTTAAGATGAGAGTGACCAGCCTCATTCATCCCTGAGTGGCATTACATGAGCAATAACCCCAACCACCCCTTGGATATAAACCTTCACCGGCTCAATCCGATTGGAGTGCTGTAATTACCCACTAAACCACCACCCCTTGGATATAAACCTTCACCGGCTCAATCCGATTGGAGTGCTGTAATTACCCACTAAACCACCAGGTGCCATAATTTGGTTATATAGTTACCACCCAGCGTAGTAAATGGTTTCCTGGTGTACAGGAAACCATTAGGCTTGTCACTCAGTGTAGAGTCACCCATAGGCAGAAGGAAGAGGAAAGAAGGAAAGAAAGAAAGACAAAAGAGGGAGTGTAAAGTCACCCATAGGCAGAAGGATGAGAAAAGAATGAAGTAAAGAAAGACAGAAGAGGAAGGAAGGAATGGAGAGAGGAGAGGAAAGGGCAGACACCCGAGAGCAGCACTACTGTACATCGAGTGAGTGGATGGTGAGCGCCCCCACAGAAGCAAAACACCTACAACATAATTTGCATAACAGTTAATGTCATGAATATAACAGTTAATGTGTCATGAATGTAATGGACATAAAGGATTATAGCAGTGAAAATACTCTTCGGCAAACTCAAGACTTCAGTTATAACAACATATGCTCCACAGGTTGGACTGGATGATGAAGAAAAAGAAAGATTCTGGGATGACTTGATACATGTGGTTGGTGGTATGGGGGATGATGAGACTGATGTTTTGGGTGGCGATTTTAAATGGAAGTGTGGGTGAAACAATTCAGTGATATTAACCCTTTAACCGCGGGTGTCATTCCAGAATGACGTTGCAAAAACTGGACCAAACCGCGGGTGTCATTCTCGAATGTTTGTGAATATTTTGAATACCCCGCGTTTTTTCCGTGCGCCAATTGTTTCAAGGGAGAGTAGCTATTAAGTTCTTTCACTCCAGCCGACCCCCACCTCCCTCCTCCCACCCCCCTGGCGCCCCACCTCCCACCCCCTGGGCCCCCCACCCCACCCCGGACCAAACACGCATCAGTATCTGTCCAGCTGTGTGAGCGACAACACTGCTGATGTGGAAGTGAAGTGCAGGCAATTACAGTGCCTTTTACCTGCCTCAGTGAACAAAGAGTGGGTGTTTATCGTATGTGCAGTGTTCATATATGTTTATAGTATTATTATCAGAATGAGGTTGGCATTTGGTAATGGTGTGTGAGCGAAAAATAGTGATTACAACACCGCTGATATGGCAGTGAAGTGCGGGTAATTACAGTGCCTTTTACCTGCCTCAGTGAACACAGAGTGGGTGTTTATCGTATGTGCAGTGTTCATATATGTTTATAGTATTATTATCAGAATGAGGTTGGCATTTGGTAATGGTGTGTGAGCGAAAAATAGTGATTACAACACCGCTGATGTGGCAGTGAAGTGCGGGTAATGACAGTGCCTTTTACCTGCCTCAGTGAACACAGAGTGGGTGTTTATCGTATGTGCAGTGTTCATATATGTTTATAGTATTATTATCAGAATGAGGTTGGCATTTGGTAATGGTGTATGAGCGAAGATAATGGTGTGTGAGCGAAAAATAGTGATTTTAGATCGCTCACCTCTAATGGCACTGCCCATCCAGTGATAGTCAACGAAATCATGAAACCTACATCATTGCAAAGCCGAAGGTTAGTACTTTCTAATGGTGCCTTATTTTTCGCTCTAGATTTATTCTGTGATGAGTTACTGAAAGTGACAGTGATATACAGTGATGCGACAGTGACGTGCTTTACCAATAATTGTATAATGGATAATGTAGTAATAAGGGATATTTTGCCTAGAAAAAAATGTAAATATTGGCCAGTATAATAAGTGATATTGTAATAGGAGAATCTGCGGCACTTGTGTAATTCTGTGATGCGACAGTGACGCAATATAGTAATAAGTGCAGTGTAAATATAATGTATATTGCCCAGATTATATGTAAAATAATATCAGAAGTTAGAAATAATGAAAAGATCGCCTGAAACGTCAGTGAGCGGGTGACGCCGCAGTAAATTGAGGCGCAGCCGCAGTGAAGTGCCTTTTACCTACCTCAGTGAACACAGAGTGGGTGTTTATCGTATGTACAGTGTTCATATATGTTTATATTACTATTATGAGAAAGTGGTTGGCATTTGGTACTGGTGTGTGGGGCGTAAAATAGTGATTTTACACCCCTCACTTCTAACGGCTCTGCCCGTCCTGTGAAAGTCAACAAAGTCATGAAACCTACATCAATGGAAAGCTGAAGGTTAGTACTTTCTAATGGTACCTTATTTTTTTTCTCTAGCTTTATTCTGTGCAGAGTTATTAAGGTTTAAAGGTTTGTTTACATTTGGCTGAAACCCCCGCGGGAGAGGACAGTCAGACCAAAACAATACCCGCGGTTAAAGGGTTAACGGGTGCATAGAGGATGTGCATATGGTATGGAGAATGCGGTGGGGGAATGTATACTCAATTTTGGGGAGACAATGAACATGATTGTGTGCAACATACATTTTTGTAAAAGAGAGAGTAGGTTGATTACATATGAGTCTGGGGGAAATAGTAGCCCTCCTGGTCAGGAGGACTGATAGCAGGTTGGTGAAGGACGTTAAAGTTGTAGGGAGTGAAGAGTGTGTGCTGCAACACAAATTACTGACATGTGATATGGTGCTTAAGGAGCGGTGGGTGAAGAAGAGGACCAGTGCACGCAAGACGAAAATACAGAAACTGAAAAACCAAGCAGTAAAGGATGCCCTCTACAATGAGATGAATAAAGTGGTAGCTGAACAAGGAGGTGTAGACAGAAGTGTCAATGAGCAGTATAGAGCTCTCGAGACCAACAATCTCCTGAGAGTTGCTGATTCAGTGTGCAGATGAAAAAGGGGCTCCTCCAAAACACAAAGTGACCTGGTAGTGGGATGTGGGTGTAAAATTGTTGTTAAGGACAAAAGAATACTTTTTCAGAAATGGAAAAGGGGCGGTAACAGAGAGGAATACTTGGCTGCCAAGTGCAGGGCAAAAAAGGAGGTATAAAAAGCAAAATCTGAGTCTCAAGAGACTTACTGGATAACCTAAACAGCGCTGAAAGGAAGAATGTGGCATTTAATGTGGCAAAATAAGATGAAAATGGAAACCATGGCTATCATAGGTGAGCAGAGTATGAAGACTGATAGAGGAAAGGTAATAGCGAACTGTGAGGATATTAACACTTTCAGGTCTCAGGGTCACGTTTGACAGATGCATTTTTTGGAAAAAAGGTCAAGGCTTGCAAATAAAGAAAAAAATATCATATTCATGCACAAGGAAGTAATACACATCTGCCTACAAAACAATAGAGCTCTAGTCACCATACAAGTGCTGCGAAAATGATGGGAAGTTGCGTAGCGAGTGGTGTGTGGTAATGTGGTGAGTATTGCCATCTCGGTGGGTAGGTGATTTCTTGGTGTGTAGGCAACATGATTGCATTGTTTGTTTCCATGTTTTTCCATAAAAAACAGTGCACTAATATATGTACTGTACATTAAATCTCACATGATTTGTGAATGACTGTTGAGATGTTTTCTTTACAAACAACAAGCTAAACAGTTACAAGATCCTTATATAAGTATCACTTACTTACTAGTTACTACTAATTTATTTTACTTTGCTCTTATTTTCCTTAGTACTGTCCAAGGCTGTGAGGGTGAGGACATGAGGGTAAGCCTACAAGCTTGCCTTTTGTATGAACATATATTTATTTCATTGTTGCTAACTTTATCATCCTGTGTACTTACAGGCAACAGTAGAGACAGTGATCAAATATTATTTCTCAAAATTGACAGTGTTATAAGTATAACCAGGAAATGAGAAACTCATGAAATATAAATAAGAAAAAAGTAAGGAGATACAAACAATCATTTGTCAGTGGAAAAGGCAACACTCGCTGCACATGTATGTCCGCCTGGTAACAAATAAATGCATGGTACGTGTATAAAAGGCTACAGAAACAACCTTAGAAACCTAAAATCTTAAATCTGTATACATTTTCCCTCAATCAGACACTCTAACACCCAGGAAATGAATAAATATTGAGACACACAACGCAGAAATCTCTTGCTTGCCTGTGACACGGCAGCTATGTGCATAAGCGGGAGGCAGGGAATCGGGGATTGGAGGAAGAGTGGAGGGTGGAGGGTGGGAGGTAGAGGGGTGGGGGATCGGTGGGAGGTAGGAAGGTGGAGGAAGTAGGGGGTGGGGGATTGGAGAGAGAGTGGAGGGTGGAAGGGTGGGAGGTAGAGGGGTGGGGGATCAGTGGGAGGTAGGGTGGTGGAGAAAGGGGGATATGAAGGGGAGGAGGGAGGTGAGAGCTATGTATCCTCCAGAGCAGTAAAAATATATTGCAAACAATATTCTTTTGTTAAATGAACTGTCTGATACCAAAATAGTAAAAAATATTGCCAGATCAACAGTATAATAGAACCAATATGTGCAACCCAACCCCCCACCATGATTGGCTCTTCCCAGACTGTGTAAACTAAAATATTGTGATCTACACATGCCTGGTAGAAGCAGAGGGGTCTGGGGAGCGGCTTGCATCCTTATTTCATTCACCAGTCTCATGCAACAGTTTTCATTCATGCCTAAATATGCTGCCACGGGAGTGCCTAGGAGACCCCTACCGAGAAAGCCACTATAGTGGCCAGGAGACCTGAAAGGGTTAAAGACACCTGGAGAGAGTATTATAAATGGCTGCTGAATGAGGAGTTTGACTAGAACTGGGATGGTTTTGAGTCAGTGGACCCTGTGCTTGACCCTTGGCCTATGATGCTGCTGCTGTGAGCAGGGCAATTGGCAAGATGCAGTTGGTGAAAGCAACAGCTGTGTCTGGATTGACTTTCTTTCTTTCTAGTCATAATTTGGTAAGAATAAATAATGGGGAGAAACATACCACAGGCCCCACCCACCCACACAGTTCCAGGCGAAGGTATGAGGTCTGGGGCCCATAGCCCACCAGCCGTGACCAGTGGCAGTGGCCTCGGAGCACCCTGCCAGGACAGCTACAGGGACATCCTCCAAATGCATCTTGGCACTGTAACTGCCCCAACATTATACACCTGTTGATAGGGCAGCCTCCTGAAGCACTACTCCCAGGTTCGGGCCCCTCTCTAATGGGCAGAAACGGCAGCCTGGGAACCATAATGTCCTGTACTCTTTAGCACAGGTTGAACCCCATCCCATCCTGGCACCAAAATCTATGCTGGCAGAGCCCTCGTCACACCTCCCCACATTAGGTCCACCACTAGGTAGTGGGGGCAAAGTTTTTTGGCCACATGCCCTTGCTGGTGTCAACCCCTGTACGTAGTGGGATATGTTGTGTGATATGAAAAGTGCAATTAGAGTAGTGCACAGCTAGTTAGAGGAAAGCGTTTGGGAGAGTATGCTGGTCTACTCTCCATGTAAGTGTCACAATGAAAAGGTCAGCAAAGGGGGATGGTCCAGCAGCTTGTGAAACAGGAGAACCAGCTCTCCCTATCACCAGTTATTCCCATTCCCCTTGGAAGTACCACCCTGATCGGTTGGTGCTACAGCCTACTCCCTAAAAAGGTTGACTGCTGAAGGCAAGGTGTTGGATGCAGTTGGGAAAGGTGACCTGTGTCTGGTGATGTGCTGAAAGCCTCAGGAGATATAGGAGTGAAGTTAGCTCAATCTATCTATAGCTAGATGCCTTAATCCTGGAAGAGGTGGCCACAGACAAATTGCTTCCATGTCAACCTGTCCCCTGCCATTTTGCTGCCCTCCCCCCAGCTTACATCCCCCACTCTCATTTGGTCTCCCCTGCCCTCTCCCCCCCTCAATCTCACTCACATACTCTCTTCTAGTTAATCTCTCACTCTCCATCCTCTCCACATGGCCACATCACCTCAATGTATTTTGCCTAGTGCTTTCTTTCACATCCACATCCACACCACAACACTCCTTCACTTCCTCATTTTTCAGCTGTCTCTTCATGTAATGCCACATGCTCCTCCCAAATAATTTATTTCCACTGCATTCTCTCATGACTTGCATCCTTCCAACATGATCCAAGCTTCGCTTCATACATTAGCGTGGGTATCTCAGTACTGTGAAGCAGCAACTTTTTTACTTCCATGCTCACTTCCCTAATTCTTATAACTGCTATCAGTGAACCAGCAATCTTTCTTCCCTGTTGTGTCCTTTTATGAACATCATCCTCCAAACTTCCATCCTTAATCATCACACTACCCAAGTAGTTTAATGCACTTACATTTTCCATTTCCTCATTATTTAGTCTCACTGTGCACTCGTGATTTCATTTCTCTCAAAGACCACAACTTTATTCTTCCCTACATTCACCTTTAGATTCTGTTTGTTATATACTCTCCCTGTATCATTCATCAAGCCTTGCACTTACCATTTGTCTTCACTCAACAACATAGTACCATCTGCATGCAATAAAACAGAAAGTTTCTTAACACTGCCCTCTCATTAGGGCTGTTCCACCATCCACTGACCTACCTTTTATCTCTTTTATAACTCCACATACAAACTGAACAACAGAGACAGGACACATCCTTGTTTCAATCCAACATTCAAATGGAAAAATTCATTCGGTTTATCATTCACACATACAGCAGCGCTAGCACCCTCCGACATACTCTTCATGGCATTCACCAGCTTCCCATATATGTCACATATTTTTAATATTTTCCATATTCCTTATCTATCCATTCTGTCATATGCTTTAACTTCATCAATGAAGGCAGCAAACATCATTCCTTTCTCAACTAAACACTTTACGATGAATATCTGATCTACATAACCTTTTCCCTTCCTTACACCTTCATGATCTTCTTCAACTCATTCGTCAGTTATTTTCCTAACTCTGTCAATAAGTGTCCTACCACAGTACCCTCACGTCCAGTACGGTATTTTTGTCAGACAGTACAGGCATACCCCAGTTTAACGATCTAATTGGATAGGTAAAACCCCATTTTTAGGCGGGGTATCGTATATCAACGTACTTTTAACATGTATTTCAATGTGGACCGTTTACCAGCCTTGGGTTTCCCCCCAACCAAGTCCAAAACCCACCCAGATGAGCCCAAAGACAGGTTTAGAGGCAATTTAAATGGCCTAACAGCTGTCAAAGGAAGCTAACCCATGCCTAACACCTGTAAATAACTCACTGAAAGCAACAAATAAAACCTGAAAATCATAAGGAATAGGTTAGAGAATGTCAAACACCTCTCATCACTTACTTCTTGTAAGTCCATGTCCAGTCCTCGTCATCAGTCTTGCTATCCCCCCCGAGGCTAGGGGAATGTGGTGCTCCCCAACACTCAGTCCTCCTCCTCAAAGCCCTCAAACCCTATCTCCAGGGAAGGGTCAGAAAGGGTTGGTGATGGAGTGCAATGCAATGACTCAGGTGGAGGCGATGGAGTGAGATGCAATGACTCAGGTTGAGGCGATGGAGTGCGATGTGATGACTCACGTGGAGGCGATGGGGTGTGATGCGCTGGTTCAGGCGGTGGCGATGATGTGCGATGCAATGGCTCTGGGGATGGCAATGGAGTGCGATGTGATGACAGAGGAGGTGATGTGGGAGACAGCCGCGAAGTCCGGTGAGGAATGATGAGGTAGCAATGGCGTCAGTTGTGGTGGCTCTCGTCGTGGAGAGGGAGACAGAGACAGTGGCTGAAGTGGTGTGGGAGGTGGAGGGTGGGATGAGGAAGGCAGCGATGGAGTGGCAGAGTGCCTTAGTGGAGACACAGGTGACATGGGAGATGGCGATTGGCTGGAGGTTAGGTCCAGCACAGTGGACCGAGCACGTCCTCGGCGGAAGGTGTCCCTCAGTGTTTCTCTGCTGGTTGAAGGCTGGGGAGATGCTCTGCTCATCAAGGGCTGGGGAGATCCTGTGAGACTTGCTGGCCTGGTGGGGGCCTGCTTAAAGAAAGTTGTGATCGTTGTCTGCGTGGCTGCCCTCTTCTCCAGCATCGTCCTGTACACTTTCATACCCTCCTCAAACCGATTAGCTGTGTCCCTGCTTCGTCCCGGGAGGGGGTCGTGTGTTTTCATAAGGTCTATAATTTCATCCAGCTTCATTACCATCTCCTTCAGGATCTTTATGTTGAGAGCTCCAACCTCAGGCACAACCTCCACCTCCTCTGCCTCCTGGTGCATCCGCTCGATCTCCATATTGAGGAGCTCTTCGTTGCTGAGCTCCTCCCTGTGGCTCTCGAGAACCTCCTCCACGTCATCCTCATTGACCTCCCCGAAGCCCACCTCGTGCGACAACTCGACAATGTCCTGCCGCACACGCTGGACAGGCAGAGCTTGCACGCCCTCAGGGAAGCCGGTGAAGGAATGCAAGTACTCTGGCCACAGCTTCTGCCACACACCTTTCATCATCGCCTGGCTCACCTTGTCCGATGCTGAAGTTATACTCTCCAGGAAGTGGCATATGTTGTACCCTCTCCAGAACTGCTGTACAGGTCTTCTGTCGTCACTGTCGTAAACCCTTACCAACAGATTCATCGTGCTGCGGAGGTAGTAGGCCTTAAAGGCAGCGATCACCCCTTGGTCCATTGGCTGCAACAAAGACATGGTGTTGGGGGGGTAGGAACACCACCTCAATATTGCAGGCCCATTCCTTCATTGCGGGCGGGTGGCTAGGTGCGTTATCCACCACCAGGAGAAATCTGTTTGCCAGATTTTCACGAGATGCATACCTCTTCAGCACACGAGAGAGGTACGAGTGAAAATATGACGAACAGATATCTGAAGTCAACCAAGCCTTCTTGTTTGACTTCCAGATAACCCCAAGGTTCTCCTTAACATACCCCACCAGAGCCCTGCGGTTCTCTGAGTGGTAGATTAGTAGCAGCTTCAACTTGAGGTCGCCCTTGGCGTTGCTCCCCAGCAGCAGTGTCAGCCAGTCCTTTGAGGGCTTGAATCCTGGCGTAGACCATTCCTCCATTGCAAGATATGTCTTGGAGGACATTCTCTTCCAAAAGAGCTCAGTCTCGTCAAAATTCAACACCTGCTTCGCGCTATAGCCACCCTCCGTGATGATCCGTTTCAGCTCATCAGGAAACACTCCTGCTGCCACCGTATCTGCACTCACCACCTCACCATACATCTTCACATGGTGGAGATTTGCCCGTCTCTTAAACTGGTCAAACCACCCATGTCTAGCCTTCAAGGTCTCACTTCCACCAAGCTCACGCCTTACCTTGGGCTCATCCCAGAGCGAGAGAGCCTTAGTACAAATAATAGCCTGGCTCATGGGTGCCTTGCGCCAGTTCTGATCTTCCACCCACATGCGGAGCATCCGCTCCAGCTCCTCCACTGCAGGCTCTCGCTGGCAGGTGATACGGGAGGCAGATAAGGTTGAAACCTCCCCAGCAGCAGCCTTAATGGCCTCCTTCTTCCTGATGATGGTGGAGACAGTCAACTGGGCCAGGTGGAGGGCTGAGGCGATTGAACACGCACCTTCACCATTGTCGTGCCACTTAAGGATTTCCAGTCTCACCTCCAGTGACACAGTCTTTCAGACACGCTTCGCGGGAACATCACCAGCACCACCACTAGCAGGATGCTTACCACCATGACTAAGGCCTCCACTGGCACCACCACTAGCTCCACCACGTGCAGCACCCTTACCAGACATGATCACACTTATTTTGGCTAAAATTCACACAATATCGCACCACACACACGATTAGAATCACTGCTCTACTCACGGCACTGTTCAAACACAGTTCCAATGCACTATGATAGGAACTTGCATAATGTTGGTGGTGGAATACGATACGTGGCAGGCAAGCGTAAGGGAGATCCTCACTCTGAGATGGCCGGTATGAGAAGAGCGATTTGGGTAAGCGCGGGGTAAGCGATGGGTATCGGTCCTGCACGAGCATTTCTGCGCATCCTGGGAGGCGGGAGGGCTCAGCTGGCCGTGGGAACGCATGCAATTCAAAATTTCGGCCCGTCACCTGTGGGCGCAACATCAGAGGGCCCATCATTAAACTAGGGCTCGCCCATCAGGTATCAGGGCCTGGTGCAATTTGTACCCCCATCGCTAAGCCGAGGTATCGCATCTAGGGGTATTACTGTACTACTGTACTGGACTAAATTCATACTGGACAAACAAGAGACCTTATGGCAAAAATGAATAATGTCAGACAAGCCTTGAAAAAGTCCCCCCAAAATTCAACTTAACTACATTCTGACACAACTAAGATTTTACAAACCTTTAAGGTGAGTGGTGATGGGCTTCAGGGGATGGGCGAGGTGTTTCCGAGGCTGTAGGAGGTCCTACTGACCCTATGGAGAAGGGCCTTCAGGATCCTGAGGACTCTCTGCCTCAACCTCCCTCATAAATCCCTCATAGTCACACACTGACTCATTGTTATCTTCGTCATCAGAAGGAAGTGCAATACTGCAATTTGACTGGCACACATCATGAGTCACACAAAAGGCGTACTGGACTGGCACAGCAGAACTAGGGAAACGTTCCTCGGTGCTGGCCATCTTCCCACGCATTCACATGTAACAGTGCTGGAAGCAGCACGTCAGTATTAGAGAAGAACTCCTCAGATTTGGCCCACTTTGCACAGCCGATCCGTACTAGCCCAAAAAATCCATAATACAGTAATCGATGAAAATAGTACTGGACAAACACGTACTGGACGTGAGGGTACTGCATATACTTTAGTGTTGTATCGGATATCTGCCTCCGCCTCCACCTCAGCAGAGCCTCTGCAGTGAAAATATTGTCCGCATTGCTATCTGCATCTGCGTCTTCAGACACCAAAAGTTCCACATAGTTATCTGCCACCACGTTTTCAGACAATAAAAGCTCCACATAATAATCCGCCTCCACATCAAAGAACTGCAGAGGCTGCTGATCTCCACGCATCCAATATTTCTCTTTTCTCTTTTTGTCATAATTCTTTTTCTCTCTCCTCTTCATCTGCAACTCTTCTCTCCATTCCTCTCAACTACCAGTCCCTCTTCCTCTTTCTGTTTTCTTCTCTATGAGCTCTCTTCCTCCCTCCGTCTCTCATTGTTCTTCTTCTCTCTCTCCCCCCAAATCAGCATATATCAAACTATAATTTACCAGTGACTCTCAGTGTACAGTCAGCAACAGTTCCACGGTGTACAGACAGGCATCAAATTTCTAACAAGGTGGCAGTGATCTATTTATCTATGATGCATGACGAGTTGGGTCCCCGTCCTGCATCCTGGTAACACACTTAAGTGTACACTTAAGTGTGGCAGAAACTCATCACTTTATACTGTTTAACTGGACTATGTGTAAAAAAATCAACCGCAGACATGAAGGTAAAAATAATCCGCAGTTGTGTCCGCGTCCAAAAAAATTAATACATTAACCTCCGCAGTTTTATCTGGAACTGCATTTTACGAGAAACAGATATCCATTTTACGAGAAATAGGTATCCGCTCCGCCTCCGGGCAGCTCTAAAATTTGGTATCCGATCTATCTATCTATCTATCTATAGCCCGACGCCCTAATCCTGCAAAGGGTGGCCGCAGACAAAACGCCTCCAAGTCACTCTGTCACCCACCATTTGACTCCCCTCCCCCCAACTCACCCCCCCCTCCCTCATATACCTCTCAACTCCATCCCTCCGATACATCACTAATATACTTCTCCTATAACACTAAGAAGATAAATGTCCCTATGACTTCCAATTTTCTGGGACTCTACCTTCCTCCCATGCCAATCTGCACATCTTCCATATCCATTCTGCTACTATCTCTCCCCTGTGCTTCAGCATTTCACCACACACTAGATCAATTCCTGGGACTTTTCCCATTTTTAATTTCTTATTTGCTTCCACAACTTCCATCTCTTTTCCTCCCTCCTCATCTCCCTCCTTTTCCCAGCCATGCCTCAGCCACTTATACTAGTGTTACTTTCATTTTCTGTGTTTAACAATTCATTAAAATGCTCTCTCCATCTGCCAACTTTTTCTCTCTCCTGCACCAGCAATCTGCCATTTTTATCTTTCTCTCCCCTACGACTTTCTTTTTCATCCTGTCTTCCTCTCTAAACCTCCTCCTAGAACATTTTCTTACATTCCCTCAACTTTACTCTCAAATTCCTTCCACACTCCTCATCCACTCTTTTCTTTTTCTGACTAACCTTTTCACCTCTCTCCTCTTCTCTACAAATAACTCTCAATTCTGTCTCTCAACTTCCTCCACGCCTCTGCTTCCTGTCCATTCACTATATGCTTTCTTCTTTTGAACCATGGCTTGTCTCACCTTTTTATTCCACCATGCTGTTCCTTGCACTCTCTTTTGTCTTCTCTTCACTTTATACACCATCTCACAAGCTTCACAGATTTCTTCTGTGAATACCTTGCACACATATTCCACTTCTCCCATCTGCTCAAAGTCTTTTCTGTCCACTTGCTCCTTTGCTTCTCTCATATATTCTGTCATTTTTTTTATCCTCCTGCAACCTTTACACCCTCCTCGTGTGGAATGCTTCCCCCTGTCCTTTTCTCCTTCTACTAATCCAGAGCATTTGCACCTTGACTCTCAGCTTCTGCCACATCTCCAACCTCCATATGCTCTCACATCCAGCACACATCTTCTCTCTCTCTCTCTCTCTCTGCTCCACATACACATTATCAATCACTGCCATCTGTTCATCCAGCCCACTACCCACCCTTCTCATCACTCACCAGGTATACCTGTGGGTCATTTTGTGCCTAAGGAGGGTACTGGCTATCACCAATCCCCTACCTGCACAAATGTCCACCAGAGCACTACCATTCCCATCCCCTTCTGCAGGCACACACCCCTCACCAATTACTCCATCCATCTTCACATTCCCCACTTTTCCATTCATGTCCAATCAAATACACTCATTCACTCCTCTAAAACTTTTCCATGATGCTTCCATATTTGCCCAGCATTCATCTTTCACTTTATTTGCACAGTCTTCTGTCAATGCATATACAGCCACAATCACCCACACATGTATTCCAACTTTCAATCTTGCCCACACAAGCCATGAACCAACTGATCCATACTCTATTATATTCTCCCTTCATTTCTTGCACACAACAATACATATGCCCTCTTTTGCCCTCTCACTCACACCTACTCCAGCACATATACCCAATCCATACTCCCACTGTTTCACCTCTTCATGTGGTCTCAGTAAACCCACATATGTCCACTTTTGCATCCTTCAGCACCTGAGCAATTTCTCTCTCTCTTTCGTCTAATCATTTACATCCCTCACATTTCATGTTGCCATCCATACAGTGTCCCTTGTCCAGTTCTTGGTCATCACCTACAAGTCTGTCCTGGTCTGAGGCATATTGTTTGTCTTTTCAGTTACAGGCATACCCTGACATTTGGCAGTGTTGCATACTGGTGGGAGTGTTCGGACAGTGAGTATGCCGGATATTGAAGCAAGTTCCCCCATATGATACTGAAGAAAAGCCAGAGAAGCGTTTCAGACCCAAACCCAAACTCTCATTTTTTTTTTTTTTTTTTTTTTTTTTTTTTTTTAATGTGTCCGACTCTGGGCATAGGCTTCACAGCCTGCTATCAAGGCC
Organism: Coenobita brevimanus; assembly: GCF_032717465.1. NCBI lineage: Eukaryota > Metazoa > Arthropoda > Malacostraca > Decapoda > Coenobitidae > Coenobita > Coenobita brevimanus. Next base: position 47,520,350 of record NC_137008.1, read on the forward strand.
CAGCAGTCCTCCTACATACCATACACCTCTACATGTCACCACTTCGGCGCTAACACCCACCGTCCATATTGAATACATGCTAGGGCTGTCTCATACAGGACTGGTGTATTGGTATTAGCGGGGGTATTTTTACAACATGTCGGCGGGTCTTCTGGTAGATCAGTAAAGCCTGATTTAATGAAATTCAAATCCTTAAACTGTTCCCTGCCCCAGCCGGGATTCGAACCTGGGTCCGTAAGGACTGCAGGCCACCTCTCTACCAATTGAGCCACCGCCTCCCCCATACCTTGCTCACTCAACAAAGACTGACACAGAAACACTTTAGGTAATGTTATTATCCTCATAAACAATACTACTGCTAAAAAATGGCATATCAAACATCACATATGCAGGAAGGAAAAGTGGTGGGAGGTGCAGTGCAGAATACGTTCAGGACAACAGACACAGCGAGAGTGGAGAGCAACCAGGCAGGCAGTGCACCAGTAGGGGGTGGGGTGGCACAGGGATGAGGAGGGAGACACGCCTAACAATGCTGACTCAGTAAATGAGAGGAGAAATGAAGGAGAGAAGATACATGAGGGAGATGGTACCACGGAGACCTGAGAGACGTCAACCACCTCTCTCTCTCTCTCTCTCTCTCTCTCACACACACACACACACACACACACACACACACACAAAGGCAACATGTCTGTCACCTCGCTCTGCAATGGCCACCCTTGGCCACAACTGGCCACACCTAAACACAGTAGAACCTCTTTGGTCTGGACCCCTTTGATCAGGACTTCTGTTAATTTGGACAAAATTTAAAAATAATAATCTCCAAAAATATGTTGAAAGTAATTCTAAAGTCATTTTCAGTATCAGCGCGGAAAGCGATAGTCATTCGTTTAGTCTCAGATCACGCTAGGTCGCAACATGGGCGCCTGTTTAAACACATGCTAGCATTCGTTCCATCAACTAGTTCACCAACCATTTATATTTTTATGCTGTATTCCTAAAGTTAATCCTCCTTACCATGCCCCTTAATTCAAGTGTAGCTTCTGCAATGAATAAAGGTGTTCAAAGGGGAGTTTGCTTACACAAAAATGGGTCAGAATATTCTGCAGTGTTTAATGATTACTGTAGGTTATTTTTTGTACTTAAATGTGCTTTACATGTACAGTACAACAAACATTAGCTTCTTGCCCATATGGGCATTATCAATATGCCAAAGATGACAATGTACTTTTTTGCCTACATAAGTTTTATTTTTCTATCTATCTATCTATCTATAGCCCGACGCCCTAATCCCGCAAAGGGTGGCCACAGACAAAACGCCTCCAAGTCACTCTGTCACCCACCATTTGACTCCCCTCCCCCCAACTCACCCCCCCCTCCCTCATATACCTCTCAACTCCATCCCTCCACCTCATCCTCGGTCTACCCCTCCCTCTCCCTCCCTCCACCTCACCTACATACACCCTCTTAGTCAGTCTTTCATTCTCCATTCTCTCCACATGTCCAAATATTACAGTTAATATAATTAATTTATTTTTTTGCCTACACAGGCCTTACTCACTTACTACAATTTAAAATGTAGGCTAGTTTCTTGTCATGGCCTTACCTGTAAATTATGCAATACAAAACTATCGTACATGATTAGTTTGGTTACTTTAGTATCCTTTCATCTTTTGCAGTTACGTAGGGTTGACATATGCCACATATGTTAATAATTAACAAACATACCATATGTAGATAATTTTTGGTATGAACTGGAGATTACCCTGATGGTCCGGACAATCTGCTAATTCGGACAACCCTTCCCCCCCATATAGTCCGAATGAGAGAGGTTCTACTGTAGTATCTTTATATGAGACAAGCTCTGTACTAGGTTAAACCATATGATGTTCTAATGTGGCTGACCAAGTATAAGCAAGAGTGTTGTCCAAATAATAGAATACATCCAATTAGTGCAAATCCACAGATCAACGCATCATCAGCTCGGTGTCATTTATCACCAGGCAGGTAGCAGGGAGATGCAAACATGTAAGTTGAAGTTATCTTTCTAAGTGAAATACCACAAGATAACCACCATCTTTAGTAAAGTGAATATGGAAGGAGTTAAGAAAAGGGATAAAGATAGAAAACAAGATGATGATTACTGCCCAGAACTGACTGAAATAAAAACATATAATAAATTACTAGAGAGAGAGTGAATAAACTGGCAAAAGCTTTTCAAAGTGAAATAGATGATATTCAGATGCAATTACACATGCAGAAAGAAGAAAATAAAAAATCAGTAAAGGAATTAAACAAAATGGACACAATAATAGATGAGAAGGACACAACAACAGATGAGATGTCAGTTGAGGAAGGAAGCTTAGTGAAATGGCAAGTACAGTTGTCAACCATGAGAGTATTATGGGGGAGTTCAGAAATGATACAGTGACAATCAGGTGAGCAAGTAGTCTGATAGACCAAAGCAGTGAGGTTGAAGAGAAGGTAACCCAGGTGAAAGAAGTGATGCAAAGTTACAAAGATGATGTAGAAACTACGTATGCTGAAATGGTGAAAGTAAGGAAAGACTTAGAAACAAAAGTCAAAGAAAAAAGCATTAGAAAGGAAGTTATAGAAGTCATTAAAAAAAAACCAAAACTGGTCAAAGATTCAGCAGATTTTAAAAATCTATAGTAATCACTGTGAAGAAGAAATAAGAAACAAAGTTTTGTGAGACAAAAAGGAGATGGCAAATATAATGAACATATTGAAGGAAGTATCAGAGGATATCTGTGATAAAGACATAAAGGCACTCAAACTGCTAGGGAAATATGACAGAAATGTCAAGGCCCCTGAATGTAACTTTCCAGAGTGTGAACACTGTAGAGGAAGTACTAAAAAATGCAAACAAACTCATGGAAAAAGAGAAATTGAAAAAACTACGGATAAAAAGATGCCTAACTAAAGAGGAATTGGGAATAACAAAGGAGAAGACGAAGGAAGCATGAACAAAGAACGAGGAAAGATCAGAGGAAGGGAAGAGTAAATTTTTTTTTACAAAGTAATTACATTGCAGGTATGAATGTGGTGCAATACCAACAGGGAATAGAAAGAAAGAAGGTAGTAGACTCAAGCAATGGCAAGTATGGAAACACGCTGATTAAGCTGATGTACTCAAATGTAGATGGAATGGTGTCTAAATGATTAAAAAATGAAAGACTATTCCAAATAAAAGGAATCACAGATTACTTGCCTAACTGAAACAAAATTAGCCCTGAAAATATCAAACTATACCCTAAACTTTGAGGAACACAATATATGGAGAAGAGACAGAAATTTACAAAAAGGAGGAGGAATTATGATCTTGACGAGGAAAAATTTACAAGTCAAAGAAATAGAACTAGATATACCCTCACAAGCACAACTGATTGCAGTAGAGATTAACACCACTGAAGGGAAAGTAACTGTGACAAATTTATACATGCCACACAAAACAAACACTTGGGAAAGAGGTGAATATGAAGACCTGGCAGAAAGTACAATTCATAGTGTAAGACTATTACTACACAGAATGGAAGAGAAATCTGAAAGAATTACATTAACCAGAAATTTCAATAAAAATATAAATAGGAACACTTTAGATGTAAGAAAGCTGTTGGGACCAAAAGCTCCTGGATCTTGTGAAGGAGTTTTTCCTAACACAACACGTAAAGGAAAACACCAAAAAAAGGGACTCGATGATATATCAGTACTAAGTCTTATATTTACTAGGCAAGAAAATGATAATAAGTATTTTCTAGGCAAGAAAATGATATTGACAATACAATGTAAAACCCTCCAATCGGTACAAGAGACCATACAGTAATAAATTGCAACTTCAGGATTGCATATGACAAAGTTACCAGTAATGAGAGTTACAAAAAGAGTCTAAACTACAAAGAGGGCAACTATCATGACCTGAAGACATACATATTAGAAATAGACTGGGGAAATAGAAGCTTAGAGGACAAGATTGAAATGTTATGTATAGGAAATTATGTGATTTTTATGCAAGAGGAGTCCAAAATTACATCCCTCAGCACAAAGAAACAGAAATGAAAATAAAGAAATAGTTTAATACAAAATGTAAAAAATATAAAAAAAAGAGAAATCTGCTGTCGAACAGATACAGAAGAGACAACAGTGAGAGGGCATATAACAACTATAAACAGGCAAGAAATGATTAAACAAGGATAAGGAGGGAGGCTCAAAGACAGTTTGAGGAAGACATTATAAATAAAAGTAATGATCAACCTAACATATTTTACAACAACATCCAAAGCAATATCAAAGATAAAGATAAAATACAGTCCATTACGGACGAGGGGACCATCTATACACAAGAGAAAGACGTTTGTGCAGCACTAAATAAAAATTAGAATGATATTTATGAATGTTATGAGAGTAAGCGATAGGATATTGGTAGTGAAAACTCTGTTCGGTAGAAAGATAACTGCAATTATATCGGCATATCCCCCACAGGCAGGATTCGATGAAGCAGAGAAAGATAGATTTTGGGATGATTTAATACGTGTAGTAGGTAGTATGCAGGGTGATGAGATAGTGGTTTTGGGAGGGGACTTAAATGATCACATAGGTGAAGCAGCATAAGGTTAAGAAGGAGTACATGGGGGATGTGCGCATGGTATAAGGAATGCAGAAGGGGAAAGAATACTCGAGTTTGGGGAGGCAACGGACATGATTGTGTGCAACACATATTTTAGAGAGAGTAGGTTAATTACGTATGAGTCTGGGGGAAATAGCAGTCAGATAGATTATTTTCTGGTTAGGAGGGAAGATAAGAGGTTAATGAGGGATGTTAAAGTTACAGGAAGTGAGGAGTGTGTGCAGCAGCACAAACTATTGATTTGTGATATGGTGCTTAAAGAACAAGTGATGAAAAAGAGGACTTAAGTACCAAGAAGGAAAATATGGAATCTGGAAAACCAATTAGTATGGGATGCCTTCTATGGCGTGATGAGGAGTGGTGGCTGAACAGGGAGCCGTAGACAGAGATGTTAATGAACAGTACAGAGCCCTCAAGAACTGTCTCTTGAGAGTTACTGATGTAACATGTGGCTGGATAAGAAGCCCACCAAGACATAAAGTAATTTGGTGGTGGGATGAGGGTGTAGAAGCTGCAGTTAAAGAGAAAAGAAGGCTTTTCCGGGAATGGAAGAAGGGTGGTAGCAAGGAGGAATACTTGGCTGCCAAGCGTAGGGCTAGAAGAGAGCTATACAGGGCAAAGTCTGAGTCACACAGACTTTTACTTGAAATCTAAATCATGGGGAAAGGAAAAACATGATATTTAAGGTGGCAAATCAGATGAAGAGGGATAATCGGGATATTACAGGTGAGCAGTGCGTGAAGAATGATGAAAGAAGGATAGTGATGAACAGTGAGGATATTAAAGACATATGGAGAGAGCATTATAGCTGGTTGTTGAATGAGGAGTTTGACTGGGACAGGGAAAGTTTGGAGCCAGCAGAACCAGTGTTTGGTCCTTGACCTTTCATTGATGCTGCTACTGTGAGCAGGGCAAGAGGCAGGATGCAGGTAGGGAAGGCAGCAGGTGTGTCTGGGTTGACTGCCAAAATGTTGAAGGCCTCAGGAGATACAGGGGTGAGGTTAGTCACTGACATGATAAATATAATTATTTAAGAGTGTGTTGTCCCAGATGATTGGCTGAAGAGAGTAACTGTAAATGTGTATAACTGGAAGGGTGATGCCCTGGAAAGAGGAAATTAGAGAGGTATAAAGCTTTTAGATCAGATAATGAAGGTAATGGAGAAAGTCTTAGAACGTATGATATGAGAAAGAGTCAATACTGATGAGATGCAGTTTGGGTTTATGCCAGGTAGGGGGACCACTGATGCCATATTCATTGTCTGACAGCTTCAGGAAAAATATATTGGTAAGGGATCTGTATTTTGTTTCTGTTGATTTGGAAAAGGCCTTTGAAACAGGTCCTAGAGAGGTGGTGAAGTGGGCAATGAGAAAGCTTGGCTTGGAGGAGTGGCTGGTTAGGGTGGTTATGGCTATGTAAGTGGGTGCTTGCACCCAGGTAAGAGTGAATGGAGATTTGAGTGATGAGTTTTCTGTGAATGCTGGTGTGCATCAGGGGTCAGTTTTGAGTCCCATGTTGTTCATCATGGTACCTGAAGCCCTCTCACGTGACTTCAGAAACGGACTCCTGTGGGAGATGTTGTATGCTGATGATTTGGTGTTGATTGCAGAGAACGCAAGGGAGGCAGAGGAAAGATTTAAGAAGTGGAGAGATGGTATGGGGCACAAGGGCTTAAGGGTAAATGCAGATAAAACAAAAGTGATGATATCTAGGGTTGGTGGTGGGACTGTCAAAGACAAGGGAGAGTGGCCATGTGCAGTTTGCCACAAGGGCATGGGAAGTAATTCCATCTTGTGCAGGGTTTGTGATAAATGGGTGCACAAGAGATGTAGTGGTATCAGAGGCAGACTGCGAGATAATACTGTACTGACTTTATGTGTACGGAGTGTCGGGGAGAGCAGGTGGAGATTGTCAGGCATGAAAGGATTGAACTTGCTGGTGAATCCCTGAGTGTGTGGAAGAGTTTTGTTACTTGGGAGACATGTTGTGTGCTGGAGGTGGGGCTGGAGCTAGCTCTGTGGCTAGGGTGAGAAGTGGCTGGAAGAAGTTCACGGAGCTCCTGCCTGTCCTGACATTGAGAGGACTCTCCCTATATGCTAAGGAGTCTTTGTAAGAAGCATGTGTTAGAAGTGTAATGCTGTATGGCAGTGAGACCTGGGCAGTAAAGGAGGAAGATATTCGTAGGCTCAGACCTAGAGAAATGACAATGATTAGGTGGATGTGTAATGCACCCCTGGATGCAAGGTCTGGGGGGGCTGGGTTTACGATGGATAAGTTGAAAGGTAGGATGGGACTAGAGTGTATTGGTGTTGTGATGAGGAGAGGTAGATTGAGATGGTTTGGACATGTGAAGACGATGGGGGATGATAACTGGGTGAGGAAGGTGAGAAGTGTTAATATTGGGGGTGGGGTTATGAGGGGTAGACCGAGAAAGATATGGGACGAGGTCATTAAGTGTGACCTCAGGGTTATGGGACTGAACAAGGAGGCCGCAACAGATCGTGCAGCACGGAGAGCTGCCATTAGGTGACCAAGGCCGATGCATGCAAGCATGTTGGATCCTTTAAAAACGAAACAAAACAGTTTTTTCAAAAGAAAATAATTTTGAAAGAGATGATATGGAACATGCATGCCCACACATATTGCCAGATATAAAAATAACAGAAAAAGAAGTACAGGAAGAGTTAAGGATATTAGACAATGGAAAAGCATGTGGTCCTGACTAAATTTCAGGTTGGGTGCTACATGAATGTCCAGAAGAGTTGAGCAGACCATTATATTTAATATTTAAAGAATCCTTAGGTCAAGGTAAACTGCCTGATATTTAGAAGAAAGCAAAGATCGCTCCCCTATTCAAGAAAGGAAATAGACAGAATCCGCTCAACTACTGACCTGCATCACTGACCAGTAATGTAAGTAAGATACTAGAAAAGCTGATAAGAAAAGTTTGGGTAAAGCATCTAGAAGAAAACAGTATGATAACAGAAGAGCAGTTTGGTTTAAGAATAGGAAAATCATGTGTTATTAATCTATTAAGCTACTCTGACTGAGTTACTGAAACATTACAGAAAAGAGAAGGATGGGTGAACAGTAACCATCTAGATTTCAAGAAAGCATTTGATAGACTACTGTACCAAGACTTTCATGGAAACTGCACCATCAAGGAGGTATCGAAGGCAACCTGTACTGTTGGATGCAGGATTTTCTCAGAAAAAGGGAAATGAGAACAATACTAAGGGGAAATTGCTCATCATGGGAGGAAGTGACTAGCAGCATTCCACAGGGCTCAGTGTTGGCACCAATTTTGTTTTTAGTATATATAAATGATACAGACAGTAACACTGAAAATGAAAGCTATCTAAATATGTTTGCTGATGATTCAAAACACAAAGGAGAATTACTAACAAAGATTCTTGCTGAGAGCTACAAGAACATTTAAATAAACTTCATGAATGGAGCAATAAATGGCAAATGGAATTTAATATGGACAAGTGTCATGTAATTAAGTTTGTTAAAAGTGAAAAAAAAAAAAAAAACAGTTTGGGAAGTTAAGAAGTTCAACCCTACACATATCAGAAAGGGAGAAGGACCTAGGAATGATTATCAGTAACAGACTATCTCCAGCTAACCACATGTGAATAGCATTCACATATATAAATGAAGACATGCTGAGAAAGAAAATGGGAAGACATGCTGAGAAAGATAATGACATCATTCATCAGACCAACCCTGGGGTACGCATCAGTAGTCTGGAATCCTCATCTCTAAAAACACATAGAGAAGATTGAAAAAGTACAAGGGGCAGATACAAGATGGGTACCAAGTTTAAGGGATCTAAACTACAAGAAAGACTAGCAAAACTGAATCTACAACACTACAGGGGAAAAGGAGAGGATACATGAGTATGCTATATAAATGCATCTCAGGGATAGAGAAAATAGACATAAATGAATATATAACCTATGGGAAGCATTCGCAAGAGGACACTGCAAAAACTACATAAAAACAGAGGCGATAAGACATAGGGAAATTCAGTTTCCCAAATAGGGCACTTAATCAGTGGAATGCATTACCGTATGAAATAGTGTGTGCCAAAACTATTCATAAATTATACTGTAGGATATGAATGATAAAAATGGTTTAATACAAGGGACAGTACGAGCTTGACTCATTCCTGTAATAATACAGTTAGGTTAGAACACACACACATCCTACTTCTGTCTGAATTTTCACTCTCTTTCTCTTTCTTCCTTCTTCATCTTTCACATCCTCTGTCTCATTCTCTCTCTGTTTCTTCCTTTCCTCCCTCTCGTACTCTCTCTCTCTCACACACACACATCCTCTTCCTGTCTGAATTTTCACTCTTTTTCTTTCTTCTTTCTTCATCTTTCACATCCTCCCTCATCTTATTCTATCCCTGTTTCTTCCTTTCCTCTCTCTCATACATCCTTCACATTCTCCCTCTTTTTCTTCCCCTTCTTCTCTGTACTTAGTCTTCCTGTCTCATGTTTCTCGCACCCTCTTTCCCTCCCCCAATGTCAATTACTTCGCTCCCTCTTACTTCTTTTCCTCCCTCTGCTTCGCATGGCTTCTTACCTTCCCTCCCTTCCCCTTCTTTTCACCCTGTTTTTCCTTCCCTTCCTCTGTGTTCTCTCTCTCTTTCTCTCTCTGTTTTCTTCTCTCCTCCTTGTTTTCTCACTCTCTCCTTCCCTCCCTCTTCTCATGTTTTTTCTTTCTTTCCTTCCCTCTCCCTTTTCTCTATTCCTACCATTGTTTTTTTTTTCCCTCACTTTCTTCCTGTTTCTCTCCCTCTCACTTATTTCCCTCCCTTTGCTTTTCACACCTCCTCCCTCCCTCCTCCTCCTCCTTCTCATACTCTCATTTTTCTTTGCCTTCATCCCTATTCTCTCTCCCTCTGTTTTCTTCTCTTCCCCTCACTTTCTCCCTCTCTCCCTCACCCATTTTCTTTTTCTTCCTTCCCTTTGTCTTTTTTCACTCCCTCTGCTTCTCATACTTTATCTCCTATCCCTCTCTTCTCATATTCTCTTGCATTCCCTTCCTCCCTAGCCTCTCTATCCCCCTGCAGTTTCTTTTCTTCCCCTCACATTCTCCCTTTCTCTCTCCCCCATGTTCCTTTTCTTTCCACAGCTGGTGGGGGGGGAATGGGGATAGGGGAAGAAGTGAGGGGATGGAGGGAGGACAAGGATAGCCACATGCACCACCACATCCGCATTTGGATGTGTGCTTTTCAAACCCAGGGAGTGGCAGAATGTTCAAACTAGCAAAGCGACGGCCATTCAGATTGTGGGAATGTTCCTCAATTTCTTTAATTCGTTTTGTTCAGTGTCGCAAGTAGTCGGTTATTGATGTAACAGATATCTGGTATGATCGTACGTGTTTTACGAGGAGGGGCATTAAGCTTTTGTCAACCCACTTGTTGACTCACGGGCAACACGTATTGGTTGGTTGTATGGTTACCACCCAGCAGATTACCAGTAAATGATTTCCTGTACTTCCTGGCTTGCAGGAAATCATTTGGCTTGTCTGTCAATGCAGAGGTGCCCTGGAGGAGCACTACACTAAGTGAGTGGATGATGGGCACCCCCAGCTACCACTATCAGTTACTGATTTTAAAAATTTGATTATACAGTAACCTCTAAACTAACACGAGCTTATAAAACGCGTTTTCGTTTTAACACGAGCAAATATTTAAGGAGAAATGTTTAACAAGGGTTTCTCGATTTAACGCAACTTTACACGTACTTGATGGTTTCAAATTAGCCGCACGCCTTGGACAGTCACGAGCTGATAGACCGTGTGTGGCAGTTTATGCATAAATACAATTTTTTATTTGTCTGTTGCTTAAACTGGTTTTATTCTAACTATAATATTTGAAAATGAAGTCTGGCCCCAATCTGAGCAATCTGGCTCATTTTCGGACAAAATTTGGCCAGGAAAGTGATGGCAGATCTATATTGTTACAACCTGATGCTGCAGAACAGAAAGAATAAAACCACTCAGACCAAGATAGAGCAGTTCTTTATGAAGAAGACAGAAAACTTAGGGGAGTTATCTTCATCACCAGTAGCACGGGAGTCAGAGGAACAGGAAGAGGAAGGACAGCAGAGCGAGGAGGGACAACAAATTTTGAGTGGGAAGCGGCAGGAGGTGGGGTAGCGGGGTGAGGAAGGACAGCAGCAGACGACGAGTGATGCATAGATGAAGTGACTATGTGTGCTGTTATTGTTTGTGACGTACTTACTGTAATGAAAATGTTGCTTTTACTGTAGTGTTTTTATGACCTACTAATGCATTAATAATGTTGAAGAACTTTCACAATGCGTGAATGAAGCAGAATTGAAAGAAAATCCACGTAAAAAACGAAAATAGTATGTATTTGGGGAGACGTAAACAATGCTTCGGCCCAACTAGGACTCAAATGTTGTTTATTTCTCCCCAAATATACTGTTTTTGTTTTTTACATGGATTTTCCTTCAAATTAATATTGCTGCTTTAAAGTTTAGAGTAGCATAACTCCCTAGATAAGCAGACTTTCCCAGAGTCCAGGAACGTAATCCCCAATAATACCACTGTTTCTTATAGGAATATTATGTAAAAAAAAAACGCGTTTTTAACTAACACGACCACTTCAGGAACCTAACCCTCGCATTATCTGAGAGGTTACTGTATATAAAAGTGTTGTCCCTGATGACTGCTGAAGAGTGTGACTGTAACTGTGTATAAGGAGAAGGGTGATGTGCCCTGGAAAGAGGAAATTATAGAGGTATAAAGCTTCTGTACCAGATAATGAAGGTAATGGAGAGAGAGTACTAGAAGGTATGAAAAGGGTAAAAGTGAGTATTAATGAGATGCAGTTTGGGTTTATGCTAGGCAAAGGGATCAATGATGCCATATTCACTGTCTGACAGTTTCAGGAAAATATACAGGAAAGAAAAGTGAGCTGTACTTTGTTTTTGTTGATATGGAAAAGGCCTATGACAGAGTCCCTATGGAGGTGGTGAAGTGGGCAATGAGAAAGTTTGGGATGAATGTTGGTGTGCATCAGGGGTCAGTCTTGAAACCATTATTGTTTGTCATGGTGCTTGATGCTCTCTGAAGTGACTTCAGAAATGAAATCCCATTGGAGATGTAAGCTAATGGCTTGGTGTTGATTCCAGAGAATGAAATGGAGGTGGAGGGAAAATTTATGAAGTGGCGAAACAGAACAGGGCATAAGGGTATGAGTGTAAATGTGGATAAAACAAAACTGATGATATCAAGAGCTGGTGGTGGTACTATCAAAGCAATGGGAGTGTGGCCATGGGCATTTGCCACAATGGTGTGGAAAGTATCCCATCTTCTGCACTGTGTAATTAGTGGATGCATTAAAGATGTAGTGGTATTAAAGGTAGGCTGGGAAATGATACTGATTTCATGTGTGCAGTAAGTCAGGGAGCACATGTAGAGACTGACAGGCATGAAAAGAGTGATACTGCTAGATATTCTCTTCAGCATGTGGAGGAGTATTGTTATTTGGGGGACCTATTATGTGCTGGAGATAGGCTTGGAGTTAGCTTTGTGGATAGGGTAAGAAGTGGCTGGAGGAAGTTCTGGTAGCTGCTGCTTCTCCTAATACTGAAAGGACTCTCCCTCCGTGCTATAGGATCCTCGTATGTGACATGTATTAGAAATGTAATACTATACGATAGTGAGACCTGGGCAGTAGAGGAAGAGGCTATTCGTAGGCACAAATGTACAGAAATGACAATAATTAAAAGGATGTGTATTGCATCCTTAAATGTGAGACTTGGGGGAGGAGGGGGGGAGCTAGGACTGCATTTGAAGAGTTGGAAGATGGATGGGACCTGGATGTTCTGGTGTTGTGATAAGAAAGGGTAGACTAAGATGGTCTGGCCATGTTGAGAGGATGGAAAATGCTGAAAGTGAGAAGTCTGAACTACAAGAGTAGGGCTACCAGAGGCATAGCAAGAAAAAACACCAGGGACAAGGTCACACAGTGTGACCTCAGGGATACGAAAATGAATAAGGCTGCCAGACACTGAGCACTGTGGAGAGCCACCATGAGGTGAGCAGGACACATGCAAGCATGTTGGAGCCTTTATAAATGATACGAACTGTACACAATACTGATTTAGTTAAAGGGTGTGGTGTAAAAAATGCTATCCGTGCACACTTTCTGGGGACCTGGGTGAGCATTTCTTTGTGTCTAGCAGTTTGTATAGCTAAAAATATCTTTCATATAGTGTGAAAAATATTTGGAGGTTCTGGTAAACAATCGGGGCTCCTCACTTGGACATCAAGATGTAAAAAATATTTAGTGTATACAAGTCGGTATCCTCTCTCAGACCAAGATGTAAGAAATATTTAATATTTTCTAGTAAACAACTTGTAGGTCGTTACTCTTCCCTAAGGTTGTCCTTAAGTAAGTTCAAACATGTCTCATAGGGTTAGATGAACCTAACTTAACCTTAACTCACCTACAATAACTATTTCTCTTCTATCTCTTAGCTAATCCCTCCTTGAATTGGCCAATTCGTAAAGGTTACTTAGCTAGTGAAGAGGGAGTGTCGGACAACCAATGATGATGGGGCTGCTTTGTGTAATTGCTTGAGCAATCAAGCGTCCTTAAGGTGCGTTTGTACAACGTGCTAGCTTGACTATGTCTAGGAGCAGAGTCCTAACTCAACGAGGTCTAGGAGCAGAGTGCGTGAATGTGGAAGACCCCAGTTCTTCATAGAAATGTGGGTTGCCAACTACTAATATATGACAGTACTAAATACAGTTAGATTACATCATGATGTGTACGAGGCAAATCTAACAAATTAATCTTAGTTTTAATTAAACTAGTTAAACCAAATATTCCCTTTAACTACGTAAATATCTTAATTCCACATCTGCTTTTCACAAAGATCTTTTCATCCTCGCCACGTCATCTAACGTGCAGACGCAGTTTAGGTCAGTGGAAAATTCTATATAATTACATTTATTTACAACATAGAGTTGTCCAAGAGGGTTAAATGCAGTAGCATTTCATTTAACAATGACAAGAATGATTAAAGAGAACGTAATTTCTGGGTTATAAAAACTGCTTGAACTATTAACAACGGTCCCTAGTTTTCCTCTGCTTTTAACCACGGACGACTCGTTTAAAATGTAGAGAGCACAATCGCTCTAGAAGAAAATATTTCCCACAGTTTTGGGGCCAGCGGAAAATGATACGGTGTATCACCTAATATGACCCTTAGCCAAGAGTTCCCTCCATACATCTAGAGAACCCTGTGCTGCGGCCCTTCTTGGTCGCGCATCCTGACCCATTTGATCTTCACCATCCCCTGGATCTGGAGTGGCTGCTACTCAAGGGGTACCAGTTTATCAATAGTTTTTATACTGGTATGTCCCCTACAGTTTATTTTTTCCGAGTCTCAGCACCCCGTCAGAATCTGGGTGTGTGGAGATCACTTTAGCTAATGGCCACTGGGATCTTGGCTGTTCGGTCTTCACTAAGACCACATCCCCTATGCTTACAACAGATTTGTTCCTGGCAGCCTAAGCCCCATAAAATCTTTCTTGTAGGCTCAAAAGATATTCATCGCTCCAATGTCTATTCCAAGTATCCAACACCCTTTTCAGACGTTTGATATCCCTCCCGCAGATGTTGTCTTAAATCATTATTTTCTATGTTAGGATCATCAACTTCTTCCTGGATATCCACACTAGCCATCGGATGGAGCTTCCTGCCATATAACATATGACGGCCTCCAGCGAGACGCTAGTGTCATCTAGATAAGTCAGGGGTCTATTATTAATCCTGGTTTCAATTTCACTTATTACTGTTCTTAAATCTTCTCTCGTGACCCTAGTTCTATGTAATGTTTTCCTCTGGCAGTTCTTGACAATACCAATCATTCGCTCGGTAAATCCATTTTGCCATGGAGCTCTTGGAGCTGTGAACTGCCAAATACAATTCCGGATTCCCAGCGCCAACTTAACGTTTCGTTCATTATGTTCAACAGTAAAGGTGCTGCTCCAACGAAATTAGTTCCGTTGTCGCTTATTAACTTGCTAGGACAAGACCTTATAGCAGCAAACCTGCGAAAGACATTGAGGAATGTCTCTGAGCTTAGGTCTTCTGCTAATTCTAGATGGACTGCCCTTGTGTAGGCACAAGAAAATAAACAAATGTAAACATTATGGGGAGTTTCCTCACCTGTAACAGTTATAGCCCCTGTGTAGTCCACTCCTGTTACTTGGAAGGGCCGACTTATGTTCATCCTTTCCTTCGGTAGGGCTGGTGGTCCTGGGTAGTTATAAGGACACTGCTCATACCTCCAACAAATGGTGCAGTTTTTGAGATATTTTTTAATAACCTGTCTACCCTTAGGAATCCAGTACCTTTCCCGAATTTGGGCTAAGGTCTGCGGCACACCTCCATGGAGAGTGGAATCATGGGCTTCTTTTATAATTAGTTGTACAAAGCATCCGCTCTTGGGTAATAAACTGGGGTGTTTGGTTTGGATGGGCAACTTAGCCTTTACCAGTCAGCCTCGACATCTTATCAGACCTTTTCCGTCTAAGAATAAGCCTAAATTCTTCAGCAGCTTATTCCCTTTCCCAGTGTCTTGGCCTAAAAGTTTATATATTTCCCCGTAAGAATTTCTTTGTACTCTTTTCAGCCAGTATTCTAGGGGATCTAACATCTGAAACCCCACTTTCTTATTCAAAAATTCAACAACCAATTTAGTAGTGTTTATAAGTTGTCTTACTGATGAGAATCGGCTGATGTCAATTACTTCTGGCTCAGGCACTACAAGATCCAAGTTCACTACACTAACCTCTACAATACTGTACTGTTTCTGTTCAGGCCAATCCTTAGTGAGTAGCCATTTAGGACCTTTAAACCACAAGTTATCTTTGATCAGTCTCTTTATGGCCAAACCTCTCGAGAGCAGATCAGGTGGATTTTGTTTAGAGGACACATGCATGAAATCAAATTTGGAAGACAGCTCTTTAATAGTGTTCACTCTATTATGGACGAAAGGAATTTTACTGTCTTCCTTCCCTATCCAGTAAAGACAAATCTCACTGTCAGTCCATATGTAAATATCCTCAAACTCAGTATCAAGAGTAGTGGTTATATACATGGCCAATTTAGTTCCTACTTCTATGGAAGCCAATTCCATTTGAGGTAGGGTTCTTCCTTTAATTGGCGCAACTCTGGCTTTGGACATTATACTCTTACTATCCTCTCCTCATTTCATCGTTTCATTTTTAAAGGCTCCAACATGCTTGCATGCGTCGGCCTTGGTCACCTAATGGCGGCTTTCCACGCTGCACAATCCATTGCAGCCTCCCTGTTCAGTCCCTTAATCCTCACGTCACACTTAATGACCTCGTCCCATCTCTTTCTTGGTCTACCCCTCATAACCCCACCCCCAATATTAACACTTCTCACCTTCCCCACCGAATTATCATCCCCCATCCTCTCCACATGTCCAAACTATCTCAATCTACCTATCCTCATCACAACACCAATACACTCCAGTCCCATCCTACCTCTGAACTCTTCCATCGTAAACCCAGCCCCCCCGGACCTTGCACACAGGGACGCACTACACATCCACCTAATCATCGTAATTTCTGTACGTCTGTGCCAGCGAATATCCTCCTCCTTTACTGCCCAGATCTCACTACCATACAGCATTACACTCCTAACACATGCTGCATACTGTACAAAGATCCCTTAGCACGTAGGGAGAGTCCTCTCAATGTCAGAAGAGGCAAGAGCTCCCTGAACTTCTTCCAACCACTTCTCACCCAAGCCACAGAGCCAGCTCCAGCTCCACCTCCAGCACACAACATATCTCCCAAATAACAAAACTCTTCCACAAACTCAAGAGATTCACCAGCAAGTTCAATCCTTTCATGCCTGACAATCTCCACCTGCTCTCCCCGACACACTGTACACATAAAATCAGCATTATCTCGCAGTCTACCTCTGATACCACTACATCTCTTGTGCACCCATTTATCACAAACACCACACAAGATAGAATTACTTCCCACACCCTTGTGGCAAACTGCACATGGCCACTCTCCCTCATCTTTGACGGTACCACCACCAACCCTAGATATTATCACTTTTGTTTTATCTGCATTTACCCTTAAGCCCTTGTGCCCCATGCCATCTCTCCACTTCCTAAACCTTTCCTCCGCCTCCCTTTCGTTCTCTGCAATCAACACCAAATCATCAGCATACAACATCTCCCACAGGAGTCCGTTTCTAAAGTAACGTAAGAGGGCTTCAAGTACCATGATAAACAACTTGGGACTCAAGACTGACCCCTGATGCACACCAACATTCACGGAAAACTCATCACTCAAATCTCCATTCACTCTTACCTGGGTGCGAGCACCCACATACATAACCATAACCACCCTAACCAGCCACTTCTCCAAGCCAAGCTTTCTCATTGCCCACTTCATCACCTCTCTCAGGACTCTGTCAAAAGCCTTTTCCAAATCAACAAAAACAAAATACAGATCCCTTCTCCTACCAATATATTATTCCTGAAGCTGTCGAACAATGAATATGGCATCAGTGGTATCCCTACCTGGCATAAACCCAAACTGCATCTCATCAATATTCACTCTTTCTCTAATCATACCTTCTAAAACCCCCTCCATTACCTTCATTATCTAATCTAAAGGCTTTATACCTCTATCATTTCCTCTTTCCAGGGCATCACCCTTCCCTTTATACACATTTACAATTACACTCTTCAGCCAGTCATCTGGGACAACACTCTCATAAATAATCATATTTATCAGGTCAGTGACTAACCTCACCCCTATATCTCCTGAGGCCTTCAACATTTTGGCAGTCAACCCAGACACACCTGCTGCCTTCCCCACCTTCATCCTGCCTACTGCCTCACTTACAGTTGCAGCATCAATTTAAGGCCAAGGGCCAAACACTGGATCTGCTGGCTCCAAACCTTCCTTGTCCGTCAAACTTCTCATTCAACAACCGGCTATAATAGTCTCTCCATGCATCTTTAATATCCTCACTGTTCACCACTACACTTCCTTCATCATTCTTCACACATTGCTCACCTATAATATCCCGATTAACCCTCTTCATCTGATTTGCCACTTTAAATATCATTTTTTTCCTTTCCCCATGATTCAGGTTATCAAGTAAAAGTTTCTGTGACTCAGACTTCGCCCTGTATACCTCTCTTCTAGCCCTAAGCTTGGCAGCCAAGTATTGCTCCTTGCTACCACCCTTCTTCCATTCCCGGAAAAACCTTCTGTTGCGCAATAAGCTACTGCTCCGTAGGCCCTTTGAGAAGCATCACAAAATATGTGTATGTGCAACTTCTCATTACTGTTTACTTCCCCGGGAATACATATGCTTGATGTAGTTTCAAACGCCTTTCTAATCTGTTCCCATTGTTCCACATATGTCTCACCTAATTCAGTGTCCCAGTCTAACTTTTCTCGCCAAGCCTCCTGTAATAAACATTTGCCCCTAATAACTATAGGACTGACCAACCCTATTGGGTCAAATAGCTTGGAAACCTGACTTAACATGGACTTTTTGGTGAGAGTGACATGAGAGAACTTAATTGGTTTCAAACTTATTACATCAGCTGTTGTATCCCAGTTAAGACCTAACACATTTTGAATTCTGGGAATGTCAGAATCTGGATAGTCCTCTTGTATTTTATTCCTCAAAAGCGGTGAATTTGTATTCCAGCTCTGTAACGGCAAATTTGCTTTCCCGAATTCGCTACTTCATAAGCCGTCAAAGCTTCCGACTCTGTATCAGCAACACCTTGCAAATTATCCATATAAATAGCCTGCCCTATTTCTGGGCATCTGACATCTTCAAAACAATGCTTTAAAGTGTTGCAAAGTAGGAAAGGACTAGCACAAGAGCCAAAGAGCACCAATCGGAAACAGTAAGTTTTCAACAGACTATCCTCATTTTGAGGATCCTGAGGCCAGAGGAATTTTGTAAATTTCCTATCCTCCTCTCTCAGTCCTATTCTGAGAAAAGCCTTACTAATGTCTGCTGTGTAAGCATAAGGTTTCTCTCTAAATCTTAGTACAGTAACACATTCCCTAACTTCTATGTTAGTGTAGGTCCAGAGTATAGGCAATCGTTCAAGCTAGCTGATCCTTTGGACGCTTTATTTCTACAATTGAATACTATACTTATGGGAGTAGTTACTGAATCCTTGCTTACAGCATGATGTGGTAAATAGTGTCCTTCTCTGTGGTTAACAGGGAATTCTACCTCTTCTATAAATTTATTCTTCAATTGATCCTTTATAATATTATCATATATGGTCAGATGTTCTGGTTTATCTCTCAACTTCCTTAGAACAGAATTTAACTGAGCTTTAGCTGCTTGGTAATTGTTGGGTTCCATGGTAATCCTACCCAATACTGTCCATCCTTAAATTCCACAGACTGATGATACAAATCCAAGGTTATTTTATCTTCAGGGGTTGGTTCCTCAGAGTGTATACCTAAACTGTCTAGGTCCCACAATTTGTGTACAGGTTCAATATTTTCATCCAACAAGTCATTTATCTGAGTAGGTTCTAATTCTGCACCTATTCTAGCTACCATCAATGACTGTGTGGGGGTACTGAGTCTACTAGTTTGGCCTCTCCTTAATTTAACTTGTTTTGCGAAAGGCAACTGACCTGTAATAAGGTTACCTCCTGGACTCTTGAACAACTGTATCTTATTCTTCTTGAAAGTCCTATGTAAGAATCTTCCACAATAATCATTTTTATGGGACCCACAGTATCTGATTCCACATTCTGTTTAGCCAACTTTATCCCTGAGCTTTGTAGATGATCAGAGGTTTCCTTCAATCCCTTTATGTATATACTTGTCTCCATATTATCAAGCACAGCTGCTGTTATACGGCATTTATATCTGCCTAATTGTATCACAGGTCTAACTAAATCAAAGGACTGAGCTTTCTTAGTTGCTAAGAATCCTGTAATGGCTAGATTTACCTTGCCAATAATAGGTAACTTTAATTTCTTCACAATGTCTGCAGAAATAAAGGTTTTCTGAGCACCCGTATCAAACAGGGTACATACTAACAGGTTTCTGTTCTCAAACAATACCTTCACATCGGCTATGGGAACTGCAGCTGGCATTACTAATGGAGCATTCCCTTTTGCAATTATCATATTGATGCTTGCAGGTTTAGGAACCTCAATTTTCATCCTAGGGCATAAAGCACTATGATGATGATCCTTTTGGCATTTAAAACAAAGATTTAGTTTAGTCTTACAGTCCGCAGAAGTATGTTTGGAGTTCATGCAGATTATACAACACTCCAGTTCCTGAAGCTTTCCAACTCTAGAAGCATAATCAGGATACTGTTGACAAGATGCGCTGGAATGTTCCTCACCACAAAATACACAAACTTTCCTGTCTTTTACCATGGAAGGTTTTAATTCTTTAATATCCTCAGAATTTCTATTCCTTGTCTTTAATACTTCATCCTCGGCCTTTAAGGAGCTAAGGAAAGTACCTATCTCTTCTTTAGGCACATACTTAGTCTTCTCTGACTTAGGTTTCCCAACCAGTTGGTTAGTGGGTTTTTTCTTTATTTCAGTCTTCTGTTTGATCTCAGTAGGTTTTACTGTTCCATGCACATGTTTACAGAGTTGCATCAAGCTTTCCTCAATCTCTTCGCAGGAGAAATTATCCTTTTGATACCTACCATACAAAGCATCCTTGGTTTTCGGTGGAAGCTTTAAGGACACAATTCTTGAAAGCACCCAATCTGATGCCTTAATATCTTCATAAGTACCTAAGGCCTTTAAGTTAGAACTTATTGCAATTCTAAATTTTTGCAAGGAATCAAAATCGTATCTAGGTATGGGTATTCAATTAGAGCCTTCAGTAACTGAGTAATAACTTGCTCCCTGTCTTCATAGTTTTGTCTAAGGATGGTCAAGGCCACCTCATAATTATTTTCTACAACTGGTAATTCTTTTATCAACTGATATGGTGTTCCCTTGACTTGTCCTAACAGATATGTAAGTTTACTGACTTCAGGGAGATCTGTTCTATTGTGTACCAAATATTTGAACTGGTCCCAGAAGGATTTCCAGTTCTGCTCCCCATCAAACTCCGGAAGCGTTATTTTGTGGTAACACAGCTCTACTCTGCTGTTCCACAACTTGTGTTTCCATGGCAGTCTCAGCTAATTTTGACTCTAGTGTCCTTACTACAGTTAAGTATTTTTCTAATTTATCTTCAAATTTCATAGTTTCTGACTCTAAGAGTTCCTTATCATCAGCCTTTACTAAAGCCGCTTCTAAAGTTATATAACTTTCTTCATACTTGTTCCATTGGTCTTTCAGGATACTTAGGAGACTATTTAATTTCTCCTTGGGCAGAGGCATTTCGTTCAACAATTGTTTACAATCATTTATGGCTCTAGGTACCCATCCTGCCTTACTACTAGAAGATCTTTGCAGTAAAGAAACAGACATGTTGACTGATTTCTAATTTAATAATTTAATTATGAATTTCCATCACAAATTTACCCCAACTTAGTAGTTATCTGATTATTATAAATTTTGAAGAGGGTAGGGATTAGATCCTCTTTGTTCAAACTATCCCCCTGGGTTATTAAACCTCTAAGGTTGTATTGATCCCCCCCTCTCATTTCCAAATATTCATTATAGCCCAGCTAATTATTCATTTAATTTTCAGGAGTGTAGGGATTAGGTCCATAGTATCAACCTATCCCCAGGGGTATTAAACCTCTAGGGTTATATTTCATCCACACACTCAATTGCCAAAACACCCATATTCCCCAAGCTCAGACTTTATTACCTCTTAATACTCCATAGGCCCACCCATAGCTTGTATAGCATAGAACTCTCCTTTCTTATGTTCTATATAATTATTTCTGCAGAACTGCTTCCCTACCATGATGGTTCCAATGTATACCATCAGCTTTCAAAGCTGCTTGGAAGGGCCTGGCATTAAAATGTATGAAATCCCTCCCCTTCCTGATCCACTGCAACTTCCTGCTCACAGCTCTGCTAATTAATTTATAATTATGTTCCAAAACAAACTGGAGAGCCATATGACAGGTTCCTTGGCTTGAGGAGAGTTATGGCTACTGAAGATTTACAAGAGCCCTCTATGGCTCCTACCACTGCTAAAATATTCTCCACTACTTCATTGACCTCCACTTCCTCATGGATATCATTTCCTCCCAGGAACAGGACAGTACAGTCATGCTCCCAATCTAATACGGCATTCAGCCTTTCATCTTCAGAGAAAGAGCTTGCCTTTCCTCCTGGAGCTCAATAGACACTTATGTCCACGTCCTCCACTTCAACCGAACATGGTAGTAAATTATGCCCAACAAAAGCAACTTTAAACACATTCAGTGCCTCGGCACACATCGGCTTTCCTCACCCAATCGGGGCACCAAAAATGTGAAAAATATTTGGAGGTTCTGGTAAACAATTGGGGCTCCTCACTTGGGCACCAAGATGTAAAAAATATTTAGTGTATACAAGTCGGTATCCTCTCTCTGACCAAGATGTAAGAAATATTTAATATTTTCTAGTAAACAAGAGTTTATAGAGGTTGGGGGAGTGGACTTTCTGACCACTACTTGGTGGTGGCCAGAATCAAGATCCAATTAGAATGGAGAAATAGAAGAAGGGAAAGACGAGAGGAAGGAGTAGTTGCAAGGAGAGTGGAAAGGTTACAAGAGGATGAGAAAAAGGCAGAGTATAAGAGAGAAGTGGAGGAACGATTGGGCAAATATGAATTGGAGCAGATGGGAGACGTGGAAGGTGTGTGTAGCATATTTACAGAAGAAATATGTGCAGCATGTGATGTGGTGTGTGGAAGGAAGAGAAGACGGAGGGGGGTGCAAGGAACAGCGTGGTGGACTGAAGAGGTGAAACAGGCTGTGGCACAAAAG
The DNA here is from genome assembly GCF_032717465.1 of Coenobita brevimanus. NCBI lineage: Eukaryota > Metazoa > Arthropoda > Malacostraca > Decapoda > Coenobitidae > Coenobita > Coenobita brevimanus. The sequence goes on from NC_137008.1 coordinate 47,543,008, forward strand.
AAGAAAGCATACAATGAATGGATGAGAAATAGGGGCGTGGAAGAAGTTGAGAGGCGGAAGAGAGAGTTATATGTAGAAAGAAAGAGAGAGGTGAAAAGATTAGTAAGAGAGAGTAAGAAGAGAGTGGATGAGGAATTTGGTAGGAATTTGAGTGTAAAGTGGAGGGACTGTAAGAAAATGTTCTGGAAAGAGGTGAAAAGAGTAAGACAGGGTGGAAGTGAAGTTAGCAGGGGAGTGAAAGATAAAAATGGTAGATTACTAGTGAAGAAGGGAGAAAAAGTGAGCAGATGGAGAGAACACTTTAAGGAATTGTTGAACGTAGAGGATGGAAGTAATGCGACTATAAGTGGCTGGGGAATGGCTGGGAGAAGGAGGGAGGTGAGAAGACAGGAAGAAATCAGTAGGATAGAAGTTGTGGAAGCAATGAAGAAAGTTAAATCTGGGAAAGCCCCAGGAATTGATGGAGTGTGTGGTGAAATGCTGAAGCATGGGGGAGAGATAGTAATAGAATGGATGTGGAAGATGGGCAGATTAGCCTGGGAGGAAGGTAGAGTCCCGGAGGATTGGAAGTCAGGTATAATTATTCCCTTGTAGAAGGGAAAAGGGGAAAAAGAAGTGTGTGGTAATCATAGGGGCATCTGTCTTCTTAGTATAATAGGAAAAGTGTATGGTAGGATACTTATTGACAGAGTTAGAGAAAGAACAGAGAAATTAGTTGGAGAAGAACAGGGAGGCTTTAGGAAGGGAAGAGGTTGTGTTGATCAGATATTCATTCTTAGATCTTTAGTGGAAAAGTTTCTAGAGAAGGGAAAGAAGTTGTATGCGGCTTTCATGGATTTGGAGAAAGCATATGACAGGGTGGATAGACAAGGATTGTGGAAAGTGTTAAGAATATATGGAGTAGATGGGAAGTTGTTGAATGCTGTGAAGAGTACGTACGATGGTGCGAAGGCTGTAGTGCGTGTGGATGGTGAACTGAGTGAATTTTTCTCTTTGAAAGTTGGGTTGAAACAGGGATGTGTCATGTCTCCAAGGTTGTTCAATCTGTACATGGATGGGGTAATAAAAGAGGTACAAGGTAGGGTAGTGGATGTTGGAGTGGCCATGGTGAGAGAGGATAGTGTTTGGAAACTCCCTGTACTGTTGTTTGTAGATGATACTGTGTTGTTGAGTGAAGACGAAGGGGAGCTGCAAGGCTTGGTGGATGAGTTTGGGAGAGTGTGTAAGAAACGGAATCTAAAGGTGAATGTAGGGAAGAGTAAAGTGATGGTCTTTGAGAGAGGTGAAGTCAGTGAATGTACAGCGAGGTTGGATGGTGTGGAATTGGAAAATGTGAGTACGTTTAAGTACTTGGGTAGTGTGATGAGTAAGGATGGAGGTTTGGAGGGTGAAGTGCTTGAAAGGGTACAGCAGGGAAGAAAGGTTGCTGGTTCTTTGAAAGCAGTGATAAGAAACAGGGAAGTGAGCATGGAAGTGAAAAAGTTACTACATGACAGTATTGTGATACCAACTCTAACGTACGGAAGTGAAGCTTGGACGTTGTTGGAAGGACACAAGTCGAGAGTGAGAGCAGTGGAAATGAGTTATTTAAGAGGAGCCTGTGGAGTCACATGGAGAGAGAGGCTAACAAATGAGGATATAAAGGAACGTTGTGGTGTTGATGTGGATGTGATAGGGAGCGTTATAAGGAACACACTGAGGTGGTTTGGCCATGTGGAGAGGATGGAGGGTGAAAGACTGACGAAGAGAGTGTATGTGAGTGAGGTGGAGGGGGGAAGAGGGAGGGGGAGGCCGAGGATGAGATGGAGGGATGGGGTGGAGAGGTATATGAGAGAGGGGGGTGTGAGTTGGAAGCAGGGTAGTGAAATGGCAGGGGACAGGGCGACTTGGAGGCGATTTGTTTGTGGCCACCCCAAACGGGATTGAGGCGTCTGGCAATAGATAGATAGTAAACAACTTGTAGGTCGTTACTCTTCCCTAAGGTTGTCCTTAAGTAAGTTCAAACATGTCTCATAGGGTTAGATGAACCTAACTTAACCTTAACTCACCTACAATAACTATTTCTCTTCTATCTCTTAGCTAATCCCTCCTTGAATTGGCCAATTCGTAAAGGTTACTTAGCTAGTGAAGAGGGAGTGTCGGACAACCAATGATGATGGGGCTGCTTTGTGTAATTGCTTGAGCAATCAAGCGTCCTTAAGGTGCGTTTGTACAACGTGCTAGCTTGACTATGTCTAGGAGCAGAGTCCTAACTCAACGAGGTCTAGGAGCAGACTGCGTGAATGTGGCAGGCCCCAGTTCCTCATAGAAATGTGGGTTGCCAACTACTAATAAATTACAGTATTAAATACAGTTAGATTACATCATGATATGTACAGGGCAAATCTAACAAATTAATCTTAGTGTTAATTAAACTAGTTAAACCAAATATTCCCTTTAGCTATGTAAATATCTTAACTCCACATCTGCTTTACACGAAAAATCTTTTCACCCTCGCCACGTCATCTAACACACAGACGCAGTTTAGGCCAGTGGAAAATTCCATATAATTACATGTATTTACAATACAGAGTTGTCCACGAGGGTTAAATGCAGTAGCATATAATTTAACAATGACAAGAATACTTAAAGAGAACGTAATTTCTGGGTTATAAAAACCACTTGAACTATTAACAACGGTCTCTAGTTTTCCTCTGCTTTTAACCACAGACGACTCGTATAAAATGTTGAGAGCACAACCGCTCTGGGGGAAAATATTTCCCACCTATAGTAATATCTTTGGTATGGCACTTTTTTTGTGCTGGGAATTTGGATAAATGAGAATGCTGATTAGGACTGTGGATTCTGGTGGGGGGGGAAGGGAGGGAGGTATTTGGATAGGTGAAAATCTGGATACCGGCAGCTGGGATACTTGAAGTTGCCAGTATTAACAAATGGGCACGTAGCTTGGGCTATGATTAAAAGGACTCAAGCCAAGAATGAAATGAGTGAAAATAGGACACAAGAGTGGGAGAAGTGGAGATGGGTTATGTGATAGGGGCATGTGAAGTTACAAGGAAAAATAGATAGACAAATGAGGAAGAAGGAAGCATTTGTTGACATGAATGTGTTGGAAAGTGTTGGGAAGAATATCATGAGATGCTTTGGTCATGTAAACAAAAAGTTTACCAAAGAGTTTGCCATCCCTGTCATGAATGCTGACTTGTAAAACTATATTAAAACTAGAATAAGATGCTACCGTAGTCATGAAGAAGTGCAATGGAAAGGATGCAGAGGCATGGCATGGTCTTTTTATGCTACAATACTGAGCTATGAGAAATAAGCTGCAAAAGGATGAAAATTTGGACCAAGTTAAAATGAAACAATTCTTGAAGAGTATATGTGGCTGAGGTGGGGGCAGAAAGGATGAGAAAGGAGTCATAGACGAGGGTGGAGGCATGTGGTAGAGGTACATGAATAAGAATGGTGTGAGATGCACGGAGAGTTGCACATGGCAGTGGAAGGGATGATGTGGAGGTTTGTTGCCAAGCCCTCTGAAATTAAAGTACTGTATCTGGTTAACGACAGACAAACCTATCATAATGCATACATTTATAGACAAAGGCAGCAGCATAACTATCTCTCTCTTTTTCTTCAAATGTATAATATTGTAGTGGGAGAAGAGGAGCTCTAGTGGAAGAGTGGACTAATGACAAATGGGTTATGAGACTGATTCCTACTTGACCTAAGGAACAATATTAAGATGAGAGAGAGATGGGAACTGAAGGGAGAAAAAAAGTCAGTGTGCAAACTCACATATTTTCCCTTTCTTGAGCCATTTCCACAACTGAGACTATGACACTATATTTAAAGATCCTACCAATATTGACTGATATAGGATTACCACTGCTGGAAAAAGATGCAGAGAAACAACACCCTATTTATTATTATTAAAAAAAAAAAAAAAAAAAAAAAAAAAAAAAAAAAAAAGGGGGGCACTTCATATATTACAAGCAACAGTACCAGATAACATGACAAAAGTATAAGATGCATCTAACACACAAATACAACAGTAACACAATTCTCTGTACAAATAGTACCTGAGTATGACAATCTTTGTATATACTGCACAATACCTGAGTATGACAACAGGTGATGATCTGAAGGAGAGCCAAGGTTGTGAGGGTGGTCATGATCAGGTTCAGCATAGGTGTAGTTGCCATCATCATCTGGGCCAAGAGATGTGCCAAGGGAGTCTGTTTCAGCTTGCTCTAGTGCTCGTTCCTGGGCCAGGGCTATCTTCTTCTCCAGTGCATCAAGATGGGCCTGATACTGCCAAATATGAGATGGGAAAGATTATGTTACTGCAACAGGGGATGATCAACCAGAATGACTGCTGGGAAGGATTGTTATTATAAGCTGTTTTCACAGGGTAGGACATATGGATATGATGATGTGAGTGTGCTGGTTGGGGAGACTGGGTGGAATATGTCATGAATGTTATGTTATGATAGTAAGTGACAGGATAATACCAGAGAAAATTTTGTTCGGTAGGATTATGTTGACTTTTATATTGGCGTATGTTCCACAGGCAGGCTTGGATGAGGTAGAGAAGGATAGATTTTGGGATGACTTAATATATGTAGTAAGTGGTACGGGGGATGATGAGATTGTAGTTTTGGGAGGGGACTTAAATGGTCATGTTGGTGCAGCAGTTCAAGAATATGAAGGACTATATGGGGGACTTACATATCGTACAAGAAATAAGGAAGGGGAGAGGATACTCGAGTTTGGTAAGGCAATGAACAAGATTGTGTGCAACACACATTTTAGAAAATGAGAGGATAGGTTGATTACATGTGAGTCTGGGGGAAATAGCAGCCAGATAGACTATTTCCTGGTCAGACGGGCTGACAGGAGGTCAGTGAGGGAGTTGTAAGGAGCAAGGAGTGTGTGCAACAACACAAGTTATTGATGTGTGACATGAAGTGTGTGCAGCAACCCAAGTTACTTATATGTGACATGGTGCTAAAGGAGCGGGTGATGAAAAAGAGGACCTATGCACCTCGGAGGAAAATATGGAAGCAGAAAAAACAAGTAGTAAGGAATGCCTTCTACAGCGAGATAAGAAGAGTGGTGGCTGAACTGCAAGTTGTTGATGGAAGTGTTAATGAACAGTACAGAGCCCTCAAGAGCAACCTCTTAAAAGTTACTGTTCAAGATGTGGATGGACAAGGGGCCCCCCAAAGACATAAAACAACATGGTGGTAAGATAAGCGTGTAGAAGCTGCAGTTAAGGAGAAAAGATGGCTTTTCCAGAAATGGAAGAAGAGTGGTAACAATGAGGAATACAGTACTTGGTTGCCAAGCATAAGGCTAGAAAAGAGGTTTACAGAGAAAAATCTGAGTCACAGACACTTTTACTTAATAACCAAAATCATGTGGAGAGGAATATGATATTTAAGGTGGTAAATCAGATGAAGAGGGAGAATAGGATCATCATACGAGAGCAGTATGTGAAGAATGATGAAGGAAGGGCAGTGGTGAACAGTGAGGATATTAAAGACACATGGAGAGAGCATGATAGCCAGTTGTTGAATGAGGAGTTTGACTGGGACAGGGAAAGTTTGGAGCCAGCAGAACCAGTGTTTGGCCCTTGGCCTTTCATTGATGCTCCTACTGTGAGCAGGGCAATAGGCAAGATGCAGGTGGGGAAGGCAGCAGGTGTGTCTGGGTTCACTGATGAAATGTTGAAAACCTCAGGAGATTTAGGAGTGGGGTTAGTCACTGACTTGATGCATATGATAATATATGAGTGTGTTGTCCCAGATGACTAGCTGAAGAGTGTAATTGTAAATGTGTACAAAGGGAAGGGTGATGCCCTGGAAAGAGGAAATTATAGAGGCATAATACTTTTAGACCAGATAATGAAGGAAATGGGGAGAGTTCTAGAAGGTATGATAATAGAAAGAATGAATATTGATGAGATGCAGTTTGGGCTTATGCCAGGCAAAGGGACCACTGATGCCATATTCATTATTCGACAGCTTTGGGAAAAATATATAGGAAAGAAAGGGGAACTGTACTCTGTTTTTGTTGATTTGGAGAAGGCCTTTGACAGAGTCCCTAGAGAGGTGGTGAAGTGGGCAATGAGAAAGCGTGGGATTGAGGAGTGGCTGGTTAGGGTTGTTATGACCACGTATGTGGATGCTTGCACCCATGTCAGGGTGAATGGACATTTGAGTGCCGAGTTTTCCATGAATGTTGGTGTCAACCAGGGGTTAATTTTGAGCCCCTTGTTGTTTATCATGGTATCTGAAGCCCTCTCATGTGACTTCAGAAATGGGCTCCCGTGTGAGATGTTGTATGCTGATGATTTGGTGTTATCTACAGAAAATGAGAGGGAGGTGGAGGAAAGATTTTGGAAGTAAAGAGATGGTATGGGGCATAAGGGCTTAGGAGTAAATGCAGATAAAACAAAAGTGATGGTCTCTAAAGCTGGTGGTGGTACTGTCAAAGATGAGAGGGAGTGGGCATGTGCAATTTGCCACAAGGGTGTGGGAAGTAACTCCATCTTGTGCAGTGATTGTGATAACTGGGTGCATAAGAGATGTAGTGATATTAGAGGTGGACTGCAATATAATGCTGATTTCACATTTGCTGCATGTCAGGGAGAGCACGAGGAGAGTGCCAGGTGTGAAAGGATTGACCTTGCTTGTGGGTCTCTTGAGTGTGCAGAAGAGTTTACTATGGGAGACATGTTATGTGCTGGTGGTTGGGCTGAAGCTAGCTCTGTAGCTAGAGTGAGGAATGGTTGGAAGTAGTTCAGGGAGCTGTTACCTCTCCTGACACTGAAAGGACTCTCCCTTCATGGTACGGGATCTTTGTATGGAGCATGTGTTAGGAGTGTAATGCTGTCTGGTAGTGAGACCTGGGCAGTAATGGAAAAAGATATTCGCAGGCTCAAACATACACAAATAGCAATCATTTGGTGGATGTGCAGTGTGTCCCTGAGTGCGAGGCCTGGGGAGATGAGCCTGGAGTGTATCAGTGTTGTGATGAGGAGGGGTAGATTGAGGTGGTTTGGATATGTGTAGAGGATGGGGGATGATAATTGAGTGCAGGAAGTGAGAGGTGTTAATGTTAGGGGTAGGGTTGTGAGAGGCAGACAGAAAAAGACTTGGTACAAGGTCACTGAGTGTGGCCTCAGGAATAAGGGACTGAATAGGGAAGCTGTCAGAGATCAAGCAGCATTGAGAGCTGCCATCAGGTGACCAAGGCCGACGCATGCAAGCATATTAAAGCCTTCAAAAATGATATGAATCGAATAGGGAGGCAAGAAGGAAGAGTTGTTCCTGAACAATATAGACTAAGCACTAATTCTGTTTAAGTAAGATAGCCCACCATCCACTTTAGTAATGAAGTGTTACCTTCAAGTAACTACATTGAGTGAAAAGCCAAATTCCTGCAACCAATGAAACAATTTACTAATCCTGGGTGGCAATAATATAACCAACAAATGACTGAGTGCTTAGGGGTCTAACTGTTTAGGGCAGAGTGGACCCTCACTGTATGTGGCTGCTAATTTGCTAATGTGTCTACAGAAATTTTAAAATTTCCAAAAGTTCCCTTTTTGTCCCTCTTGAAAATTTTCACCCCCCAATATCACACTGTACATGATATACACTGTATGAAGATGAGAATCGATAGGGGCATCGTTTGGTATAAAATATGGTGAAATGAAAGGTAAAACTGTAGCTGCTGTTGTAGACAGCCACCATTCTATTCCTACAGCTATCAACAGTGATGCTCCTCAGGGCTCTGTCCTATCACCAACTCTCTTCCTTTTATTCATTAATGACCTTTTAAGCTGCATTTCTAACCCTATCCACAAATATGCTGATGACTCCACCCTTCACCTTTCTATTTGCTTCCAATAGCATCCATCTCAGCAATTACTTTAACAAGCAACGTATGAAGCTATGGCACACCTTATGTTTGACTTGGCTCACATCTCTGATTAAGAGAAAAGTAATCTTGTTTTTAATGCATCAAAAACTCAGTTCTTACATCTATCAACCCATCAAAATCTTACACAGGAGTATCCCCTATTTTTAATAATATACAACTCAACCCTGCACCATCTTTAAACATACAGTAACCTCTCATCTAACACGAGTTTAAAAAAAACGTTTTCGTTTTAACACGAGCAAATATTTAAGGAGATATGTTTAACTAACAAGGGTTTCTCGATTTAACGCGACTTTACACCTTTGTGATGGTATCAAATTAGCCGCGCGCGCCTTGGATAGTCCCAAGCTGACAGACCGTGTGTGGCAGTTTATCCATAAATACAATTTTTTATTTGTCTGTTGCTTAAACTGGTTTTATTCTAACTATAATATTCTAAAATGAAGTTTGGCCCCATTTTGAGCAATTTGGCTCATTTTCGGACAAAATTTGGCCAGGAAAGTGATGGCAGATCTAAACTGTTACAACTTGATGCAGCAGAACAGAAAGATGAAAACCACTCAGACCAAGATAAAGCAGTTCTTTATGAAGAAGACAGAAAACTTAAGGGAGTTATCTTCGTCACCAGTAGCACAGGAGTCAGAGGAAGAGGAAGGACAGCAGAGCAAGGAGGGACAACAAATTTAGGGTGGGGAGCGGCGGGAGGTGGGGAAGCGGGGTCAGGAGGGACAGCAGCAGATGACAAGTGATGCATAGATGAAGTGACTGTGTGTGCTGTTATTGTTTGTGACGTACTTACTGTAATAAAAATGTTGCTTTTACTGTAGTGTTTTTATGACCTACTAATGCATTAATAATGCTGAGGAACTTTCACAATGCCGTGAATGAAGCAGAATTGAAAGAAAATCCACGTAAAAATTGAAAACAGTACGTATTTCGGGAGAAGTAAACAATGCTTCGGCCCAACTAGGGCTCAAATGTTGTTTATTTCTCCCCAAATATACAGTTTTTGTTTTTTATGTGGATTTTCCTTGAAATTAATATTGTTGCTTTTAAGTTTAGAGCAGCATAATTCCCCAAATGGGTAGACTTTCCCAGAGTCCAGGAACGTAACCCCCAGTATTACCATTGTTTCTTATGGGAAAATTATGTTTAAAAAACGTGTTTTTAACTAACGCGACCTCTCCAGGAACCTAACCCTCGTGTTATTTGAGAAGTAAGTGTACTTAGGGTTTCATTTTCTCGTGATAAATCTTGGAAGATCATATTACTTCTCTCGTAAAATCTCCTTCCAAGATATTACATATGCTAAGCCAACTCTATGCCTTCTTTACCCCTGCACAGTTGCTGACTTTATACACGGGTTTTATTTGCCAGTATACAGTACAACTCTCACACGTGGGGAGATTCCCCACATACAGCTCTTCTCAATATGGTGGATACAATGGCTTTTCGTATCATTAATTCTCCTCCTCTTCCTGCCTCCCTTCAAACTTGGTCTCTTTGCCACACTGCTGCAACTGCACCTATTTTCTATTGCTAATTCAATGGTCACTGCTCCTCTGAACTGTCTGCTTGCATCCCTCCATCATTACGGTGGATGCATAGCACCCGTCTAGCAATAAACTCTCATCCCTCTTCTGTCCAACTCTCTAATGCAAGAGTGAACCATTACTCTCAGTCCTTCATGTATGCAACTGGTCAACTCAGGAACTGTCTCCCTCTGTCTATATTTCCTACTGCCTATGATCTGCAGTCTTTCAAATGCAGTGTGTCCAGGCATCTCAAAATGAACTGATCTTGAATTTGGCTCTTTGTTATATTTTTGCTTTTTCTTGGAGGAACAATTTGTTTGCAATGGTGATGGACAGATTGACAGATAAGATTAGACAGAAGCCTCCGTGGACAATGATGTTTGCAAACGACGCTGTGATATGTAGTGAGAGCTGGAAGGAAGCTGAGACAGAGCTTGAGAAATGGATATATGCACTGGAGAGAAGGGGAATGAAAATAAGCAGAAGCAAGACTCAGTACATATGTGTAAATGAGAGAGATGACAGGGGAACCATGAGGCTGCAAGGTGTAGAGGTGGCAAAGGTAGATGAATTCAAATACTTCAGCTCAACTGTACAAAGTAACAGAGAGTGTGGTTGAGAGGTAAAAAGGAGAGTGCAGGCGGGATGGAGTGGGTGGAGAAAGGTGACAGGAGTGATCTGTGACAGAAGGGTCTCTGCAGAAATGAAAGGGAAAGTTTATAATACTGTAGTGAGGCCAGCTATGTTGTACGGAATGGAGACAGTACCACTGACAAAAAGGCAGGAAGCACAGTTGGAGGTAGCAGAAATGAAGATGTTGCATTTTTCACTGGGAGTGACAAGGTTGGACAAAATTAGAATGAACATATTAGAGGGACAGCACACATATGTAAGTCTGGGGACAAAGCCTGAGAGACGAGACTGAGATGGTTTGGACATGTGCGGAGGAGGGATGAGGAGTATGTATGGAGGGGGATGCTGGAAATGGAGTTACCAGGCAAGAGAAAGAGAGGAAGGCCAAAGAGAAGGTTTATGGATGTAGTGAAGGAGGACATGTGGATGGTAGGTGTAAGAGAAGAAGATGCAGAAGACAGAGTAAGATGGAGACGGGTGATCCGCTGTGTCGACCCCTAAGGGGAGAGCCGAAAGGAGAAGAAGAACAATTTGTGGGCTCCTGGCCTTTGGTTCCTTCTTCTTTGCGTAAAACAAAGAAGGTGAGATTTTCCACTTACATGAGGTGCCAGTGTGTGGCCTGGGTGTGCAGGCTGGAGGTATCTGAGGGGTTAGAGGAGGGGGGGGAATGTGTAGTGCCTCTAACCCTGCAAGGCCTGGGGTTTAACCTTAAATCCCACAGACTTATTCACCCTCTTGTCATCAGAAGCTAGTGTTGGGGAGACTGGTGGTGAAACATGCTAGGACAGGGGAACAGAGATGACTGGTCACAAGTCAGGGGCTTGACAGGAGGCAGATAAACATACCACTGACTGTGATGTATTCTTACCAAGGAGAAGTTCTACAGCCTACGTGATTTACCCTTGTTCTTTCTCACGGTCCAAATGGTTGATTCAATAAGACAAAAATTTTTCTACATCTTTAAGTCCTTCAACAGCAGCAAGCTGCCTTATTATCTCCTTCTTCTTGTCTATACTCAGTGGAGCTTGTTAGGTCCTTTCACTCACGGGTTGACAGGCAGGTCGTGTGGGACTGCCAACAGCCTTTTGCCATTGCAAATACAAATTAAACTCAGACACACGTGAAGGATGGCAAACACATGGAATTCAGATGAGCAGGGCACCAGGGCAAGGTTACTAGGAAAGCACAGTGCATATGTGTCTGTGAGGGCAAGCGGAAGCAAACTGTGCATGCATGAGAGGGGGGGAGGGGAGATGGAAGCAAAGTGAATATGTGTGTGGAGGAAGAGGATTAGGAAAAAAATTGGACATACATGGTCACCATGTTGGTGCATGTAACTAAGCTCTCCCTCTCTCTCTCTCAAATCTGGTTAAAGTTTTATAGTGCTGCTCAAAATGTGTAAATGAGGCAAGAGTATAATGAGACTCCATAGTACTTCATTCAGCTGTGGCCCATAGAAGTTTAAATCTAAGGGATTTGTGAAGTTTAATGCTCTCATAATGTCACTCAGGGGCAACTGACAAGTCACACCTCCCTATAATGTATGGACTGAGTAACCTAGCTAGAGATTAATAAAACCCTGATGAAGCAATAACAGACTAGATCAGTGGTTCCCAATCTGGGGGTAAATTATCCCCTGGGAAAATATGGCAATTTGTGGGGAGTGACAGACAACATTAACTATCAAAAACTATTGTTTTAAAAATCTGAAAAATGCAGCTACATGTGTGGCAGGCTGTGAGTGTTTGACAGGTATGCTTCAGGACACAACCAGCCACTTAGCAACCCTAAGAATGGCGCATCCACTGCATGTTTAGTCAGCTCACTCAACTGCCTGAGCCTGCCTCACACTGTCAGTTCTTGGTGAACAGCAGCTGACGTTTACCTATGCAGGTATGTACGTGCATTATGCAGTGCTGTTAGCTGTTAACATTACAATATGACATGGAATAATGAACTTGTGATGTAACTCATTTTGTTTCATTTTTAACCCCTAGAGTCCTTCTCCAATGATCATCGGTGGTAATAATAGTAGTAGTTTCCTAGGCAGTCTGGCCGAACAGCCCCCGAGTCCCTAAGGAAGGCCACAGCCAAGACCAGGCTTTCCCACAGAGCTCTCAAGGAGTGTATGTTGTGTTGTTGGTGCAGATGATTGTATGCAATGCAGTCTTCCTTAATGTGCTTAACAGTATGGGATGCTGTGTTGCATCCTGGACAGGCATCAGCAACAGAGTCATCCAGTCTCTTCTGATTCAAGAGGGCTGGATGATGCCCTCATCTCAGCCTGCCAGGTGAACCCTGTCCTCATGAGGAAGATAGGATTCAGAAGGGTGGATATCAGGAGGCCATGCATGCAGCTGTGTGTTGTCTTTAAGTGACTGAATGGTGCAGCGAGTGATTTAAGTATGAATATGCTTCGTGAAGCTGGTTTGAGACACTCGAGGGGGTACAGATGACAGTATTAGTGTATGATATTGTGTGCTGGGTGTTGTTTTGATGTTCCTTGGTGTGTGTGGATGTGCTGTCATGTAGTGTAAAGGATGGTGTGGGTTTGTGGAGGCTGTGGCAAGAATTTGGGTGCCTCTCATGTCTAGATGATCCTTGACTTTGAGGACTTTGGTTTCTTGGTATAGGTGGTCTGTGGGTGTAGTAGCTGTGTGGCCTGTGATTATTCTTAAGGCCTTGTTCTGTATGGTTTGTAGAGTGTTGTAGTGTGTTTTAATGAGGCTAATGGCCCAAGCAGGGCTTGCATAATTCATCACTGAATGTATATATTGTTTATATATAGTGGTGGTGGTTTCTTTGTTGCGTCTAAATGTTGTATGGGCAAGTGACCTTAAGACGTTGAGTCTTGGTGTCAATTCATCTTTAATGTATGTGATCTGTTGTTTAAATGACACTGATGTACTGTATGTTACACCAGGGATTTTGGGTGTATGTGTGTGTGTGGTAGGGGAGTGTTGTTCATGAAGTGTGGAATGCGACTGTGTTCTGCTGTCCACTTTGTGAGAAGGATCACTGTAGATTTGGCTGGGGCTACTTTGGGCATGTTTGTGGTAAACCATTCATGTAGTGTGTTGAGGTAAGGTTGGAGAATATATGCAGCTGCATTTGCGTTTTGGTGTGTACATGTGTTATGCCGTCCACATAGGAAGCTATTTGTACCTGTGGTGTGTGGGGTGTGGGTATGTCGTGCATGTATAGGCTGATGAGAGTTGGGGACAAAACAGATCCTTGGGGGAAGATGTTTGTGAAGTTTCTGATGTTCAATGACTGACCGGTCAATGTTACATGTGCACATCTGCCTGCTAATTAGTTTGCCAGCCATCTTTTTGGGTTATTGAGCATGTTTGTGTTGAACATTTTGTTTGTGAGGCTGTGGCGGGAGATGGCATCAAAAGCTTTGCTAATGTCTAGTGTGACTAGTAGAGCTCTGTGTAGTGGCCTAGCTGAACTGATGCCATCAAAAACTCTCTGTGTAAGGTCTGTAAGAAGAGTGTTTGTGCAATGTAGTGGCCTAAAACCATGTTGTGATTGGGCTATGAGGATGTGACATGCAACTAGTTGTAATACCAGACGTTCAGTGACTTTGGAGGGGGCGTAGAGGAGTGTTATGGGGTGGTATGAGGAAGGTAATGTGGGGTCTTTGTTGGGTTTGGGGATAGTGATGATAAAGCCATGTTTCCAGATGTTGGGTATTATGTTGTGTGAGTAGCTGTAGTTTGATATGTTAGTGAGTGCTTGTATGCATTGTGGTCCAAGGTATTTAAGGTGTATGTTGCTTATGCTGTCTTGTCCACAGGCAGATGAGTGCTTAACCCATGGATTGTGAGCCACAGCTCAGGATGTGCAGCGTCGCATTGTGAGCTACAGGTCTGGCTGGGTAGCATTGCATTGCGAGCCACAGCTCAGGCTTGGTAGCATCGCGTTGCGAGCCACAGCTCAGGCTTGGTAGCATCGCGTTGCGAGCCACAGCTCAGGCTGTACTGGCCGTGCATCACCGCTAACTACTCCACCCCTACGCAAACTTATGCATGGCGCTATGCAAAGACAGAGAGAAAGATTTTTCTTTTCATCAGATTGTGCCCTGGATGTTTAAGTTTATAATAAAGAAATTTTTTTATTTTTTTATTTTTTCACCATTCCCCTACGTAAACTTAAGCATGGCACTATGCAAAGACAGAGAGAGAGAGAGAGAGATTATTCTTTTTCCACCATATGATGCCCTAAATGTTTATCATTAAGTATATAATAAACAAAAACAAAAACAAAAATTCATTTTTTGCACACCACGGGGTGGGATAAAAACAGGAAACTGCGCAATCCACAGGTTAAGGTTGCTAATGATGTGCTTCGTCTGGTTGTAAGTGAAAGGTGTGAAGTCTGGGTCTGTGGGGAACTGTCTCTTGCATCGGATGACACATCGGTTGCTGTGATGGGGGTTTAGATGGCTGACATGTGAAAAGTGATTGATGAGAGTGCTTGCTTGTTGTTTGTTTGAGGGTATGGTATCTGTTGCTGTGCTGGTAGTGTGTGATTATGTAGTGCTGTTGTTGGAGAGTGTGATGTTGTTTAGCATTTTGCAGAGTTTGCTGATATTTGTTTTGTGATCAAATGTTTGGAGATAATTATTCCAATTTAGTATGTGCTGTTCTGATATTTTATTGTTTATTTGAGTGTTGAACTCTTGTATTTGTTGTACGGTGTCTTGTGTATGGGGTGTTGGGGAGCATCGTAGTGTGTCAATTTGACTGATAAGGCCTTGAATTTCTAGTGTGAAGTTGGGGTTGTGTTTCTTTCTGTTGCCTTTAGGGATGTGTCTTTTGTCTGCATTTTGAATTATTGTATTGAAAGTGTGCAGAGCGGTGTTAATGTTTGTGATGGATGTACTGTTTAATATTTCAAAGCGTTGTTCTGTTTCAGGTGTGAAGGCCTCCCAGTTGGCTCTCTTTAATTAGTGTATGTGTGTCTGTGGCCAGCTGGGGTGATTCTGGTTTTGGTAGTGATGATGATTGGGAGGTGATCAGATCCAAGGGTTTTGACCACTCTCCAGGATGTTGTCAGGGAGAGGATGAGAAGCAAAAGGTGACGTCTGGGGCTGATGGGAGGAAGAGGGCTTGGTGTGGGATATGGGTATGATGATGAAGATTACTGAGTATGAAAAGATTATCTGTTTGGGATTGTAGTACCTGCCTTCTGTCTGTGTAACGGTTGTTGATATGACAGGTCGACACCTTGGTGTTGAAATCACCACCCAGGATGATGTTGGGTATGTTAGTGATGTGGTGTATTTGAGGAAAGTAACTGTATAGTACCATGGGGGATGACTGTGGGGAATGTATGTATTGGCGATTGTTGTGTGTGATTTATCAGTGTGTATTTTAACTGATTGTATTTCTGTTGTGGTGTCATGTAAGGGGAGAAGTGACTTTGTGTGTGCACTAGTATCTGAAAAGCTGATGGACTAGTGTACCAGGGTGATGAGTCCACCACCACTGCCGTCAGCCCGGTCTTGTCTAATGGTGGTGAAATTATGAAATGTTGGTGTTTTCTGTGTTCTACATAGTTTTGTTTCCTATAAGATGGCAATGTTTATGTTTTGTTGTTTGATGAATTGTGTGAGTTCTTGTTTTTTGGAGTTTAAGCCATTTATGTTTAATTTTGAAGAATGTTTATGTTGTATGTACTATATGTGTTGGGTGCTGCAGCACGAGGGGGAGGTGGGAGTGTGGGTGGAGAGGAAGGGGTAGGAGAAGGTTGTGATGGAAATAAGGGTTGGGATGAATCAGACTAAAGTGGAATGGGAGGAGTTGGGGGACTGGATTATGTGGAAAGGATCGGTGGGTTAGGCTGAGGAGGTATGGAGGAAGTAGGAGGGGGGTTGGTGGGGGAGTTAGTGGGTGGAGGGAAGGAGGAAAAGTAGCAGGTCCAGGTGTTTGTGTAATATTTTCTGGATGCAAGTGTTGTGCAGGTGTAATGGGTCCAGTTCTTGCAGGAATTGCTCTGAACTGAACGCTATGTCTGTCAGCTCGAAGTGATAGGGTAGGTTTTGAGCATGCTGGACATGTGTATTTGTTGATGGGTCCTGGATTGCTCTCAATGTCAGTGGCTAGAAGAAGTCTTTGAGAAATGACTGCTGGGGAGTAATTTCTCAGTGTAGAAAAACAGCGTTGCAGTATGCATTGTGTTGAGAGATGTGGTACTTGACCTGGTGACCGAACTCACTCCCAGGTTCTCGGGCCCCATCAGGGGCCAGGGGGGTTTACAGCGGTTTGGCCCCCATGCTGTCCTCCTCTGCTTCGACAGCCTCTGCTCCAGGTCCACGATCTCCAGTTTCCAAACTTGGGACGTGAAGTTCTATGGCTGACGATCATTGAAAGGTTACAAAAAACTGGAGAGTTGTAAACCTGCCTCTTTTATGATGTAAATGGTACCAAGCCAATGGAAACTAAGAGATGAGGTGGAGGGAGGCATCATCCGGCCCCCTCCCCGGGTGTGGAGAGGGACTCCCCTCACGCCATCTCTCCAATGCCCTCTGCCCCACTGGGTCCTGCCCACAGTGTCTCCTCCCAGCCAAACTACCCCCCATACCCCTCTAGATTGTATTGGCTGTGTGTGGCAGGCATATTCCCTCCCATTCCCCCCCCCTCCTTCTAATGCCCCCCCCCCACACTCCCTCCCATTCTTGCTTATAGTGAGGGTTCCCCCCCCCCCCGGCAGTCAGCAGTGCAGTAACCATTAGACATATGAGAGTGCAATATACATTTTCTGGTGTGTAAAATGATGTACTTGATATCTATAAGACCAAAATATACCTTGGCGAAAAGTGAAAAATCAGACCTTTTTTGTGTTTCCAGGGGTAGGCAGGGTTGATGATTTGCAGTCTTTAGGGGTTAAAGGCTCCAACATTCTTGCATGAGTAGCCCTTGGTCACCTAATAGCAGCTCTCCTCCGGCAGCTTCCCTAATCAGTCCCTTATCCCTGAGGTCACTCTCAATGATCTCAACGCCGATCTTTTTCAGTATACGTCTCACAACTCTACACCTAATGTTAACACTTCCCACTTTCTGCAAACAATTACCATCCCCCATCCTCTCCACATGCCTTACTGTACTACAATATTTCCTGTGTAAGAGATATCCAGCATATATATATATATATATACTATTTCTCCCATCTTTTCTGTCACTACTTATTGCTTTTCTTTCCGTTACAGGTGGCTTTACATTGAGTGACAAGCCAAATGGTTTCCTGTAAGCCAAGAAACCATTTACAGCGCTGGGTGGTAACCATATAACCAAACCATACGTGCTCCCTACGTGTCAAGTGGGTTGGTGGAGGGTTAGTGCCCCTCCCTGTAAAACAAATAACTCAGAGTCAAATGGCCACCCCATACAGGATTATGATGTCTGGCAATAGAATAGAATAGAATAGAATATATATATATATAAAGTGGGTTGGTGGAGGGTTAGGGCCCCTCCCTGTAAAACAAATAAGTGGCTGGAGAATGGCTGGGAGAAGGAGAGAGGTGAGAAGACAGGAAGAATTCAGTAGGATAGAAGTTGAGGAAGCAATGAAGAAAGTTAAATTGGGGAAAGCCCCAGGAATTGATGGAGTGTGTGGTGAAATGCTGAAGCATGGGGGAGAGATAGTAGTAGAATGGATGTGGAAGATGTGCAGATTGGCCTGGGAGGAAGGTAGAGTCCCAGAGGATTGGAAGTCAGGTATAATTATTCCCTTGTAGAAAGGAAAAGGGGAAAAAGAAGTGTGTGGTAATCATAGGGGCATCTGTCTTCTTAGTATAATAGGAAAAGTGTATGGTAGGATACTGATTGACAGAGTTAGAGAAAGAACAGAGAAATTAGTTGGAGAAGAACAGGGAGGCTTTAGGAAGGGAAGAGGTTGTGTAGATCAGATATTCATTCTTAGATCTTTAGTGGAAAAGTTTCTAGAGAAGGGAAAGAAGTTGTATGCGGCTTTCATGGATTTGGAGAAAGCATATGACAGGGTGGATAGACAAGGATTGTGGAAAGTGTTAAGAATATATGGAGTAGATGGGAAGTTGTTGAATGCTGTGAAGAGTATGTACGATGATGCAAAGGCTGCAGTGCGTGTGGATGGTGAACTAAGTGAATTTTTCTCTTTGAAGGTTGGGTTGAAACAGGGATGTGTCATGTCTCCATGGTTGTTCAATCTGTACATGGATGGGGTAATAAAAGAGGTACAAGGTAGGGTAGTGGATGTTGGAGTGGCCCTGGTGAGAGAGGATAGTGTCTGGAAACTCCCTGTACTGTTGTTTGCAGATGATACTGTGTTGTTGAATGAAGACGAAGGGGAGCTGCATGGCTTGGTGGATGAGTTTGGGAGAGTGTGTAAGAAACGGAATCTAAAGGTGAATGTAGCGAAGAGTAAAGTGATGGTCTTTGAGAGAGGTGAAGTCAGTGAATGGACAGCGAGGTTGGATGGTGAGAAATTGGAAAATGTGAGTACGTTTAAGTACTTGGGTAGTGTGATGAGTAAGGATGGAGGTTTGGAGGGTGAAGTGCTTGAAAGGGTACAGCAGGGAAGAAAGGTTGCTGGTTCTTTGAAAGCAGTGATAAGAAACAGGGAAGTGAGCATGGAAGTGAAAAAGTTACATGACAGTATTGTGATACCAACTCTAACGTACGGAAGTGAAGCTTGGACGTTGTTGGAAGGACACAAGTCAAGAGTGAGAGCAGTGGAAATGAGTTATTTAAGAGGAGCCTGTGGAGTCACATGGAGAGACGGGGTGACGAATGAGGATATAAAGGAGCGTTGTGGTGTGGATGTGGATGTGATAGGAAGCATTATGAGGAACACACTGAGGTGGTTTGGCCACGTGGAGAGGATGGAGGGTGAAATACTGACGAAGAGAGTGTATGTGAGTGAGGTGGAGGGGGGAAGAGGGAGGGGGAGGCCGAGGATGAGATGGAGGGATGGGGTGGAGAGGTATATGAGAGAGGGGGGTGTGAGCTGGGAGCAGGGCAGTGAGATGGCGGGGGACAGGGCGACTTGGAGGCGATTTGTTTGTGGCCACCCCAAACGGGATTGAGGCGTCTGGCAATAGATAGATAGATAGACCACTACAAAGCACAGCACGTCATCAGAAAATACAGTACATATATTAGGCAGCAAGTTCAAGTGATGTATGTTTTTAAGAGCAAAATGGGGCCAGGTTTGAGTTTAGGAAAATATAATAGCAGCTTTTATTTAATGGGTTATAGGGGGTGAGTTATGTGGACTTTATCTATCTATCTACCTACCTATTGCCAGATGACTTAATCCCATAAGGGGTAGCCACAAACAAACTGCCTCCGTGTCACCCTGTCCCTTGCCATCTCACTGCCCTCTCCCCAGCTCACGCTCCCCTCTCTCATATACCTCTCCACTGCAGCCCTATACTTCATCTTTGGCCTCCCCTTTCCTCACTCCCCCTCCACCTCACTCACATACACCCTCCTTGTTAAGTCTCTCACTGTCAATCCTCTCCATAAGGCCAAACCACCACAATATATTTCTCCTAATGTTCTCTATCACATCCACACCCACACCACAATGCTCCTTCACTTCCTCATTTGTCAGTCGGTCTGTACATGTGACTCCAAAAGCTCCTCTCAGATAACTAATTTCTACTGCTCTCACTCTTGACTTGTGTCCTTCCGACAAGGTGGACTCTAAGTATGCATAATAGCAGTCAATACATTAGCTCCATAACTTGGGGTCCACTGTACATTGCTCATCTTACCTCTGCAAGGTTTTCTTTGGTGACCTGGATCAAAGTTTCTGCCTTCTGAGTAAATGATGAATCTTGACCATTGTAACGAATACTATTTGTAAGGATGAGCTCCATATCAGCCATGAATTCAGCACGACTGTGATATTTATGATCTGAAAAGAAAGAAAGGTTTATATAAGTACAGTAACCTCTAAACTAACACGAGTTTAAAAAACGTGTTTTTGTTTTAACACTAGCAAATATTTAAGGAGATATGTTTAACTAACAAGGTTTTCTTGATTTAATGCGACTTTACATGTACGTGATGGTTTCAAATTAGCCGCGCGCGCCTTGAACAGTCCCAGGCTGATAGACTGTGTGTAGCAGTTTATGCAAAAATACAATTTTTTATTTGTCTGTTGCTTAAACTGGTTTTATTCTAACTATAATATTCTAAAATGAAGTTTGCCCCATTCTGAGCAATTTGGCTCAGTTTCGGACAAAATTTGGCCAGGAAAGTGATGGCAGATCTAAATTGTTACAACTTGACGCTGCAGAACAGAAAGAAGAAAACCACTACGACCAAGATAGAGCAGTTCTTTATGAAGTAGACAGAAAACCTAAGGAAGTTATCTTCATCACCAGTAGCATGGGAGTCAGAGGAAACGGAAGGACAGCAGAGCGAGGAGGGACAACAAATTTAGGGTGGGGAGCGGCAGGAGGTGGGTTAGCGAGGTGAGGAGGGACAGCAGCAGACAACGAGTGATGCACAGATGAAATGAGGCTGTGTGTTGTTATTGTTTGTGACTTACTTACTGTAATGAAAATGTTGCTTTTACTGTAGTGTTTTTATAACCTACTAATGCATAAATAATGTTGAGGAACTTTCACAATGCAATGAATGAAGCAGAATTGAAAGAAGATCCATGTAAAAAACGAAAACAGTATGTATTTGGGGAGAAGTAAACAATGTTTCGTCCCAACTAGGGCTCAAATGTTATTTATTTCTCCCCAAATATACTTTTTTTGTTTTTTTCATGGATTTTCCTTCAAATTAATATTGTTGGTTTTAAGTTCAGAGTAGCATAACTCCCCAAATGGGTAGACTTTCCCAGAGCCCAGGAATGTAACCCCCAATAATACTATTGTTTCTTATGGGAAAATTATGTTTAAAAAATGCGTTTTTAGCTAATGTGACCTCTCCAGGAACCTAACCCTCGCGTTATTTGAAAGGTTTCTGTACAGTAAAACCTCAATATAACCGACTTCAATATAGCAGAATTTGCTTTTATCGGACTCGAGGAGCCAAGTGGACTAAATTCTTATGCATCAGGAAAAGTCCAATAAAGCCAGAAGCAGTTCTCTCTTGGAATAAACGAATAAACAAACAAATGGTGGAGATACCATGACATCGGTCCCTCTCTCTCTTCTCCTCCACACCTTCCCATCCTCCCCATCTCTCTCCAGTGAGAGAGAGAGAGAGAGAGAGAGAGAGAGAGAGAGAGAGAGAGAGAGAGAGAGAGAGAGAGAGAGAGAGGTGAAAATAAAAATGAAAATAACTGTGAAAATGAGTGTAAAAGTGAGGGTAAAAGAGAGCACAAAAGTGAATATGGAATGTCAAAGTCGTCAACAGAGAGAGAGAGAGAGAGAGAAATGACAAGTGGCATCCCCCTAGCATAAACAAATGAGGGAGATAGGCATAACCTTGGTCCCTCCTCTCTCTCTCCTTCTATATTTCCTCCCCATCCCTCTGTCTCCGGGAGAGAAAGGTGCAAGTGAATGAAAAAGTGAAGGTTAGTGAAGGCATTGTGAAGGTAGTGTGAAAGTGAAGGCGAAAGTAAAAGTGAAGGCGAAAGTAAAAGTGAAGGTGAAAGTGAAAGTGAAGGCAAAAGTGAAAGTGAAGGCAAAAGTGAAAGTGATGGTGGAAGATGAAAGTGAGGGTGATGGTGAGAGTGAAGTCAAAAGTGAAACTGAAGGTGGAAGGTGAAAGTGAAGGTGAAAATAAAAGTGAAGGTGAAAGTGAAGGCAAAAGTGCAAGTGAAGGTGATGATGGAAGGTGAAAGTGAGGGTGAAAGTGAAGGTGAAGTTGGAAGTGAAGGTGAAGGTGAAAGTGAGGGTGAATGTGAAGGTGAAAGTGAGGGTGAAAGTGAGGATGAAAGTGAAGGTGAAAGTGAAAATGAATGAAAATGAAGGTAAAAGTAAAGGTGAAAATGAATGCAAAAGTGAAGATGGTGAAAGTGAAGGTGAAAGTAAAGGCCAAGGAGAAAAATGAAGGTGAAAGTGAAGGAGAAAGTGAAGGCCAAGGAGAAAAATGAAGGTGAAAGTGAAGATGAAGGTGGAGGTGAATGTGATAGTAAAAGAAGGGAGTGCAAAAGTGAAGGTGAGTAAATAATTGTAAAGGTAAATGTGAAAATGAGAAAGTAAGGTTGCAAGTGAAGGTGAAATGGAAATTCAAAATGAGTGATAATGAAAGTGAGTGTGAAGGTGAAAGTGAGTGTGAAGGTGAAGGTGAATGTGAAATGAGCATGGAGAGAATATGAAAGTGAATGTGAATGTCAGAGTGAACTGAAAGTGAAGGCAAAAACGAATGGGAAGGTGAAGATGAGGGTGATGACGAAGACAAAAATATGTGAAGTAAAACAGAAGTGCCCAGTGCGGAGAGAGAGAGAGAGAGAGAGAGAGAGAGAGAATAATAAATGCATGAATGACAAGCAAGCCTCTGTGCATAACAAAAGGAGGAGGAAGTCCAGGGGGGAGTCCTGATGTCGCTTTTATCAGACTTTCACTTTTTTTGGACTGGCTTGGGCCCCAATTAGTCCGAGATAGTGAGGTTTTACTGTATGGTGATACACTGTATACTAAATACCTGTACCACAATGTACTCTTATATGAACCACTTCAGGTCAGAGGGGCGACTATGCCAAATTACAGTTTTAAGCAATTATAAGTTAAAGCCGATGAAAGGTAGGGGCATGAGGATAGCCTATAATTATATGAAATTTGTAGGCCTATTCAGTCTGAAACTTATCCATTCCTCTGTCTAGTGGTCAAATAAAAACATGTCAACACATATATGCATTACTGATGGAAATTATTTTATGGACATACAGTAAGACCTCACTAAAACAGACTAATTGGGGCCCAAGCCATTCTGAAAAATGCGAAATTTTGATAAAAGCGACATCTGGACTTCCCCCTGCTAACCCAGACTTTCTCCGATATATCAGACATTAGTCCAGATCACATGAATGGTTTATAAACTGTTTTGACTACCATTGCTGTACCGTACTGTTATAACTTCACTACATTAATCAAATGGTATAATATATATAATAATACCACCCTGTACACTCATAATCACGTCTTTTATTTACCTTACTGTGCTGAACATAGCTGAAGTGCTCAGGCAGTCCGGACTGCTTCTGGCTTTATCGAACTTTTTCCAATATATTGAAATTTAGTCTCGTAGCTCCTCAAGTCCAATAAAAAAGAATTTCAGTCTACTGAAATCCGTTATATCGAGGTTTTACTGTAATTTGCATGCAGTACAGTAAGTTCTTGCTGTCACTGTTGATCAACTCCAGCCTGTCTGGCTAACCATCAACCTCAGGCAAGTGACAGCTCCTTGTAGGGCCATCCCATGCAGGAAACTGAAGCTTGGACCAGGAGAGAGAGGAGAAGTCGGGGAGAAAGACTGAAAGTCAAGAAGCTAAAGATCAAAGAAATGGCACATGAATAAAGGACTAAAGTAGGGGAGGAGTAAGAATCAGCAAATTGGAATGAAATGGATCTGGACAGCCTGTGGAATGCACATAGGGACTTCTTAGTTAGGAATGCTAAAGCAGTGTGCGGTGTGGCATGGTGGGGTGAAGAGGTTGAGAGCAGTGGAGGAAAAGTGGAAGAAGTGGCCAGAAGAGTTAACTGAAATCTATCTATCTATCTATTGCCAGATGCCTTAATCTTGTAAGGGGTGGCCACAAACAAATCGCCTCCATGTCGCCCTGTCCCCTGCCATTTCACTGCCCTGCTCCCAGCTCACACCTCCCTCTCTCATATACTTCTCCACTCCATCCCTCCATCTCATCCTTGGCCTCCCCCTCCCTCTCCCCCCCTCCACCTTACTCACATACACTCTCCTCGTCAGTCTCTCACTCTCCATCCACTCCACCTGGCCAAACCACCTCAATGTGTTTCTCCTAACACTTTCTATCACATCCACACCCACACCACAACACTCCTTCACATCTTCATTTGTCAGTCAATCTCTCTATGTGACTCCACATGCTCCTCTCAAATAGCTCATTTCCACTGCTCTCACTCTTGACTTGTGTCCCTCCAACAAGGTCCAAGCTCCATTTCCATACGTTAGAGTTTGTATAACAATACTGTCATGTAGTAGCTTTTTCACTTCCATGCTCACTTCCCTGTTTCTTACCACTTCTTTCAAGGAACCAGCAACCTTTCTTCCCTGTTGTACCCTTTCAAGTGTTCCATCCTCTAAACTTCCATCCTTACTTATCACATTCCCCAAGTACTTACATGCACTCACAATTTTAATTTCTTCCTTATTCAATCTCATCATACACTCACTGACTTCACTTCTCTTGAAGACCATAACTTTACTCTTCCCTACATTTACCTTTAGATTCTGTTTCTTACACACTCTCCCAAAACCATCCACCAAGCCTTGCAGCTCCCCTTCCTCTTCACTTTACAACACAGTATCATCTGCAAACACCAGTACAGGGAGTTTCCAAACACTGCCCTATCTCATTAGGGCCACTCCAACATCCACTGCACTACCTTGTATCGCATTTATAACCCCCATATACAGATTGAACAACCATGGAGACATGACACATCCTTGTTTCAATCCAACCTTCAAATAGAAAAATTCACGCAGTTCACTATCTATCCTCACTGCAGCCATAGCACTCTCGTACATACTCTTCACGGCATTCAACAACTTCCCATCTACTCCATATATTCTTAATACTTTCCACAGATCTTGTCTATCCACTCTGTCATATGCTTTCTCCAAATCCATGAAGGCTGCTAACAACTTCATTCCCTTCTCTAGAAACTTTTCCACTAAAGATCTAAGAATGAATATCTGATCTACGCAACCTCTTCCCTCCTAAAACTTCCCTGTTCTTCTCCAACTAATTCTTCTGTTACTTCCATAACTCTGTCAATAGGTATCCTACCATATACTTTTCCTATTATACTCAGAAGACAAATGCCCCTATGATTACCATACACTACTTTTTCCCCTTTTCCTTTGTACAGGGGAATAACTATACACTACCTGACTTCCAATCCTCCAGGACTCAACCTTCCTCCCATGCCAATCTGCACATCTTCCACATCCATTCTACTACTATCTCTCCCACATGCTTCAGCATTTCACCACACACTCCATCAATTTCTGGGCCTTTCCCCATTTTGACTTTCTTCATTGCTTCCACAACTTCCATCTTACTGGTTTCATCCTCTCTTCTCACACCGCTCTGTCTCCCAGCCATTCCCCAACCATTTACACTCGGATTACTTTCATCCTCTGTGTTACACAATTCCATAAAATGTTCTCTCCATCTGCTCACTTTATCTCCCTTCTCCACTGGTAATCTACCATTCTTATCTTTCACTCCCCAACTAACTTCTTTGGCACCCTGTCTAACTCTTTTTACCTTCATTCCAGAACATTTTCTTACATTCCCTCCACTTTACACTCACGTTCCTTCGAAATTCCTCATCCACTGTCTTCATACTCTCTCCTACTAATCTTTTCACTTCTCTCTTCCTCTCAACACAGAACTCCCTTTTCCATCTCTCAACTTCTTCCAAGCCCCTGGTTCTCATCCACTCACTATATGCTTTCTTTTGTGCCACAGCTTGTCTCACCTCTTCAGTCCACTATGCTGTTCCTTGCACCCCCTTTCATCTTCTCTTCACCCCACACACCACCTCACACGCCGTATAGATTTCTTCTGTGAATATCTTGCACACACCTTCGATGTCCCCCATCTGCTCCAATCCATATTTACCCAATTGCTCCTCCACTTCTCTCTTACATTCTGACCTTTTCTCATCCTCTTGTAACCTTTTCACCCTCCTTGCATATACTACTTCCTCATGTCCTTCCTTTCTTCTATTTCTCCATTTCACTTTGACCTTGATTCTCACCACTACCAGGTGGTGGTCAGAAAATCCAGTTCCCCAACCTCTACATGCTCCTGCATCCATTACACACCTTCTCATCCTTTCATACACACACACATAATCAATCATTGCCTTCCATTCATTCAGTTCACCACTTACCCTTCTCATCACTCGCCATGTATACCTGTGGATCATTTTGTTCCTGAAGAGGGTATTGGCTATCACCAACCCCCTCCAGCACCTCCACATTCCCTATTTTACCATTCATATCACCAATCAAAAACTCTCTTATTCCTTTCAAACATTTCCACACACGCTTCCACATTTGTTCAGAACTCCTCTCACTGTGCTTGCACAATATTGGGTTGGTGCGTACACGCACACAATTGCCCACATTTGTAGTCCAACTTTCAATCTTCCCCACACAATCCTTGAGCCAACTGATCCATACTCTCTTATTTTCTCCTTCCATCTGTTACTCGCAACAATACACACTCCTTCTTTTGCCCTCTCATTCTCACCCACTCCTGCACATATACCTCACCCATACTCCCATTTTCTCACACTCTCATCTCTCCATTTAGCTTCAGTTAATCCACATAATTCCACTTTCGCATCCTCTCTCTTTCACATCATCATATGCACCCCTTACATTCCACGTCATTATCCGTATCATGTCCTTTGTTTGGTCCTTAGTTGTCAATTTTTGGTCAGTCCTGGTCAGAGGCTTCTAGTTCGTATTTTTAGTTCGTTGTTTTCCGGGGAGGCACTAACCCTCTGCCAACCCACTTGTTGCCACATAGGGAACACGTGTTAATTGGTTATAAGGTTACCATCCAGCATTGTAAATGATTTCCTGGTTTACAGGAAATCACTTGGCTTGTCACTTAATGTAGAGCTACCCTAAAAAACAGAGTATCACTACACCTAGAGGGTGGATGATGGGCACCCCCACCAACCACAGTACTACCATAGTACTACTTGCAAATACTGGGCAAGGACTTGGTAGACTAGTGCAAAATTTTGCTGATGTCTGTGAGCGTTGTACCTTGAGAGTATATGTAGAAAACAGTAAAGTGATGGTTACTGAGTGAGAAGGTGACTCCTAGTGTGATGTTACAGTGAATGGAGAGAGACTGGAATAGGTGAGACAGTTCAAATACCGGGGTACAGTGATAGAAAAGAGAGAAAAATGTGCAAAAGAATTGGAAGGTAGAGTGACAAGGAAGGAAATTAGCTGGCACTATGAGGGCCTTCTTAAGGAACAGAGGCTGAGTGTTGCAGCCGCGCGGGGTTTACATGAAGGAGTGTTAGTGCCAACTTTTAATATATGGATGTGGCATGAAAATGAAAAGTCAAGAATAAGAGCAGTGGAGATGGGACTGCTGAGGAATGTATGTGAGGCAGAGAGAAAGGATAGGATACAAAATAATTTGATTCATGAACTATGCAAATGTGGTAGGTGGGGGGTGCCCATCATCCATCCACTTAGTGTAATGATACTCTGTTTTTAGGATATCTCTACATTAAATGGCAAGTCAAATGATTTCCTGTAAACCAGGAAAGCATTTACAACGCTGGGTGGTAACCTTATAACCAACCAACATGTGTTCCCTACATGACACAAGTGGGTTGGGGGAGGGTTAGTGCCCCTCCACGGAAAACAACTAACTAAAAATACGAACAAGAAGCCTCGGACCAGGACTGACCTGAAGGTGATGACTAAGGACCGAACACAGGACATAATACGGATGGCGACTTGGAATGTAAGGGGTGCAAATGATGAGATGAAAGAAAGAGAGAATGTCCATGTGCTTGGGGGTGCAAAAGTGGATATATGGGGGTTAATGGAAACTAAATGAAGAAGTGAGAGTGTGAGAGAATGGGAGTATGGATGGGGTATATGTGAAGGAGTAGGTAAGAATGAGAGGACAAAAGATGGAGTGTGTATTGTTGTGAGTAACAGATGGAAGGAGAATATAAGAGAGATTGGATCAGTTGGCTCAAGGATTGTGTGGGAAAGGTTGAAAGTTGGACTACAAATGTGGGCGACTCTGTGCGTGTATGCGCCAACGAAAGACCATGCAAACAGAATAAGAGAAGAGTTCTGGACAAATGTGGAAGCTTGCATGGAGAAGTTTGAAAGGAATGAGAGAGAGTTTTTTATTGGAGATATAAATGGAAAAGTAGGGAATGTGAAGGTGGTTGGAGTAGTTGGTGAGTGGAGTGTGTCTGCAGAGACGGACGAGAATGGCAGTGCTTTAGGGGACATTTGTGCCGTGAAGGGGTTGGTGATAGCTAATACCCTCTTCAGGCACAAAGTGATCCACAGGTATACATGGTGAGTGACGAGAAGGGTGGGTGGTGAACTGAATGAATGGAAGACAATGATTGATTATGTGTGTGTAGATGAAAGGATGGGAAGGTGTGTAGTGGATGCAAGAGTATGTAGAAGTTGGGGAAGTGGACTTTCGGACCACCACTTGGTTGTGGTCAGAATTAAAGTTAAAATAAAATGGAGAAATGGAAGAAGTGAAGGACAGGAGGAAGTACTACAAATGAGGAGAGTGGAAAAGTTACTGGGGGAAGGAAAAAAAAGGCAGAATATAAAAGAGAAGTGGAGGAGCAATTAGGTAAATATAGACTGGAGGAGACAGGGGATGTGCAAGGCGTGTGCAAGATATTCACAGAAGAAATCTGTGCAGCATGTGAGGTGGTGTGTGGGGTGAAGAGAAGATGAAAGGGGGTGCAGAGAACAGCATGGAGGACTGAATAGATGAGAAAGGCTGTGGCACAAAAGAAGACAGCATATAGTGAGTGGATGAGAAACAGTGGTGTGGAAGAAGTTGAGAAACGGAAGAGAGAGTTATGTGTAGAGAGGAAGAGATAGGTGAAAAGATTGGTAAGTGAGAGTAAGAAGAGAGTGGGTGGGGAATTTTGAAGGAATTTGAGTGTAAAGTGGAGGGAATGTAAGAAAATCTTCTGGAAAGAGGTAAAACAAAGTTAGACAGGGTGCCAAAGAAGTTAGTCGGGGAGTGAAAGATAAAAATGGTATATTACTAGAGGAGAAGGGAGAAAAAGTGAGCAGATGGAGAGAACACACTAAGGAATTGTTGAACACAGAGAATGAAACTAATGCAAGTATAAGTGGCTGGGGAATGGCTGGCAGAAGGAGGGATGTGAGAAGAGAGGAAGAAATCAGTAGGATGGAAGTTGTGGATGCAATGAAGAAAGTTAAAATGGGGAAAGCCCCAGGAATTGATGGAGTGTGTGGTGAAATGCTGAAGCATGGGGGAGAGATAGTAGTAGAATGGATGTGGAAGATGTGCAGATTGGCCTGGGAGGAAGGTAGAGTCCCGGAGGATTGGAAGTCAGGTATAATTATTCCCTTGTACAAAGGAAAAGGGGAAAAAGAAGTGTGTGGTAATCATAGGGGCATTTGTCTTCTTAGTATAATAAGAAACATATATAGTAGGATACTTATTGACAGAGTTAGGGAAGTAACAGATGAATTAGTTGGAGAAGAACAGGGAGGTTTTAGGAAGGGACGAGGTTGTGTAGATCAAATATTTATTCTTAGATCTTTAGTGGGAGAGTCTCTGGAGAAGGGGAAGAAGTTGTATGCAGCATTCATGGATTTGGAGAAACCATATGACACGGTGGCTAGACATGGATAGTGGAAAGTTTAAGAATATATGGAGTAGATGGGAAGTTGTCAAAGGCCATGAAGAGTATGTATGAGAGTGGTAAGGCTGCAGTGTTTGTGGATAGTGAACTGAGTGATTTTTCCTATTTGAAGGCTGGACTGAAACAAGGATGTGTCATGTCTCCATGTTTGTTCAATCTGTATATGGATGGGGCTATAAAAGAGATACAAGGTAGGGCAGTGCATGATGGAGTGGCCCAAGTGAGAGAGGGCAGTGTTTGGAAACTCCCTGTACTTTTGTTTGCAGATGATACTGTGTTGTTGTTAAGTGAAGAGGAAGGGGAGCTGTAAGGCTTGGTGAATGAGTTTAGGAGAGTGTGTAAGAAACAGAATCTAAAGGTGAATGTAGGGAAGAGTAAAGTGATGGTCTTTGAGAGAAATGAAGTCAGTGAATGTACAGTGAGGTTGGATGAGGAAGAAATGAAAAATGTGAGTGTGTTTAGGTACTTAGGTAGTTTGATGAGTAAGGATGGAAGTTTAGAGGGTGAAGTGCTTGAAAGGGTACAGCAGGGAAGGAAAGTTGCTGCTTCCTTGAAAGCAGTGATACGAACAAAGAAATGTGCATGGAAATGAAAAAGTTACTTCATGACGCTATTGCAATACCAACTCTAATGTACGGAGGTGTAGCTTGGACCCTGTTGGAGGGACAGAAGTCGAGAGTGAGAGCAGTGGAAATGAGTTATTTGAGTGGAGCATGTGCAGTCACATGGAGTGACAGACCGACAAATGAGGAAGTGAAGGAACATTGTGGTGAGATGTGGATGTGATAGGAAGCATGAGGAGAAACACACTGAGGTGATTGGGACATGTGGACAGGATGGAGAGCGAGAGACTGAGGAGGAGAGTGCATGTCAGTGAAGTGGAAGGTGGGATAGGGAGGGGGAGGCTAAGGATGAGATGGAGGGATGAAGTGGAGAGGTATATGAGAGAGGGGGGTGTCAGCTGGGAGCAGGGCAGTGAAATGGCGGTGGACAGGGTGACACAGAGGCGATTTGTTCGTGCCCACCCCTTAAGGGATTAAGACATCTGGCAATAGATAGATGGATAGAAAGATACAGAGTGATGAAGTCTGTGGACACCAGAACTGAAAGGAATGTACTGAAATGGTACGGTCACGTGGAGAGAATGGATAACATAGAGTGGCGAAAAAGGTATATCTGAGCAAATATGAAGGAGGAAGGAGGCAAGTAGGCCAAGGAGATGGTGGAGGGATATGGTGGGTGAGCGTGTGAAGAAGAGAGGGATGGAAGTTAGTGAGGCAAGGGGACTGACAAGACATCGTGCTGGCAGGATGAATGTTGTGAAAAGAAGTGCATGATCAGGGATTTGGCACCCCTTTTTAACGTGACAGCTTCTGGATTGACTCTATCTGATACATTTGTGTGAAGCAACAGAATGTGGTGAATGTTTCTGACCCATCAGATAGGGCCAGGATTCCAGGGACTTGAATGATGAGTGAATGGAAGTGTGACCCATTAGACTGGGCAAACTTGGGCTGTCTGGACACTGCTACTCCTCACCATCCACTACGGTGGGAAAGGAGGTCTGGATGATGATGATGATGATGATGATGATGATACTGAATGGTTTAAGACAGGACCCACTGGTTAACATAAAACAGGAAGCCTTCATAACACCAGAGTAAGCCACTTTTACCTTCGCATCTCTCCCATGTGAGAAAGAATGTCTGAATTCATGGGGTGACTATGAAATCTGATTTCCTTTAAAACAGTGTTATCGCCCCTCAGGCCCTAGATGACTCAAATACTGTATTAGAAATATAAAGTACAGTAGTTGCTATTTGCCATCACAATCTTCATCAGTGGTTTATGACATTTTCTATCTATCTATTGCCAGACGCCTTAATCCCGTACAGGGTGGCTACAAACAATCGCCTCCATGATGCTCTGTCCCCCGCCACTTCACTGCCCCGCTCCCAGCTCACACCCCCCTCTCTCATATACCTCTCCACTTCATCCCTCCATCTCATTCTTAGCCTCCCCCTCCCTCTCCCCCCCTCAACCTCACTCATATAAACTCTCCTCATCAATCTCTCACTCTCTATCCTCTCCACAAGGCCAAACCACCTTAATGTGTTTCTCCTAACGATTCCTATCACATCCACATCCACATCACAATGCCCCTTCACTTCCTCATTTGTCAGTCTGTCACTCCATGTGACTCCACATGGTCCTTTCAAATAACTCGTTTCCACTGCTCTCACTCTGACTTCTGTCCCTCCAACGAGGTCCAAGCTCCACACGAACGAACAGCCGGAGAGAGCAGACGTCCCAGCCATCGCTGCTAACCTTAAGTAGTTTCAGGAATTTTGTCTGTCCTGTCTCCTAAGGTCTTGTTTTAAATCTAAAATAATGAAAGTTAATAGACTACCAAAAATGTAAAGATTTATTGGCTAGAGTATACATGAATGTTTGTAGTTTTTTTGGGGTAACAGCTGTTTTAGTACTTTAACCAACATCAAACATGGCCGAAAATGTAAACAATGAGGGACTCGAATTTCAAGGATTTGATACAAATACCAATGTCATGGACGTGGTTAAAACATTAATTATGAGGATTAGTGAACTTGAAAAGAAAGTAGAGAATCTAGTGATAAAGGATGTGTCTGAAAATACGGAGACTACCATACAGAGTGTGATTAAGTCCAATGAGACAGCTAATGAAGAGATTAGAAATTTGAAGCGTGAAAATGTCAAATTGAGGAGGAAACTAGAAGAGAGTACTAATAAAACAGAGAAGGTGAGTAGTGTAGTAGAAGAACACAAGGCAAAGTGGGCACACATAGAAGAAGAACAGAAAGAAGTGGTCAGCTTAAGAGAGATCATCCAGGAAGAAAGGGAAATGAACAAGAAAAAAATGGAAGAAAATGTATTGAAAATACTGAGGAAAAAAGAGAAAATAGTGAGAGAAACTGTAGAAAGGAACAGATGTGTGGTAATATTTGGAAACAGGGAAGAGGAAGAAAAGGTTAGGTTCATAAGACTCGAGAGAGACACGAACCTGGTGAGAGGAATATTAGGCAAGATTGACCCCGAAGGAGGTAAGTGGGTAAAGGAAATTGAGGAAGTAGGAGGATAGGGCCTTATAAGAAAGGGGAAACAAGACCAATGAGAGTCAAGTTTACATCAGAAAGTGTAATAAATGAGATACTTAAAGTGACCTGGAAATTAAGCAAAGAGGCGGGGATGGAAAATATTATAATAAGAAAAGATCTGAACGAAGAAGAAAGAGAAGTTTTAAAATCATTAAAGGAAGAAGTAAAGGAAAAAAATGATAAGAGGACAGAGGAAGAATGTAATACTTTTTTTTGGAGAGTAATGGATATGAAAGTAAGGAAGTGGTATTTAAGGAAATAGAAGTGAAGGAAACTAAGGGGGATGGCTGTGAAAGATCAGAAGTTGAGGAAGTGGTACGGACAGAGAGTAGGAGAGAAGAGGGTATTAAAAACGTCAAAAATAATTTGAAGGTGATATATACTAATGTTGATGGTTTCATATCGACAAGGATCGAAATTAACGATTTCTTGAGAGAACAAGAACCTGATGTCATGTGCTTTGTAGAGACCAAATTAACCCCTAAAACGCGGCTGTGTACAGTCGATCCCCCCCGAGTGGCGGGGTTGTATCGCGGTCTGAGTACCTGTAGGAAAATATTCGCCAAAAATCAGAGATTAACCCTAGAACATTATACTTGGTATGGCAGATAGTACTTACATTCAGCTTTCTCCAGAGACAGGTGTTGAGCCTTCGTGGACTACCCAAGGACTTGTGGAGACTTGCAAAGTTGGGTAACCAAATCTTCACTTTCACACCTCCAGCAACCCGGTTTCCCCTCTACCACAGCCTCATTCTGTCACAGTAAACTTTATACTACAACGTAAAGGTAGTTAGGAATCCGTATTTGTACAATAAGCACTGAAAATAAGGCGAAAATCAACGGAGCGTATGGCCGACATGCACTGTGGCGGTGGTCTTCCCGTCACTCAACAAACATTTCCATTTTCACAGCTAAAAACATGTATACTACATTATTTTCAATCATATTACTTCCCAAAAGATCACCACGGCGCGCTTTTTATTCTGCCTTACGTCCGCCACTTTATTCTCGTTCCTGTCGGCCGTTTGCACTGACTGGGAAGAGCTAGAACTCGCCATAATCTCACTTTGAAAGCCTGCAGTAAACTGACGCTAAACAGGGGCAAACCGTGAGAAAAAAAGCTAGTGTTACAACTGGGGAAACAAGCGTTTCCTAGTAGCATAAACTGCTTGTGAGAGGAGATCGCAGATTTACAAATCTGAGCGCTCAGAGCGCTGCCATGTATCACAGCCAGGCTGGCCGGGCCGTGGTTGGGGGTGGGACGGGGGGAAAACGCGATATTTGGCAACAACTGAGGTCAGTAGTACAAAGGTAAAGTATGCTAGTTGTAGCTAGAGGGTGGTGGTACTGATAGACAATACCAGCTGGAGCCTGCTTCCCCGCGGTTATTCAAAATTTACTCAAATCGCAAACCCGACGATCCGCCGTTCTGTCCTTTGGGCCGACCGTCGCAAATGCGACGATACGCGTTTAAGGGGTTAAGAGAAGATATTGATGTTCATTTGGGAGATGGTAAATACAAACTGTGGAGAAAAGACAGAAAAGAAAAAAAGGGAGGAGGGGTGATGATAGTAGTGAAGAACAACATAAATGTAGATACTGTGGAAATGGGAGAAGGCAGGGCTGAAGTGATATATATGA
This sequence comes from Coenobita brevimanus, assembly GCF_032717465.1. Taxonomy (NCBI): domain Eukaryota; kingdom Metazoa; phylum Arthropoda; class Malacostraca; order Decapoda; family Coenobitidae; genus Coenobita; species Coenobita brevimanus. The sequence goes on from NC_137008.1 coordinate 47,577,488, forward strand.
AATTAGAAACTGGAGAGAATGTTACGAGAGATATGGCGGTAGTGTATGTTCCCCCAAAGACGAGAGCATGGAAAGATGACGAATACCATGAGATGTTGTCAGATATGGCTAGCTATTTGCAAAAAATAATTGAGAAAAGCAATAATATAATTTTGGTGGGTGACTTTAACTGTAAAGAGGTGAACTGGGAGGAATGGTACTCGGGAGGTGGCGAGGATTCGTGGAGCACTATGTTATTAAATATAATAATGAACAATGCGATGACGCAATGGGTCAAAGAAGAGACACGGTTTCGAGGTGAGGACACACCAGCAAGGTTAGATTTACTATTTACCAAAGAACCCGATGTAATAGAATCATTGAAATACCTCTGTCCTTTAGGAAAAAGTGATCATGTTGTCATTGAGTTCCAGATGTTAATAGGGAACGTCGGGCCAAGAGATGAGCTTCATAGACAGGGAAGATACAACTTTGAGAAAGCAAATTTTACAGGACTGAGAAACTTTTTTGAAAATGCGGATTGGAGAAAATTCAGAGAAACAAGAGAGATACAGAGGAAGTGGGATATCTTTCTAGACCTCTATAATTTGGGAATGAAAAAATTTGTACCAAGAGTAAGAGGGAAAGAAAACAGGAAAAAGGAGTGGTTTAATAGAAGGTGTATGATAGCAAAAAAAGAGAGAGATAAGGCGTGGAACAATTGGAGAAAGAGAGGTAACGACAGAACAAAGGAAGAATATAAAAGAACAAGAAATGAATACACAAGAATACATAGAGAAGAAGAAAGGAATTTTGAAAAAGGTATAATAGACAAATGCAAGGATGAACCCAAACTGTTTTATAGATTTGTTAATGGCAAACTGAAACAAAAGGAAGGAATCACCAAACTGAAAGCAGAAGGAGAGGTCTTTAAGGATGTGGCAATGCAAGCAGAAATAATGAACAAACGTTTCCAGTCAGTTTTCACTAAAGAAAAGGAGCTTGTGGAAGGGGAGAGGAGTGATTAGAAATGTTCCGGTGATAAAAGATATAAAAGTGGAGGTACAGGAAGTGTATAAATTACTGGAAACTCAAGATGTAAGGAAAGCCCCAGGACCTACTGGAATTTCTAATTGGGTACTGAAAGAATGTAGAGAACAACTGGCGGATAAAATTCACAGTTTAATCGCATGCTCACTGGAAGAGGGGAAAGTGCCAAAAGAATGGATGAGGGCAAATGTGGTACCAATTTACAAAGGAGGAAACAGGGAAGAACCCCTGAATTATAGACCAGTGTCCCTAACCAGCATGGTCGCAAAATTGTGTGAGAGAATCCTGAAAGACAGATGGATAAAATATCTGGAAGAGATGAATATTTTGGCTGAATGTCAGTTTGGATTCAGAAGTGGAAGGTCATGTGTTTCTAACCTGTTGAGCTTTTACTCAAGAGCGATTGACGTGGTACAGGAGAGAGATGGTTGGGTGGATTGTGTGTACTTAGACTTAGAGAAGGCCTTTGACAAGGTGCCTCATAAGAGACTAATGTGGAAACTAGAATATATAGGAGGACTGAAGGGGAAACTTCTGGAATGGATGAGAGACTTTTTGAGGGACAGACAAATGAGGACAGTAATAAACGATAGGATGTCTGGATGGAGGGAAGTAACAAGTGGAGTCCCTCAAGGCTTGGTGTTGGCGCCGGTAATGTTCCTGATTTACATAAATGATATGGTAGATGGAGTGAACAGTTATGCAAGTCTGTTTTTTTTTTCTTTCTTTTTTTTTTAATGCGAGGAAGAAGGAACCAAAGGCCATGAGCCCACAGTAACAGTTTCCTCCAAGAGAAAAACAAAATACAATACAGAGCCAAATTCAAGATCCGATCATTTTGAGATGCCTGGACACACTACGTTTGAAAGACTGGAGATCATAGGCAGGAGGAAATACAGACAGAGGGAGACAGTTCAGAGCTGACCTGTTGCATAAATGAAAGACTGGGAGTAACGGTTAACTCTTGCATTAGAGAGTTGGACAGAAAAGGGATGAGAGTTTGCTTCCAGACGGGTGCTACGCGCCCGTCGTGCTGATGAAGTAAAGATCTTGAGGAAGGTAGAGGTTGAGGAGGATTGTAAAATACTGCAGGAGGATTTGGATAGGATACACGATTGGAGCCAGACGTGGGAAATGAAATTTAATGTAAAGAAATGTAAAATATTGGAAATGGGTAAAAGTACCAGGAGGCCATCACTGAATTATTTGTTGGGTAATGAATTAATCACAAAAAGGAGAGAAGAGAAAAATTTGGGAGTCCTGGTCCAAGATAGTTTGTCACCAGAAAAGCACATTAACACGATAGTTGGAGAGACTTATAAACTCTTGACTAACATAAGAGTAGCATTTCATTATATGGATGAGGAGATGATGAAAAAATTGATAGTGGCCATGATCCACCCCAGGTTAGAATATGCAGCAGTAGTGTGGTCCCCACACAAAAAGAAAGATATAAACAAGATTGAGAGAATACAAAGAACAGCAACCAAGATAGTCCCCAGTCTGACAGACCTGTCATACATAGAAAGGCTGGAAAAACTGGATTTGCCTTCCTTAGAGGAAAGGAGAAAGAGGGGAGACATGATTGCAGTGTTCAGGACCGTGGTGGGAGTAGATAAAATTGACAAAGAAGATCTGTTTGTATGGGACAAGAGGGCAACAAGAGGACACGGAATGAAATTGAAAAAGTCAAGCTGCTTGAAGGATATCAAGATATATAGCTTTCCTTACAGAAGTATAGACTTATGGAATAGCCTGAACAAAGAGATCATCCAGTCTAAAAACTTAAACGAGTTTAAAGCTAAATTTGACTTACTGAGAAACAGCGACGGAAACCCACGAGCGCAGTACATTCCGTGTATATCACAATTAGGTATATTAGGTAAATACTTAAATATTTGGAACGACTTAAACAAAGAGGTGATGCATGAGAAAAACATTCATGTGTGTAAAGGTAGACTTGATAAATGTGGATATGGAGACAGGACAACACGAGCATTGCTCAATTCCTGTATACTACAAATAGGTAAATAGGTAAATACTTCCGTACATTAGGGTTGGTATCACAATACTGTCATGTGGTAGCTTTTTCACTTCCATGCTCACTTCTCTGTTTCTTATCACTGCTTTCAAGGAACCAGCAACCTTTCTTCCCTGCTGCACCCTTTGAAAACACTTCTTCCTCTAAACTTCTATCCTTGCTCATCACACTCCCCAAGTACTTAAACACACTCAATTTCTCCATTTCCTCCCCATCTAATCTCACTGTACATTCACTGACTTCACTTCTCTCAAAGACCATCACTTTACTCTTCCCTGCATTCACCTTTAGATTCCATTTCTTACACACTCTCCCAAACTCATTCACCAAGCCTTACAGCTCCCCTTCCTCTTCACTTAACAAAACAGTATCATCTGCAAACAACAGTACAGGGAGTTTCCAAACACTGCCCTCTCTCACTAAGGTCACTCCAACATCCACTACACTACCTTGTATCTCTTTTATAACCCCATCCATACACAGACTGAACAAACATGGAGACATGACACATCCTTGTATCAATCCAACCTTCAAATAGGAAAAATCACTCAGTTCACTATCCACACTCACTGCAGCCTTAGCACCCTCATACATACTCTTCATGGCTTTTGACAACTTCCCATCTACTCCATACATTCCAAACACTTTCAACAATCCTTGTCTAGCCACCCTATCATACATTTTCTCCAAATCCATGAATGCTGCATACAACTTCTTTCCCTTCTCTAGAAACTTTTCCACTGAAGATCTAAGAATGAATATCTGATCTACACAACCTCTTCTTTCCTAAAACTTCCCTGTTCTTCTCCAACTAATTCATCTATTACTTCCATAACTCTGTTAATAAGTATCCTACTTTATACTTTTCCTATTACACTAAGAAGGCAAATGCCCCTATGAATACAATACACTTTTTTTTCCCTTTTTCCTTTGTACACTGGAATAATTATACCTGACTTCCAATCCTCCAGGACTCTACTTTCCTCCCACACCAATCTGCACATCATCCTCATCCATTCTATTACTATCTCTCCCCTATTCTGCAGCATTTCACCACACACTCCATCAATTCCTGAGGCTTTCCCCATTTTAACTTTCTTCACTGCTTCCATAACTTCCATCCTACTAATGTCTTCCTCTCTTCTCACATCCCTCCTTCTCCCAACCATTCCCCAACCACTTTTACTTGCATTACCTGTACTTTCGTTCTCTATGTTCAACAATTCATTAACGTGTTCTCTCCATCTACTCACTTCTTCTCCCTTCTCCACTAGTAATCTACCATTTTTATCTTTCACTCCCTGCCTAACTTCTTTGGCACCCTGTCTCTTTACCTCTTTCCAGAACACTTTCTTATATTCCCTCCACTTTACACTCAAATTCCTACAAAATTCCTTTTAAACTCTCTTCTTACTCTCTCTTACTAATCATTTCACCTCTCTCTTCCTCTCTACACATAACTCTCTCTTCCATCTCTCAACTTCTTCCAAGCCCCTGTTTCTCATCCACTCACTATATGCTTTCTTATTTTGTGCCACAGCCTCTCTCACCTCCTCAGTCCACCATGCTGTTCCCTGTATCCCCTTTCATCTTCTCTTCTCCCCACACACCACCTCACATGCTGCACAAATTTCTTCTGTGAATATCCTGCACACACCTTCCATGTTCCCCATCTGCTCCAATCTATATTTACCCAATTGCTCCTCCACTTCCCTCTTATATTCTGCCTTTTTCCAGACATTTTCCTTGCTTGTATATGTCAGCTAAGGTTTAAATAAGTGCAGCTTAAGCCACATGGACACTTGTATTTGAAGGGGCCAAGTCATGAGGACAATTGTGCCGACAGCATATTAAACTCCATAACTGAAACAGAACAACATTTTGAAACACTAAACAGTACACCCATCACAAACATCAACACTGCTGTGCACACTTTCAATACAATCATACAAAACGCAGACAAAAGACACATCCCTAGAGGCAACAGAAAGAGACACAACCCCAACTTCACACCAGAAATCCAAGGCCTCATCAAACAACAGGACACACTGCGACACTCCCCAACACCCCATACACAAGACACCATACAACAAATACAAGAACTCAACACTCAGATAAACAATAAAATATCAGAACAGCAAACACTAAACTGGAAAAATTACCTCCAAACACTTGACCACAAAACAAACATCAGCAAACTCTACAAAACACTAAACAGCATCACACTTTCCAACAGCAACATCACACAATCACACGCTGCCATCACAACAACAGACACCATACCCTAAAACAAACAACAAGCAAACACTTTCATCAATCACTTTTCACAAGTCAGCCAACGAAACCCCCATCCCGAAGACCGACGTATCATCAGACGTAAGAGACAGTTCCCGACAGACCCAGACTACGCACCTTTCACTTACAACCAGACGAAGCACATCATTAACAACCTCGAGCATTCATCTGCCTGTGGACCAGACAACATAAGCAACATTCACCTTAAACACATAGGACCACAAGGCATACAAGCACTCACCAACATATCAAACTACAGCTACTCACACAACATAATACCCAACATCTGGAAGTATGATAATATCATCACTACCCCTAAACCCAACAAAGACCCCACGTTACCCTCCTCACATCGCCCCATCACACTCCTATGCACCCCCTCTAAAGTCACTGAACGACCAGTACTACAACTAGTCACACCTCACATTCCCCTAGCCCAGTCACAACATGACTTTAGGCCGCTACACTCCACAAACACCCTTCTTACAGACCTTACACGGAGAGTTTTCGATGGCATGAATTCGGCTAGGCCACCACACAGAACACTCTTAGTCACACTAGACATTAGCAAAGCTTTTGATGCCATCCCCCGCCACAACCTCACAAACAAAATACTCAACACAAACATGCACAATAACACAAAAAGATGGGTGGCAAACTACTTAGCAGGCAGATGTGCACATGTAACATTTGCCGGTCAGTCTTCTAACATCAGAAACTTCACAAACGGCGTCCCCCAAGGATCTGTTTTGTCCCCTACACTCTTTAACCTATACATGCACGATGTACCCACACCCCACACACCACAGATACACACAGCTTCCTATGCAGATGATATAACACTTACATGTACACACCAAAACGCAAACACAGCTACACACATAATTCAATCTTACCTCAACACACTACACGAATGGTTCACCACAAACAAGCTCAAAATAGCCCCAGCCATATCTACAGTGACTCTTCTCACAAACTAGAAAGCAGAGCACAGTCACATCCCACACCTCACCATAAACAACAATCCCCTACCACACACACACACACACACACACAAAATCCTTGGTGTAACATACAATACATCAATGTCATTTAAACAACACATCACAAACATTAAAAATAAAATAACACCAAGACTCAATGCTCTGAGGTCACTTGCCCACACAACATTCGGACACAACAAAGAAACCACCACCACAGTATACAAACAATACATACGTTCAGTGATGAATTATGCAAGCCCTGCCTGGGCTTCTAACCTCACCAAAACACACTACAACACTCTACAGACCATACAGAACAAGGCCCTAAAAATAATCACAGGCTGCAAAGCTACTACACCCACAGACCACCTACATCAAGAAACCAAAGTCCTCAAAGTCAAGGACCACCTAGACATGAGAGGCACCCAGTTTCTTGCTGCAGCCTCCAGAAACCCACAACATCCACTATATTACATGGGAGCACATCCACCCACACCAAGGAACACCAAAACAACACCCAGCACACGATACCATACTCATATACTGTCATCTCTCCCCCCTCAGACCAGCTTTCAGAAGCATATCCACGCTCAGATCACTCGCTGCTCCATTCAGTCACTTAAAGATAACACACAGCTGCATGCACGGCCTCCTGACATCCACCCTTCTGAATCCTATCTTCCTCGTGAGGACAGGGTCCACCTGGCCAGGCTGAGATGTGGGCACCATCCAGCCCTCTTAAGCTACCAGAAGAGGCTGGATGACTCCGTCGCTGATGCCTGTCCAGGATGCAACACAGCACCCCATACTATTAAGTACATTATGGAAGACTGCATTGACACAATCACCTATGCCAACAACACAACATACACTTTTTGAGAGCTGTGTGGGAAAGCCCGGTCTCAGCCATGACCTTCCTAAGGGACTCGGGGCTGTTCGGCCAGATTGCCTAGGGAACAACTACTACTACTACTACTCCATATCTAGAACATATTTTCTATCATCTTTTTGTAATTTGTGAAGACATGTACAGTTCAGTGTATGCACTCATATTATCCATCCTTAGCAATCCAATAGTGGAGCTTTGGTAAAACAGTGCCAAATCTAAGTTCTGGGAACCGAGATTAGCTTCTAATTAGATATATCCAGACCTAGTCACTACAGCCAATCTATAAATTCACAAGGTCAAGGAGGATAACCAGCATTTTACACTGAAGTAAAAGTTGATGGCTTGACATATAAGGTATATGCAGGTATTCACTAGGTTTGGGGAAAACATCTTAACAATCTAAATTTGTAACCTAAGTAGTATTTATACCATAAATCCTAGTAATGAATGAGGTTCTAATATGCCAAACATGAAAACCTATGAAAAAAGTATCAAATACATACTTTTAACTTTCTTAGCAATAGTGGAGAGATCCATTGGGCTCTGGATGATTTCATAATAGTCTTTGACATTTTTTTTATTGACAGGCTTCATGAAGGGCCATGACTCCTGCATGGAAAACAGCTTTTGGTTCACAATGTTGTCCAAGATGTAATCGAATGCAACCTGAAAATGTTAAAAAACATTTTATTCTTTTGAAAAAATAGAAGCTTGGATGATGGACAGACAGAGAGAGACAGATAAATACGAGAACCTGAGGTTCTAAACAAATAAATAGCAAACCTGTTGACCTTGGACACTTATCCCCCTCAAAACAGGCCCCTTCTGACTTCACACATGTAGCTCAGCATTCTTTCCACAGCCTGAAACATTCTTCAAAGTTGGTTTTCGGTACCTCCTGCAGGTGCTTTGTCACATTTGTCATGGTCTCTTTTCTCAAATCGGGAACCGGTCAGAAGAGTTCAATAAATGCTCCAGATTTATATCCTTTGTTTATTTTCCCATGCAATTCACATGTATTTACTGTATTATCTGCAAAACAGCTGGGTGGCAAGTGAAGGGTGGAGTGAAGGCAGTCAGATAAAGAATAAATAGGTGGGCACAAGTCATTTAGACAACTGTGAGCAAGGGAGTCATGATAATTCTATGGTACAACACTTCTTTCCCAATCATCAGTTCACTAATAAATGCTCAAGATTTACTTCTTTAGTTTATTTTCCCATGTTTTATGACTAAAATAATAAATAATGTTTAATAAAATGAATTTACCATGTGCATTGAGTACTACTGCAAGACACTTCAATCATGTATGTCACATCTATGGGTTGTGTTTATGAGAAGGTTATGTTTCAAGTAGAACTGTTTCTGTGGCCCTGGATACGAGTTGTATTGTATACACTGCAATGATATAGCCTATATAATAGAGTACAGTATAGATTAGATGTCTGGGTACAATAAGTAACCAAGACGGTAAATTCCCCAAGCTTCCAGGTTAACTGCGAGTGTACTGTGCAGCATTATTGTACTATATCAATAATGCACTACATTTTATGCTTAGTTTTCATCCTTCACTCATGGGAAAGTTTTTAGTTTACAGGGCCGAGACAGTAACACAATATCCTGCTTGACACTGAATGTAGAGCTGATGGAGAGGTACCATGCAATATCTGGCATTTCACTTAATTTGGCGTACAATTTCGCTGAATTACAATGGATAACTGAAAGTGTAGTGTGTGTGTATACATACATACATATAGAGTGGGCACACACAGTACGCGAGTTCAGAGCATGCAAAATGTACAGTGCGCGAGTGACCAAAAATCATAACCATAAAACTCTAAATGTGCAAGTTTAGCCCACAATACACAAGGCAGAGGCAAGGAATGGCCCAAAATTGCTATTTTCCCTGACTTTGCGACCCCCCTCCACACACGATGTGCCAATAGTGACTTAGAGGCTCGTGGGGAAGGTGCTCAAGAGGAGTCTACAGTAAGTTCCAGCCAATAATGACTTCGACAATAACGTTTTCGGCAGTAAGGGTAACTTAGAATAGATTCCCAGTTTCTATAATAATGTTTGGATTCACTTGAATGATGGTTATTTCGCAAATGCCAAGTTGTTATATTGCCAGTATGTCCACAGCAAGATGAGGAATGAAACTGACAAACAAGAAGAGATGAAGGAAATTGCAGAAAACGTGAGCAGTAGCGAGGAGGAGATGGAGGATCCTCCCCTCACCACCTCCCCTGACTCGTCTGCCGCTGTCCCCTCTACCTCCACTGTCCCACCTGACTCACCAGTCGCCTCCACCTCCACAGCCCCACCTGACTCACCTGCTTCACCTGGCATACCTGCAACCCCCACCATAATGACTGTTGCTGCATTCTGGAAGAAATATAACATTCGACAGGCCACAAATTTCTTCGTCAAAGCCTGGAATAATACAACATTGGCAACTGTTAAACAAGCGTGGTGCTGCCGGGGTGGCAGCGAGGGCACACTAAGTGTGTTGCCGCATCTTGGAACCCCTGTTATTAAAAGTCCATCAGGCCTGTTGTCTACTGTTGTTAAGGTGACTGTTAGAGTAGCTATATCTGTGGTGTATGTCTGAAAAATTTTCCCTTTATTATGTCTCTAAGGGTCACAAAATGTCAAGGTAAGAGAAGGTACCGCCCATATGTAATTTTTCCCAAAAGATTATGTATTCACGGTGTGCGATTTCACAGTTCGCGAGAACCAGGACTGCCCATCCACTCACGTACTGTGCGAGCCCACTGAATATATATACTGTACTGGGAAAGGTCCCAGGAATTGATGGAGTGTGTGGTGAAATGCTTAGGTATGGGGGTGAGATTGTTGTGGAGTGGATATGGAAGTTGTGTAGATTGGCTTGGGAAGAGGGAAGGGTTCCAGAGGACTGGAAATCAGGTATAATTGTTCCCTTATACAAAGGAAAAGGGGAGAGAGAAGTATGTGGTAACCATAGGGTTATTTGCCTACTTAGTGTGACTGGTAAAATATATGGTAGAATACTCATTGACAGGGTTATGCATATGACAGAGGAGCTAGTTGGAGAAGAACAAGGGGGATTTAGGAAGGGAAAAGGGTGTGTAGATCAGATATTTGTTCTAAGATGTTTAGTGGAGAAGTATCTAGAGAAGGGAAGGAAAGTGTATGCTGCCTTCATGGACTTGGAGAAAGCTTATGACAGAATAGATAGGCAAGGTATGTGGAAGGTATTAAGAATATATGGAGTGGAGGGGAAATTATTGAGTGCTGTGAAGAGTATGTACGAGGGAGCTAGGGCTACGGTGCGAGTGGATGGTGAGCTGAGTGAGTTCTTTGATCTCAATGTGGGACTGAAACAGGGTTGTGTGATGTCTCCATGGCTGTTTAATATTTACATGGATGGGGTTGTAAAGGAGGTGCAGGGTAGGGCAGTGGATGTGGGGGTGGCTCTAATGAATGAGGGTGAGATTTGGAAGCTTCCAGTGTTGCTGTTTGCTGATGATACAGTACTGTTGAGTGAAGATGAATGGGAGTTGCAAGGTTTGGTGAATGAATTTGGGACAGTGTGTAGGAGGAGGAATCTGAAAGTTAATGTAAACAAAAGTAAAGTTATGGTGTTTGAGAGGAATGAAGTCACAGAGTGTGCAGTGAGGTTGGATGGTGAGGATATGGAGAATGTGAGTGTAGTACCAATATATGTATAGGTATATGGTAGGTAATTAGGGTGACTTTTCCTAGGGTTGCTGACATAATTCATTTTTCCCTATAAGCTCTGTTGTTTGTCCAACACGTTTTTGGTCCAACATGGGACCCATGCATGACATTATTACCACGTTGGATGCGAGGGTACTGTACATAGGAAAGAAAAGGGAACTGTATTTTGTTTTTGCTGATTTGGAGGCCTTTGACATAGTCCCTAGAGAGGTGGTGATGTGGGCAATGAGAAAGCTTGGGATTGAGGAATGGCTGGTTAGGATGGTCATGGCCACAGATGTGGGTGCTTGCACCCAGGTAAGAGTGAATGGAGATTTGTGTGATGAGTTTCCCAAATATGTTGGTGTGCATCAGGGGTCAGTTTTGAGTCTTTTTTTTTCATCATGGTACTTGAAGCCCTCTCATGTGACTTCAGAAATGGACTCCCATGGGAGATGTTGTATGCTGATGATTTGGTGTTGACTGCAGAGAATGAGAGGGAGGCAGAAGAAAGATTTAGGAAACGGAGAGATGGTATGGGGCACAAGGGCTTAACCCTCTCATGCACCATAAGTTTCCAATAAGTTTCTGTGCCAGGCACAAAACCAAAACCCTGTTTAGGCTGCCTCCACTCATGCAGAAAGAAAATTAATTCTAAGGCCAAATTTGCCTTCGAAAATGTTTGTAGTTATAAATAGTTGCCCATCATCTTAGCTGATGTTTATTCTCTCGCAAAAAAAAAAAAATAAATAAATAAAAATAAATAAATAAAAAAAATAAATGTACAGAAATGAAGTGAGAATAAACCTTATTTAGGTGAAAACTAGCTTCTAATAAATTCCCAACATCACTGCACAATATTTTTCCCAGGACATGCAGTTGCAAAGTATATGTCTATATGCAGAACTTCACGAGCTTTCTAATGAGCACAGGGTATTTTGATACGCCCAATAGTTTTCAAGTAAATAAAAAACAACTAAAAATCACCTAAAAATTATTTGTTTATCAATTTGTATGTTATTATTTAGACTGTAACTAACATATATATAAATTATTTACAGTTTTGTATCCCAAAGGTTAAGGAAGCCCATGATATAATACAAATTGTTATAACCCTTATTGTTATTGAGAAAATGAATTTTGGGAAGTTAAGACGGGCTGGACGCAGTAACAGCACAGATGCTCGTGCCTGTAAGCTGAGTATGTTTGTGCTTCCAAACTTTTCCCAAAATAATTTGCACAAAAAGGTTATTTTGCTTTACAAAAGCATGCATAAAAAATCATCAGATTGCTCATGCCTTCTTCAGATTTTTTATGCGACCTATACTTTCCGAGTAAAATGCCTGAGAGAAAAACAATGCACCACATTTACCCTGTAAGAATATATAGTAAACACACACATTTATACCTTATACATATATAGTATAAAAACTAGACAAATAAGCTGGTTACTCACATCCTCTAGCAGTGCTGTAATGCTTCCAGAACGTAGAGATGGAGTTGCAGAGAGGAGGAAAGGTACGATCACAGCATACGTGTGTGTGTGTGTGTGTGTGTGTGTGTGTGTGTGTGTGTGTGTGTGTGTGTGTGTGTGTGTGTGTGTGTGTGTGTGTGGTGTGATTTACTGCTGTATGCTTTCATCAGTATAGTACTGATGAAAGCATGATCCTCTGCAGAGAGGCACATCATAAACAGGACATATATAGCTGGGGTCCTTCCTCCTCTTGTGCAAATAGCACAGCAAACACCGCAGCCTCTTCCTGCCGGGGATTTTATCCAGGCTGTGGTACAGACTAGAGTCCAAGCATGTCTTATGGTTGACATATCGACGGTGATTGGATGGCGGTGCTCCCCCATCTGCTTGCCTCCATACTCCTGCTGGAGATGCAGTGGCAGTAACTGGCCGAGTTACACCTGACAGACCAGCTACTGCAGGAGGTGGAGTGATGGTTGCAGGTAAAGCGAGGGAAGCAGTTGATGAAGTGATTGCTGCAGGTACTACTGCTGCTCATTGTGAGGGAAGGTCAGGTGCATGGTGGAGAACACTCGATGCAGGCCACTCCTCCCCCCGGAATGCCAAGAACTTGTGGCATAGGTGCTCTTGGAATTCAAGGAGAGTCATAGGCCTACTGGTGTTCTTTTTGTGCAGGATGCAGGCACTGAAGAGGTCCATGTGAATGAAAGAAAAGGAAATTTCTCTGTCCACTTGACCGTTCTCCTTTGGGTGGGGTTGTACTGGATCATCTGATCGAAATGATCCACCCCGCCCCTGTGCTGATTGTAGTCCTCCACCATGACTGGCTTGTTCACGGTCTTGATGATGTGGTGGAATTTGCGGTGTGGACCCTTGACCTTCCCATGTACCTGCTTAGGGACGATGGTGTCGCTGTGGAAAGTGGACACCATACTTATGATACGCTTGGCTTTCCAAAGCAACGCCATCACACTGCCCTTGTGCCTAGCTTCCACTCCATCATAAGCAAGGAGTTTAGCACTGCTGATGTCCTGCAGCTCCCTTGGTGCTCCCCTTGCATGCCGTAGTGCCGCACACAGACTTTCTTGCTGAAATAGTGATACAGAGTTGTAATAATTATACATATACAACTTGTATCCTTTGTCCTTTGAAGGTTCGATGAGGCTCCACAGTATTTTCAAGGGATATCTTCTCCCCCATGTATATTTCAAAGTTCCAAATGTAGCCACTCTCTGCCTTGGCCAAGACGTAATAATGTAGCCACTCTCTGCCTCGGCCAAGATGTAAAGTTTGATGGCATACTTTTGGAGTGTCAATGGGTTATATACAAAGAGGGAGAGCCGTTTCTTCCAACCCAGAGATCCCTCATCCAGGCTCAGATGTTCACATGGGATGTATACCTCCCTGAACCTCTGAAGGAGATACTGCATCACTGTGCAAATCCTTACTAACCGGTCTTGACTGTCCTTGGGTACGGCGAGACTATTGAAAGCATGAAGGTGTTTTCAGGATGGCCCTGAAGCGCTTTCCACTCATCGTCCACCGAAATATGGGGTAATCATGAACCTCCGTGGACCGCCAATAGTGTCTCATGGTTGGCTGGTCACAAATCCCCATAAGAAAGTATAACCCGAGGAACCTGGCTATCTCCTCTTCATTGCGGAAGTACCATGCACCTAGTGCAGTCTCCAGAAATTTTGCATAGTTGCTTGTCTCCACCATCAGGTAGGTCAGCAACTCCCTGGCAAAAAAAAAGTTGGAAATATTGGACTGGAGTTGCTGGTGCTGCCACTGTCAAACTTGGAGTTTCAGTGAAGGGACCAGCATTAGCTGTAAATGACCCAGAACTCCAGGCACCACCCTGACGGTCTTCACCTGAGGAAATGTTTGGCTGTGTATGTGTGTGGTGCACACAACCCCAAGCCAGACAACTACCTCTCAGCCGCCCACCACTACCTCGCCGAGGCTCACGCCACCCTCATCTTTGTGGTGGTGATGGAGATGGTGATGATGATTGTGTTGATGATGGTTGTGCTGATGAAGGTTCTGGCGATGGTAGTGGTGGAGATGGTAGTGGTGGAGATGGTGGTGGTGGAGATGGTGGTGATGGAGATGGTAGTGGTGGAGATGGTGGTGGTGGAGATGGCTGTGGTGGAGATGGCTGTAGTGGAGATGGTTGTGGTGGAGATGGTTGTGGTGGAGATGGTTGTGGTGGAGATGGTTGTGATGGAGATGGTCGTGGCAGAGATGGTTGTGGTGCTGATGATGATGATGATGGCTGAAATTCAGGGGGAATGAACTCTGAAGGGGACAGTGACTTTGGTGATTTGGCAGGGGAAGATGAGACAGATGTATCTTGGATGGGTGGTGAAATGTGGGCAAGCTGGAGTGTAGTGAGAGTATAAGGAGATTGTGGGGGTAATGAGCTCTGTGTTTGCAGTGGGGGGATGGAAGAGATGTTGCAATAAGAGGCAGCTGTCCCCACTGTGGTGGTGGCAATGGCAGTGCCAGTGGTGATAGTGGTAGTACCAATGGTGGTAGTGGTGGTGATAATGTGGGTGGCCTAGATCGTGGAGGGAGGTTTATCACATCGCCTGGGGGAAGGATTAGCTCTCTGTCTCCCCACTCCCTCTCTCCTCCTCACCCCAGTCACTCTCAAAATCACTCTCCCCAGATTCTTTGTCTGTCCTCCTCACTTTCAGTTTCAATGAATAAATATTTCAGGTACTCCTCCTGGGATAACACTTTCCCTGCCACTGTGGTTAGTTTCTGTATTGAAAGGGAATGGTCACGAGCAGTTGTAGATTTGAAATTTGGATTTCTCTGAAAAACTATAAAACACACTTTTACACCTTCTTCACTGACACACTGCACTATATAATACACCATCACTATAACATAAGTGAGGTATGGACGGGTGACGTATTAGAAAACGAGGAATAAAATGGCCAGCTGTGTGCTAACACACCCTCCTTGCCTGACTGCTGAGAGGACACTGAACTAATAATAGGCCACTTGTCCTTGTGACAGGCTTGAGAGTGTTGTCATATATTTCCCTCAGAGGCTCAGACCTGGCTACTCTAATCTATGACTCACCAAAATCTGACACATCTTCAGCCACAGAAAAAGTTATTACAATGATTTATAGGGAAAGTGCATCATAGTGCATTATTGATTACTCTTCAGACTGAAAGTACTTTGACTACCTTTGCATCATCATGCACAAGGGGGTCAAGAGAAACTGCTGATAAAACAAAAGTGGTGATATCTAGGATTGGTGGCAATACTGTCAAAGAAGAGGGAGAGTCGCCATGCGCAATTTGCCATCTTGTGCGGTGTTTGTGATAACATGGGTGCATAAGAGATGTAGTGGTATTAGAGGTAGACTGCGAGATAAAGCTGTTTTTATGTGTGCGGCGTGTCAGGGAGAGCAGGCAGAGGTTGCCGGCATGAAAAGATTGAACTTGCTGGTGCGTCTCTTGAGTATGTGGAAGAGTTTTGTTATTTGGGAGACATGTTATGTGCTGGAGATGGGGATGGAGCTAGCTCCGTGGCTATATTTAAAGTGATTGGGAGAACTTCAGGGAGATGTTGCCTCCCCTGACACTGAGAGGGCTCTCCCTGTGTGCTAAGGGATCTTTGTGTGCAGCATGAGTTAGGAGTGTAATACTGTATGGCAGTGAGACCTAGGCACTAAAGGAGGAGGATATTTGCAGGCTCAAACGTACAGAAATAACAATGATTTAGGTGGTTGTGTAGTACGTCCCTGCATGAAAGGCCTGGGGGAGGGAGGTTTACGATGGAGGAGTTGAGAGGTAGAATGGGACTGGTGTGTATAGGTGTTGTGATAGGGAGAGGTAGATTGAGGTGGTTTGGGCATGTGGAGAGGATGGGGGATAATAATTGGGTGCAGAAGGTGAGAAGCATTAATATTGGGGGTGGGGCTGTGAAGGGTAGACCAAAAAAGACGTAGGATGAGGTCATTGTGACTTCAGGGTTAAGGGACTGAACAGAGAGGCTGCCATATATCGAGCAGCATGGACAGCCACCATTAAGTGACCAAGGCGGACACATGCAAGCATGTTGGAGCATTCAAAAACAAAACAAAAAATGAAACGAACCCATCCACATTACCATACAGTATTTAATCCTGATTTCGCATACCTCATCTACCTTCCCCATTTCCTTTATTACTCTTCCTTTTCTGTCCACTTCCTTTATCCCTCTTACTTAAATTTCATTTCGTTTATAAAGGCTCCAATATGCTTGCATGCGTTGGCCTCGGTCACCTAACGGCAGCACTCCCTACTGCTTGATCTCTGGCAACCTCACAATTTAGTCCCTCATCCCTGACGTCACAGTCAATGACCGTCCTAGGTTGGTCTACCTCTTCCAACCCTATCCCTAACATTAACACTTCTCACTCTCTGTACCCAGCTGTCATCCCCCATCCTCTCCACAGGCCCAAACCATCTCAATTTACCTCTCCTCAGCACATCAATAAACTCCAGTCCTGACCTAACTCTGAAATCTTCCATCATAAACCTAGTCCCCCAGGCCTTGCATTCAAGGACACACTGCACAACCACCTAATCATTGTTATTTCTGTATGTTTGAACCTGTGAATATCCTCTTCCTTTACTGCCCAGGTCTTACTACCATACAGTATTGCACTCCTAATGCATGCCACATACAAAGATCCCATTGCACAGAGGGAGAGCTCTCTCAATGTCAGGAGAGGCAACAGCTCCCTGAACTTCTTCCAACCACTCCTCACTCTAGCCACAGAGATAGCTCCAGCCCCACCTCCAGCACATAACATGTCTCCCAAATCACAAAATTCTTCCACACACTCAAGACTCATCAGCAAGATCAATCCTTTCAAGCCCAACAATCTCCACATGCTCTCCCTGACACACAGCACATGATGAAATCAGATTTTACTTACAGTCTGCCTCAATTACCACTACATCTACTACATAACCAATGATCACAACCAGTGCACAAGATGGAACTACTTCCGATCTCCTTGTTGCAAATTGCACATGGCCACTCTCCCTCTTCTTTGACAGCACACCAACAACCCTACATACCATCACTTTTGTTTTATCTGCACTTACTCTCATGCCCTTGTGCCCCATACCATCTCTCCACTTCCTAAACCTTTCGTCCACCTCCTTTTCACTCTCTGCAATCAACATCAAATCATCAGTATACAACATCTCCCACTAGAGTCTACTTCTGAAGTTATGTGACAGGGCTTCAGGTACCATGCTAAACAACAAAGGGTTTAACCCCTTCGTGCCCGGGATGTGTGTGTTTATGTTCGCAAAACGATCAGTAACGCCGCCCATCACATAGCCTTTTACGCCCCATAGCATCTGTATGTATTGGTATGCAGTTTATTGGCTTATATGCATTCTCTGTGCTTGGTATACTTCACTGGGAAAGAAAAATATGCTCCACCCACCAACCAATGACAGCTCAGACAAATGATATCATCTGAAATGTCACTGGTTACCATAGAGTTTTATTGGCTCCTACTTTGTACCTGGTTCTCAGTTTGTGTTTGGCACTTGAGGAGGCAGGATTATGTCGCTAGTCATATCTATGCATTGCCATATTTGGAATTTGTGATTTTTGTCTGTGACTGTTTTCAGGAATACGTAGCCATGCCAGACAGCAGTGATGAATATTCTGATGCATCGTATGTGCCAGAAAGAGTCCAGTGGGGATGATAATACTGACAGTCAGTTATCACTACGTGATAATGAATTATGCAGGGAAGATGACCCGACTGAGTAGAGTGGGTGGAGGTTTCTGGTGGACATTTTTGCAGACCACCAGCCAGACGCCATTCCCGCCTTCAGTGACGATGCTGCCCAGGATATGAGGCCCCCTACTCTGCTATCCCTGGGGCTGCTTTTAGTCATTTTCTTGATGATGACGTGACATCAAAATTGTGTTCATGGGTGAATGTGAGGGCTGATGTGTACTGGGCTGTGAATCCTGGTAAATGTAAAGTACATGGCCTAAAGTGGAGACCAGTTACAACTGATGAAATGTATGTTTTCAAAGGACTATTGAAGGTGATGGGGGTGTTACAGTACCCAGATATGCACATGTACTGGTCTCACAGTCTGTGTTATGGAGGCCCAAAAATATTTTGTAGTGATGTGATGAGCAGGAACAGAGTTCTTTATTTTGATGTTTTTGATATTTTCCTCTGCCGTGACTGTGAAGAAAAATGACCAACGCACCCGGATTGAACCCTTTTCGGAGCTACAGAGGGAGAGATGTCAGTCAACGATGCGACTAGACAAGCATGCTGCAATTGATGAGGCACTAATTTTGTAGAAAGGACGTCTTGCATTTAGACAGTTCATAAAAGCATAAAGAGCACATATTGGCATCAAAGTGTTTGTATTGTGTCCTCCTGGTGATAGGTGTGATGGTTATTCCAGGAATTTTGAAATCTACTACAGCAAGGGAGAGTTCAAAGTAGAAGGCCCCACAGCAAAAAACCTCACCATATCAGAAGACACTGTTGTGCACACTGCACCTCATAAAAGATTTATTAGACCATGGTCGACACATTGTCACAGATAACTGTATACTAGTCTCCGACTTAATGATTGCTTGCTAACGCGTAACACAATGGTGACTGGGGTAATGAGAAGTGGCAGAGGGCCTCCCAAGAATATTATGACAGAGAAGTTGGAAAGGCACCAATCAGTGTTTGGAAGGCAAGAAAATACATCCATCGTGAAGTACCAAGACAAAAAAAGTTACAGTAATTATTACAAAATCTACAACTGGCATAGTTGAGAAATGTACGACACACTTTGGAGAAAAAACTTTATTCTACAATAAAAACCTGCATATTAAGAAATACGATACAGTAGTAGAATGGAAAGCGTAGATATGGCTGACCAATTGCTGGAGCCATATGCTTTTAAAAAGAAGAGCCTTGCCTGGTTCAAGAAACTTGGGATTCACTTCATATTTCGCATTCTCCTAAATTCATTCATTGTGTACAAAAATGGCTCTCAGTACAAAGGGGAATTTCTTCAGTACATAAAGAATGTCAGTCAGCAGTGGTCGCGTGAGCACAGTCGTGGTGCTGAGGCTTTCATCAGACAGGAGGAGGCCATGAAAAAGAGAAAGCCTATGAAGGCAGACAAAATAAAAGAACTGAGTCATGTCTGCGTCCACCAAGAGAAGTAGGGGAAGCAAAAGAGATGCCAAGTGTGCACCCAGAAGGAAGAGAAGAGGAAGAACACTGTCTACTACTGGGTCCCTGGGGATTCAGGTCTGTGCTCCATGAACCACTTCAGGGTGTGGCACACTGAAATGGGAGAGGAATCACAGCAAGGGCCAAGTGGCGTGTCATGAAAGCCAAGAAAAAACTAGAACACCCCGACACTTTCTTCATCAAGCCCTCCACACCCTCCGACTTACAGTAAGATGTGTGTATGTAACGAATATATATGTTATATGTTTTGCATTTATAAGGAAAGTGAACACAATGACATTTCATCGAAGACAAAATAAGTATTTTCTGTTAAGCATTCTTTATCCACATTTTTGGTCGCGAGGGTGGGATGGGCAGGCTACATGACGCCCTGCGACATGGGTGTGAAGAGGTTAAGGCTGACCCCTGATGCACAGCAACATTCACAGAAACCTCATTACTCAAACCTCCATTCACTCTCACCTGGGTGCAAGTACCAACATACATAGCCATAACTACTCTAACCAGCCACTCCTCATTGCCCACTTCACCACCTCCCTAAGGACTCTGCCTTACTTCCTTGTTTTTGTATACAGTAAACCCTCGATATACTAAACCCTCTTTTAATGAATTTTGGTTTTAATGATCACCTTAAGCTGGCCGAACATTATGTTCATTTAACTAATTTTGTTTGGTAAAAGAATGGACATGCGGGAAACACCAACCATTGTGGCGTCCCCCCCCCCTACACACACACACACACACACACACACACAGACTTCTCCGCATCCCACAGAACAAAGCATCAGTCTCTGGGTGACCAGCATTGTTAGAGGCACCATATATACAGCATTCATTGAGAAAAAAAGGCCATTTAGACATAGCTATATGTTACTGCGTATGACCATACAGCCGAACTATGCTCTATATCTAACAATCTTTGTTCAATAAAAGCCACGATGCCTGAGAAATTACAGATCAGCATGGTGTTCACCTTTAACGTCAAGGATTTGGCACCAATTAGTTCGTTACATCAAGAGCATACTATACCATCTCTTGACTCTCATATCAAGTACTCTTCAATAAAAATTCTATTGTATTTGTGCTCTCTCAACATTCTTTTTTTTTTTTTTCTTTTAGCCTCTGACTACATCAACTTTATCTTCTCGTTTCATCCTCATTTACATCTCTCCTACTGAATTTTTTTTTTTTTCATTCTTCGTTATTAGTGAGTCTCTATGAAACATCTAAAATTTTCCTTGGCAACACATACCATTTTCAGTTCCACACTTATTGGTCTGGTCTCCCCCTTCTTGTACTGGCCTAACCATCTTACTTCCTCAGTCTATTGTCCCCAATCTTTGCCTTCATTATTAACCCGCTGCGTGCCACTGCCGTTTTAAAACGGTCAGACATAATCCGCGGGCAGTGCCAGTGCCGTTTTAAAACAGTCTAAAATAAAAAACTTCACTGTGACTGCATTTTTCAAGATTCACGGGTAAAAATTGGCAGGCATGTAAGGTAACTGTTCCTCTACCATCCCCCAGGCTGTCAAGGCCATACACTCATTCGCTCCCCCCCTCACGCTCGCTCTGCCTCACTCTGCCTGTTTGCCTCACACAGTGCTGTACATAGTGAGGGCATTTTGTAAATATTTTCATGTAAGTGTAAGTTGTAAATACTTTCTTGTAAGTGTAAGGACTATACAGTGAAGTCAAGTTGTAAATACCTTCTTGTAAGTGCCAGGACTGTACAAAATGAAGTCAGGTTGTACCCATCTTCAAGTTAGTGTAAGATAATGCATTCACAGTGAGAAAGACGCAAACTGTGATAGATGCTGAAGTAATGAATAATCAGAAAAGAGTACTGAACATTTCTATAAATTCCCAGCATAAATACATGAGTATACCTTATATAGGAACCGGCTTTCTCTCACATACGTGGTAAGCGTGAGAGAGCAGCTATACCTGTACACGAGTATGCCCAATAAAACTCATTTCCAAGCCTCGGTGAGCATTTTAATGGCGAGATTCGTTGTTTCCACATCAAAATCTATCATTCTAGCCAAAAAAAATAAAAAAAAAAAGGCCGGCACTGGGGTGACTGAGGGCTAAAAATAGCCGGCACGCGATGGGTTAACCCTTTAACCGCGGGTGTCATTCCAGAATGACATTCCAAAAACTGGACCAAACCGCGGGTGTCATTCTCGAATGTTTGTGAATATTTTGAATACCCCGCGTTTTTTCCGTGCGCCAATTGTTTCAAGGGAGAGTAGCTATTAAGTTCTTTCACTCCAGCCGACCCCCACCTCCCTCCTCCCCCCCCTGGGGCCCCACCTCCCACCCCCTGGGCCCCCCACCCCACCCCGGACCAAACACGCATCAGTATCTCTCCAGCTGTGTGAGTGAAAACACTGCTGATGTGGAAGTGAAGTGCGGGCAATTACAGTGCCTTTTACCTGCCTCAGTGAACACAGAGTGGGTGTTTATCGTATGTGCAGTGTTCATATATGTTTATAGTATTATTATCAGAATGAGGTTGGCATTTGGTAATGGTGTATGAGCGAAGGTAATGGTGTGTGAGCGAAAAAGTGATTTTAGATCGCTCACTTCTAATGGCACTGCCCATCCAGTGATAGTCAAAGAAATCATGAAACCTACATCATTGCAAAGCTGAAGGTTAGTACTTTCTAATGGTACCTCATTTTTCGCTCTAGATTCATTCTGTGCAGAGTTATAAAGGTTTAAAGTTTGTTTACATTTTGGTCGAAACCCCCGCGGGAGAGGACAGTCGGGGCAAAACAATGCCCGCAGTTAAAGGGTTAATGCCACTCAACACTTGCCTAACTCTTTCCATTTCCTCTTTAATCCTAATCTGTTTTATTTTTTGTAGTAGTAGTAGTAGTAGTTGTTCCCTACGCAGTCTGGCCGAACAGCCCCGAGTCCCTTAGGAAGGCCATGGCCAAGACCGGGCTTTCCCACAGAGCTCTAAAAGAGTGTATGTTGTGTTGCTGGCGTAGGTGATTATGTGCAATGCAGTCTTCCATAATAAGCTTAATAGTATGGGGTGCTGTGTTGCATCCTGGACAGGCATCAGCGACGGAGTCATCCAGCCTCTTCTGGTAGCTTAAGAGGGCTGGATGGTGACCACATCTCAGCCTGGCCAGGTGGACCCTGTCCTCACAAGGAAGATAGGATTCAGAAGGGTAGATGTCAGGAGGCCGTGCATGCAGCTGTGTGTTGTCTTTAAGTGACTGAATGGAGCGGCGAGTGATCTGAGTGTGGATATGCTTCTGGACGCTGGTCTGAGGTGGGCGAGGGGGAAGAGATGACAGTATTTGTGTAAGGTATCGTGTGCTGGGTGTTGTTTTGATGTTCCTTGGTGTGGGTGGATGTGCTCCCATGTACTGTAGTGGATGTTGTGGGTTTCTGGAGGCTGCAGCAAGAAACTGGGTGTCTCTCATGCCTAGGTGATCCTTGACTTTGAGGACTTTGGTTTCTTGATGTAGGTGGTCTGTGGGTGTAGTAGCTGTGCGGCCTGTGATTATTTTTAGGGTCCTGTTCTGTAAGGTCTGTAGAGTGTTGTAGTGTGTTTTGGTGAGGTTAGATGCCCAGGCAGGGCTTGCATAATTCATCACTGAACGTATGTATTGTTTGTATACTGTGTTGGTGGTTTCTTTGTTGTGTCCGAATGTTGTATGGGCAAGTGACCTCAAAGCATTAAGTCTTGGTGTTATTTTATTTTTAATGTTTGTGATGTGTTGTTTAAATGACATTGATGTATTGTATGTTACACCAAGGATTTTGTGTGTGTGTGTGTGTGTGTGTGTGTGTGTGTGTGTGTGTGTGTGTATTTACCTATTTGTAGTATACAGGAATTGACCAATGCTCGTGTTGTCCTGTCTCCATATCCACATTTATCAAGTCTACCTTTACACACATGAATGTTTTTCTCATGCACCACCTCTCTGTCTAAGTCTTTCCAAATATTTAAGAATATACCTAATTGTGATATACACGGAATGTACTATGCTCGTGGGTTTCCGTCGCTGTTTCTCAATAAGTCGAATTTAACTTTAACCCCTTAACCGCGGGGCGTCACTTTCGTGACGCTTGGGAGCAAGGGATCATACAGCGGGTCGTCACTTTTGTGATTCTGTGTTATTTTGAATTCACCCGGGCTTCCAAATGGGGGCTTGTATCATCTATCAGTACTGCCAATGTCCAACACTAGTCAGCACTCCTAAACTCATCTGTACTCACATCCATTGTTGACAATTTAGCCATTTCTCCCCGTTCTTGACTCCCCTCCCTACCCCCCTCCATTACACTATCCTCTCGCCTGCCCGGCCGTGCTACGCTAAGTAAATCTTCCCTGGAATTTTTCACTAATTTCATCCATTGAAATAAGCCCTATGCCCTATTCTTATACCAAATAATATATACAAGAAAGAAATAAGGTAAGTGAGAGTGCCATACACCTGGAATTGGCTAATTATCACCTGACAACACCTCACGTGCACTCGTTCGCTAATTTTCGCTGTTTTTTTCCCCTTGAAATATGCCACATAATCTATTTTCGTAATAAATATACATATAAGGAGGGAAGGGAGAAGCCTAAGTGATATTTACATTCACCTGGAACTACCTAATCTATAATGTATTGTCTAGATTTCCTGCCAGTCATTTCGGTGAAATACATAGCTGTTTCAAGAGCTACGTTGGTAGTGCTGAATAACCCTCAAGTAGGCCTCAACCCGGGCCAGCTGTCCTTTATCATTTCTCTCTCAGATTCCGAAGAGGAGGTACGGCTCATCCTCATGCTCACTTCAGGGCCTTTTTTCACCCCCATGCAAGGGCCCTGTGACCTTTACCCCCTACTAAACCTCGTGTGGAAAGAGGTAAAGGGCTGACAATTGATAAAAGAGTGACTACGATCTTTCTATTGAGTAAAACAGTGCAAGTGGAATTGTAAATAATGTGTAAACAGCAAGTGAAAGTAATGAATGTAAATATACGTGAACAATGGAAAAAAGTTTTATAAGTTACTTCAAGTGACAGTGCATAACACAGTGTAAATAAAATAGAAATGTAAATAACGTAAATAAAAGAGAACGTAAATAGAAATGTAAATGAGTAGTATTATAAGAATACGATTATATACCCTAGGAGTAATGAAAGTGAAAGTTTCACTATAGCATGTCTGAATACTATGAGTTATGAGAGTGAAGATGAAAGTGACATTCACTCTCAATGCCAGTATACAGGACGAGAAAGTGAATGCTACGTATTTTACTGAAAGAAATTGAATCCCTACAGTGGCAATAAACTAATACTACTGAAGGAAACTTATGGATAAAGACTGTAGATATATATAAGTGTTATATAGTAATAGAAATATAAAGTGTGAGGGGTTTTATGAATAATAAATGACAGAGTACCAAGAGCGAACTAGCGCAAGTGCGGCGGTCAGACGCGCTCATAATTTTCATTGCTTTCACAGTGGGTTTTTTTTTGGAGTATGGATCCCAAACTACTTGAAAATCATAGAGTAGTATTTATAGTGTTAATATCTGGCTGTGGTAATCATATTACGGGTTGTCGGGAAGTGTAAAGTGGAGACTTCGTTACCCAACTTCAGAGGTCTCCACAAGTCCTACAGTAACTGACGAAGGCTCAACAAACATTCCAGGAGAAAGCTGAAGGTATGTGCCATAAGCATATATAATTTTAATATTCTAGGACTAATAACTGATTTTTGGCAAATATTTTTTGAGAGTCTGTCGGAGCCCGAATAACCCCGCGGCATACGCAAAACATCGGTAAACATGCCCGCGGTGTAGGGGTTAAACTCGTTTAAGTTTTTTGACTGGACGATCTCTTTGTCCAGGCTATTCCATAAGTCTATACTTCTGTAAGGAAAGCTATATTTCTTGATATCCTTCAAGCAGCTTGACTTTTTCAATTTCATTCCATGTCCTCTTGTTGCTCTCTTATCCCATACAAACAGATCTTCTTTGTCAATTTTATCTACTCCCACCATGGTCCTGAACACCACAATCATGTCTCCCCTCTTTCTCCTTTCCTCTAACGAAGGCAAATCCAGTTTCTCCAGCCTCTCTCTGTATGACAGGTCTGTCAGACTGGGGACCATCTTGGTTGCTGTTCTTTGTATTCTCTCAATCTTGTTTATATCTTTCTTTTTGTGTGGGCACCACACTACCGCTGCATATTCTAACCTGGGGCGGATCATGGCCACTATCAATTTTTTCATCATTTCCTCATCCATATAATGAAATGCTACTCTTATGTTAGTCAAGAGCTTATAAGTCTCTCCAACTATCTTGTTAATGTGCTTTTCTGGTGACAAACTATCTTGGACCAGCACTCCCAAATCTTTCTCTTCTCTCCTTTTTGTGATTAATTCATTACCCCAAAAATAATTCAGTGATGGTCTCCTGGTACTTTTACCCATTTCCAATATTTTACATTTCTTTACATTAAATTTCATTTCCCACGTCCGGCTCCAATTGTGTATCCTATCCAAATCCTCCTGCAGTATTTTACAATCCTCCTCAACCTCTATCTTCCTCAAGATCTTTACATCATCAGCAAACAGACTCGCATAACTGTTCACTCCATCTACCATATCATTTACGTAAATCAGGAACATTGCTGGCGCCAACACTGAGCCTTGAGGGACTCCACTTGTTACTTCCCTCCATCCAGACATCTTTTCCTTTATTATTGTCCTCATTTGTCTCTCTCTCAAAAAGTCTCTCATCCATTCCAGAAGTTTCCCCTTTAGTCCTCCTATATATTCTAGTTTCCACATTAGTCTCTTATGAGGTACCTTGTCAAAGGCCTTCTCTAAGTACACACAATCCACCCAACCATCTCTCTCCTGTACCACATCAATCGCTCTAGAGTAAAAGCTCAACAAGTTTGAAACACATGACCTTCCACTTCTGAATCCAAACTGACATTCAGCCAAAATATTCATCTCTTCCAGATATTTTATCCATCTGTCTTTCAGGATTCTCTCACACAATTTTGCGACCATGCTGGTTAGAGACACTGGTCTATAATTCAGGGGTTCTTCCCTGTTTCCTCCCTTGTAAATTGGTACCACATTTGCCCTCTTCCATTCTTTTGGCACTTTCCCCTCTTCCAGTGAGCATACAATTAAGCTGTGAATTTTATTCGCCAGTTGTTCTCTGCATTCCTTCAGTACCCAATTAGAAATTCCATCAGGTCCTGGGGCTTTCCTTACATCTTGAGTTTCCAGTAATTTATACACTTCCTGCACCTCCACTTTTATATCTTTCATCACCGGAACATTTCTAATCACTCCCTCCACTTCCACAAGCTCCTTTTCTTTAGTGAAAACTGACTAGAAACATTTGTTCATTATTTCTGCTTGCATTGCCGCATCCTTAAAGACCTCTCCATCTACTTTCAGCTTGGTGATTCCTTCGTTTTGTTTCAGTTTGCCATTAACAAATCTATAAAACAGTTTGGGTTCATCCTTGCATTTGTCAATTATACCTTTTTCAAAATTCCTTTCTTCTTCTCTACGTATTCTTGTGTATTCATTTCTTGTTCTTTTATATTCTTCCTTTGTTCTGTCGTTACCTCTCTTTCTCCAATTGTTCCACGCCTTATCTCTCTCTTTTTTTGCTATCATACACCTTCTATTAAACCACTCCTTTTTCCTGTTTTCTTTCCCTCTTACTCTTGGTACAAATTTTTCCACTCCCAAATTATAGAGGTCTAGAAAGATATCCCACTTCCTCTGTATCTCTCTAGTTTCTCTGAATTTTCTCCAATCCGCATTTTCAAAAAAGTTTCGCAATCCTGTAAAATTTGCTTTGCCAAAGTTGTATCTTCCCTGTCTATGAAGTTCGTCTCTTGGCTCGACGTTTCCTATTAACATCTGGAACTCAATGACCACGTGATCACTTTTTCCCAAAGGACAGAGATATTCCAATGATTCTATTACATCGGGTTCTTTGGTGAACAGTAAATCTAACCTTGCTGGTGTGTCCTCACCTCGAAACCGTGTCTCTTCTTTGACCCACTGCGTCATCACATTATTCATTATTATATTTAATAACATAGTGCCCCACGAATCCTCGTCGCCTCCCGAGTACCATTCCTCCCAGTTCACCTCTTTACAATTAAAGTCACCCACCAAAATTATATTACTGCTTTTCTCAATTATTTTTTGCAAATAGCTAGCCATATCTGACAACATCTCATGGTATTCGTCATCCTTCCATGCTCTCGTCTTTGGGGGAACATACACTACCGCCATATCTCTCTTAACATTCTCTCCAGTTTCTAATTTCATATATATCACTTCAGCCCTGCCTTCTCCCATTTCCACAGTATCTACATTTATGTTGTTCTTCACTGCTATCATCACTCCTCCTCCCTTTTTTTCTTTTCTGTCTTTTCTCCACAGTTTGTATTTACCATCTCCCAAATGAACATCAATATCTTCTCTTAATTTGGTCTCTACAAAGCACATGACATCAGGTTCATGTTCTCTCAAGAAATCATTAATTTTGATCCTTGTCGATATGAAACCATCAACATTAGTATATATCACCTTCAAATTATTTTTGACATTATTAATACCCTCTTCTCTCCTACTCTCTGTCCATACCACTTCCTCAACTTCTGATCGTTCACAACCATCCCCCCTAGTTTCCATCACTTCTATTTCCTTAAATACCATTTCCTTACTTTCATATCCAATACTCTCCAAAAAAAAGTATTACGTTCTTCCTCTGTCCTCTTATCATTTTTTTCCTTTACTTCTTCCTTTAATGATTTTAAAACTTCTCTTTCTTCTTCATTCAGATCTTTTCTTATTATAATATTTTCCATCCCCGCCTCTTTGCTTAATTTCCAGGTCACTTTAAGTATCTCATTTATTACACTTTCTGATGTAAACTTGACTCTCATTGGTCTTGTTTCCCCTTTCTTATAAGGTCCTATCCTCCTTACTTCCTCAATTTCTTTTACCCACTTGTCTCCTTCGGGGTCAATCTTGCCTAATATTCCTCTCACCATGTTCGTGTCTCTCTCGAGTCTTGCGAACCTAACCTTTTCTTCCTCTTCCCTGTTTCCAAATACTACCACACATCTGTTCCTTTCTACAGTTTCTCTCACTATTTTCTCTTTTTTCTTCAGTATTTTCACTACCTTTTCTTCCATTTCTTTCTTGTTCATTTCCCTTTCTTCCTGGATGATCTCTCTTAAGCTGACCACTTCTTTCTGTTCTTCTTCTACGTGTGCCCACTTTGCCTTATGTTCTTCTAATACATTACTCACCTTCTCCGTTTTATTAGTACTCTCTTCAAGTTTCCTCCTCAGTTCAACATTTTCCCTCTTCAAATTCCTAATCTCTTCATTGGCTGTTTCGTTGGACTGGATTAGACTCTGTATGGTGGTTTCCGTATTTCCTGACACATCCTTTATCACTAGATTCTCTACTTTTTTTTCGAGTTCACTAATCCTCATAATTAATGTTTTCACCAGGTCCATGACATTAGTATTAGCATCAAATCCTTGAAATTCCAATCCCTCATTGTTTACATTTTCGGCCATGTTTAATGTAAAGTACCTAAACAGCTGTTACCGAATAAGCCACAAACATTCATGTATACTATTACCAACAAATCTTTACATTTTTGGTAGTCTACTAACTTTCATTATTTTAAATTTAAAGAAAGACCCTAGGAGACAGGACAGACAAAATTCCTGAAACTACTCAAGGTTAGGAGCGATGCCTGGGACGTCCGCTCTCTCCGGCTGTTCGTGTGTGTGTGTGTGTGTGTGGTAGGGAAGTGTTGTTTATGGTGAGGTGTGGGATGTGACTGTGTTCTGCTGTCCAGTTTGTGAGAAGAGTTACTGTAGATTTGGCTGGGGCTATTTTGAGCCTGTTTGTGGTGAACCATTCGTGTAGTGTGTTGAGGTATGGTTGAATGATGTGTGCAGCTGTGTTTGCATTTTGGTGTGTACATGTAAGTGTTATATCATTTGCATAGGAAGCTATGTGTATCTGTGGTGTGTGGGTACGTCGTGCACGTATAGATTAAAGAGTGTAAAGGACAGAACAGATCCTTGGGGGACGCCGTTTGTGAAGTTTCTGATGCTAGAAGACTGACCGGCAAATGTTACATGTGCACATCTGCCTGCTAAGTAGTTTGGCAGCCATCTTTTTGTGTTACTGTGCATGTTTATGTTGAGTATTTTGTTTGTGAGGTTGTGGCGGGGGATGGCATCAAATGCTTTGCTAATGTCTAGTGTGATTAGGAGTGTTCTGTGTGGTGGCCTAGCTGAATTTATGCCTTCGAAAACTCTCTGTGTAAGGTCTGTAAGAAGGGTGTTTGTGGAGTGTAGTGGCCTAAAGCCATGTTGTGACTGGGCTAGGGGAATGTGAGGTGTGACTAGTTGTAGTATCAGTCGTTCAGTGACTTTAGAGGGGGTGCAGAGGAGTGTGATGGGGCGATGTGAGGAGGGTAATGTGGGGTCTTTGTTGGGTTCAGGGATAGTGATGATATTGCCATGCTTCCAGATGTTGGGTATTATGTTGTGCGAGTAGCTGTAGTTTGATATGTTGGTGAGTGCTTGTATGCCTTGTGGTCCTAGGTGTTTAAGGTGAATGTTGCTTATGTTGTCTGGTCCACAGGCAGATGAGTGCTTGAGGTTGTTAATGATGTGCTTCGTCTGGTTGTAAGTGAAGGGTGCGTAGTCTGGGTCTGTGGGGAACTGTCTCTTACGTCTGATGATACGTTGGTCTTCCGGATGGGGGGTTAGATGGCTGACTTGTGAAAAGTGATTGATGAGAGTGTTTGCTTGTTGTTTGTTTGAGGGTATGGTGTCTGTTGTTGTGATGGCAGCGTGTGATTGAGTGGTGTTGCTGTTGGAAAGTGTGATGCTGTTTAGTGTTTTGTAGAGTTTGCTGTTTGTTTTGTGGTCAAGTGTTTGGAGGTAATTTTTCCAGTTTAGTGTTTGCTGTTCTGATATTTTACTGTTTATCTGAGTGCTGAGTTCTTGTATTTGTTGTATGGTGTCTTGTGTATGGGGTGTTGGGAAGTGTCGCAATGTGTCCCGTTGTCTGATGAGGCCTTGAATTTCTGGTGTGAAGTTGGGGTTGTGTCTCTTTCTGTTGCCTCTAGGGATGTGTCTTTTGTCTGCGTTTTGTATGATTGTATTGAAAGCGTGCTCAGCGGTGTTGATGTTTGTGATGGGTGTACTGTTTAGTGCTCTGAAATGTTGTTCTGTTTCAGTTACAAAGGCCTCCCAGTTGGCTCTCTTATAATTAGTGTATGTGTGTTTGTGGCCAGCTGGGGTGATTCTGGTTTTGGTAGTGATGATGACTGGGAGGTGATCAGAACCTAGGGTTTTAACCACTCTCCATGATGTAGTGGGAGCGAGGTTTGGGGAGCAGAAGGTGATGTCTGGAGATGATGGGAGGAAGAGAGTTCTGTAGTTTCTCACGGTTACTGAATATGATTAGAGAAAGCTATGTTCTTTCCACTGTGTCTTGCACCACTTTTTCTTTCATCTGTACAATTATAACTACTTCATCTTCTAAGTCAAACTTACTCATTTTAGCTTCCTGCTTCTGTTCTTCTATAATCTGTGTTAGACTTATTTATTCTTTCTTTTCCTCATTCTTCCACTTCACTCGAATTTGCTTTTCCTCCTCAATAACTGCAACCAAAATATTTGAATTTTCCTGAACATCCTGCAATTTCTTCTTGATTTTCTTCCTTCAATTTTTCTATTTCTTGACTGGCAATTTTGTTATTTTCTATTAATTCCTTCAGCAAGCTGGTATCTCCTTTCTAAACTTTTTCCCTTTCCCTCTCAGCCAATTCTCCAGTGATTCAATTTTCATGAATAGCATTTTAAACACATTTTTAATGTTTTTTAT
Source organism: Coenobita brevimanus (assembly GCF_032717465.1). Lineage (NCBI taxonomy): Eukaryota > Metazoa > Arthropoda > Malacostraca > Decapoda > Coenobitidae > Coenobita > Coenobita brevimanus. The sequence goes on from NC_137008.1 coordinate 47,609,087, forward strand.
TTTTCTTCAGTAAAGCTTTCAGATCTTTCTAAAACATAAGAAATTTCTATACTCACCATCTGTGTTTGTTTACTTCTCTTACAGTCTATATTGGCACCTTGGTATCACTTCAGCTTCTACATCTGACCATCCATGGTTCTTTCTCAGGCCTACGTTATTATGGGCCAGACTACTCAATGCTATTGAAAATCACAAAACAAGACAAAACTATCCCAACACTACATCCATCCATCCATCATCCAATACTATGTTGCCCCATGAGAAGCGTAGGAGCCCAGGGCTAGGCGCGATAATCCTGACATTTAAGATGAGAGTGACCAGTCTCACTCATCCCTGAGTGGCATTACATGAGCAATAAACCCCAACCACCTCTTGCATATAAACCTTCACTGGATCAATCCGACTGGAGCATCATAATTACCCACTAAACCACCAGGCGCCATAACTTGGTTATATGGTTACCACCCAGCGTAGTAAATGGTTTCCTGGTCTACAGGAAACCCAGCACTACAAATCTAGATAATCAGGAATCTCAAGGAGCTAGCTGAGTTGACGTCTGCTCCATACGCCGTTGTCGAGAGAGAGAGAGACAGACAGACAGAGAGAGAGAATCTGTCTCTGGAGCCATGATGTCGTATTGGCCTCAGAAATATCACATGCCCTTTACACTTTCCACATGGCCTAAAAAAATGCTGGGGTATTGGTCATAATGAGTTCTGAAGACCTAGGCTGAGGCATTGGAAATCTGGCCCCAAGATTGAGGTCTTTACAGGAATGAGTCAAGCTCGTACTGTCCCGTGTCTTAAAGCATATTTATCGTACATATCCTAAAACCTGTGAATTGTTTTGGCACACGCTATTTCATTCGGTGGTGCATTCCACTGATCAACTGCTCTATTTGGGAAACTAAATTTCCTTACGTCTTTATCACCTCTCTTTTTGCATATGCAGTTTTTTGCAGTGTCCTCTTGCTGATGCTTCCCCATACGTAAAGTAATCATTTATGTCTATTTTCTCCTTCCCTGATATGCATTTATATAGCATAAACATGTCACTTCTTTTCCTTCTCTCCTATAGTGTTGGTAGATTCAGATATTTAGTCTTTCTTCGTAGCTTAGATCCCTTAAGCTTGGTACCCATCTTGTAGCGGCCCTTTGAACTTTTTCAATCTTGTCTATGTGTTTTTTGAGATGAGAACTCCAGACTACTGATTCATATTCCAGGGTTGGTCTGATGAATGATGTTATTATCTTTCTTAGCATGTCTTCCTTTCTGTATGTAAACGCTATTCTCATATTGGCAAGCAGTGTATACAGTACATGTTCCGTACCTTCTCACTGATGTGGTCAGCCTGAGATAGTCTGTTATTGACAATCACACCTAGGTCCTTCTCTCTATCTGATGGGTGTAGGGTTTTATTTCCTAACTTATAATCCCAATCAGGTCTTTTTCCACTTTTACCAAACTTGATTACATGACACTTGTCTACATTGAATTCCTTTTGCCATGTATTACTCCATTCATGAAGTTTATTTATTTCGTCTTGTAGCTCTTTACAAGAGTCTGTGTTAGTAATTCTCCTTTGTATTTTTGCATCATCTGCAAACATATTTAGATAGCTTTCATTTCCAGTGTTACTGTCTGTATCATTTATATACACTAAAAACATGATTGGTGCCAGCACTGAGCCCTGTGGTACTCCACTAGTCACTTCTTTCCATGATGACTAATTTCCCCTTAGTACTGTTCTCATTTTTCTTTTCATGAGAAAATCTTTCATCCAACAATACAGTTTGCCTCGAATTCCTCCTTGATGATACAGTTTCCATAAAAGTCTTTGGTGTGGTACTGTGTCAAATCTATCTATCTATCTATTGCCAGACGCCTCAATCCCGTTTGGGGTGGCCACAAACAAATCGCCTCCAAGTCGCCCTGTCCCCCGCCATCTCACTGCCCTGCTCCGAACTCACACCCCCCTCTCTCATATACCTCTCCACCCCATCCCTCCATCGCATCCTCGGCCTCCCCCTCCCTCTTCCCCCCTCCACCTCACTCACATACACTCTCTTCATCAGTCTTTCACCCTCCATCCTCTCCACATGGCCAAACCACCTCAGTGTGTTCCTCATAACACTTCCTATCACATCCACATCCACACCACAACGCTCCTTCACATCCTCATTCGTCAGCCTCTCTCTCCATGTGACTCCACAGACTCCTCTTAAATAACTCATTTCCACTGCTCTCACTCTTGACTTGTGTCCTACCAACAACATCCAAGCTTCACTTCCGTACGTTAGAGTTGATATCAGAATACTGTCATGTAGTAACTTTTTCACTTCCAAGCTCACTTCCCTGTTTCTTATCACTGCTTTCAAAGAACCAGCAACCTTTCTTCCCTACTGTACCCTTTCACGCACTTCACCCTCCAAACCTCCATCCTTACTCATCACACTACCCAAGTACTTAACCCCTAAAACGCGGCTGTGTACGCGCGATCCCCCCCCTGTGGCGGGGTTGTAGCGGGGTCTGAGTACCTGTGGAAAAATATTAGCCAAAAATCATAGAATAACCCTAGAGTATTAAAATTTTTAAGGCATATATTACTTACATTCAGCTATCTCCTGAGCCACATGTTGAGCCTTCGTTGACTACCCAAGGACTTGTGAAGACTTGCAAAGTTGGGTAACAAAGTCTTCACTCTCACACCTCCAGAAACCCGGTTTTCTTTCTACCACAGCCTCAATCTGTCACAGTACACTTTATACAACAACGTACAGGTTGTTTGGAATCCGTATTTGTAAATAAGAGCTGAAAATAAGGCTAAAATGGACGAAGCGCACGGCCGACATGCAGCGCGGTGGCGATCTTCCCGTCAATATTGTCACATTTGCCTTTTCTCGGCAAAAAACACGTATACTCCTTTTTTTTCCATCATAGGACTTCGCAAACGTTTGCCTGTCACTATTACGGTAATAAAAATCAATGTCACTGCCAGTATTGTGGACTGGGAATGAGGAAGACCACCGCGGCGCGAGTTTATTCAGCCTTCCGGCAGGCACTTTATTCTCGCTCCTGTCGGCCACTCGCACTTCATTTCTATCGCTCACTTTCACTGTATCTTTTTTTTTTTTGCCTTATTCATCAGTGTCACTGTCCAGTGTTATAAAAATAATATTTTATACACAAAAAACTTTTACTTTCAGAACATAGAATAGGAAAATATGCTTTTATCTTTTTACACTGGAGTGACTGTCACTCGCAAAACTTATATGATTACTATGTACAATTATTTACAACAAAAAACACTGTAACTGTCAGTGCTTTTACAAGTACATACACTAATTTACACTCATCAGGCTGTCACTGTCAGCACGTAAAAGAAAACTAAACAATATTATCACTGTCACTCTCAGTATTTTTCCCAATATTTTTACCCTTATTTTCAAAATCTACTTAGGCTGTGGTAGTCGAAAAAACACGGGTAAGCACAGAGGGGAACTTTGCACTCTTTGCACTGCAAGGAGGTGCGCCTAAAAGTTCTTTCCTGCCTGGTAGTGTGGCTGCACACATGACACCTCCTTAGTGCTTTCCCCCTCTTTGCAGTGGCTGGCAGTGGCTCCAGGCGGTGTCGCTGAAGGTAGGCCATACACTGTAGGCGGTCTGGAGGTGTGTGAGGGTGGCGTTTGGGACCTGTTGAAAGCACCTGGCCATAACGCTGAAGCAGCTGGTAGACACAAGTCTTGGAGAATCTTCTGAGAGAGTAGTTGGCTGGCTTCCTGTTCTTGATTTTATACAGGATGAAGGCGTTCAACATGCACATGTCAATCAAGTGCAAGAACACCTTCCTGTACCAACGACGATTTTTCCTCAGACAGTCAATCTCTCCAATCATCATATCCAACTTGTCCACCAGCCGCATATTGACGTTATAGTCAATTACAGCATCAGGCTTCATCACAGGCTCGCCAGTCCTTCTGTCGACCTTCCCTGTTGCCAGCATTTCACCCTTGTGTACTGTGGTGAGCATGTTCACGACTCTCTTATCATGCCACCTGATCGCAAGCATCTTGTCAGATTTCTTCAGGTGCACGTCTCCCCGCTTTGACTTTTCAGCCTCTGGGAAGGCAGGGTAATGTGCCCTGTTACTTCTGACAGTGCCACAGGAGCCGACGCCGTGTTCAGAAAGGTACTTGGCGAGTTTTGGAGCTGTATAATAGTTGTCCGTATACTGGACATGATTCTCGCCAAAGTACTTTTCCAAAAGCACTTTCACCACAGAACCAGAGAATCCAAGGGGGTCAGTCTTATCCAAGTCGACATTGCTGGCGGTGTAGATGACGAAGTCAAGGATGAACCCCGTCTTGCAGTCGCACAGCACGAAAAACTTGATTCCAAAGCGGTGGCGTTTGCTTGGAATGTACTGGACGAACCGAAGACGGCCCCTGAACAATACCAAAGACTCGTCAATCACGACTTTCTTGAAAGGGCGCAAGAACCTCGTAAACTTATCTTTGATCATGTTCAGGATTCCCCTCACTTTCCATAATGGGTCAGTTTGGGAAGGCTCATCATTATTCGCGAAGTGAAGATAAGTCATCAGCTGCCTAAAACGATCGCGGCTCATGTATTTATTGAATATTGGTGTTGGGCACAGCTCGTCGGAACCCCAGTACTCTTCCAACTTATGCTTCCAGTTGTGCGGCATAAGCAACATCAAGGCAATAAATACAAAAAGCTCGCGGATCGTCAAAGGCACCCATGATGCCATCCGCAACGTGGATGGCGTCGCAGCCTCACCTTCTTCTTCGCGAATTGGCGCACATTGCCCCTCGTACCTGTTGGTCTCGGTACAGATGTGCTCCATAACCTCGTCGTCAAGGAAGGCCAACAGGTAGTCAACACATTCACCATCGTCGTCCACAGGGAAGTCAGCCTGAAGTCCACACTCACTTTCGTCAAAGGGCAGATCTTCAGGCACAAAATCTGATCCCTCTGACCACACAAAAACATCTAAAGTTCCCTGCCTAGGCTGGGAGGTGCTTGGGGCGGCGGGGGGTGAGGCAGGTCGTGTGGGAGTGGGTGAGGCAGGCTGGGCAATAGTAGGTAAGGGAGAGGTTATCCCAGGCCGTGTTGGTGTTGTGGTGGTGGTGGTGGTGGTTGGAGGGAGATTATCGCTTGGGTCAAGGTCATCCGCGGTGGCGTGACTCCTGAGTTGCCTAGTGGGAGTTAGCCTAGGGGACTTAACTTTACTCACACGAACACTAGGCCTACGATAACCTCTCATACGTAACATTGCTCGTCTACTTCCCTTTCTCGGTGGTGATGGAGACTCCGATGACTCAGGAGACAGGACAGCAGACGAGGAGGACGAGAGAAGAGGGCTGGGAGAACATGGCGGGCTTGCGGTGGTGTGGCGTGGCGTAGTGGACAATGGCGGTGCACTGCTGTCTCCGCTCCTCTTCCTTTTCTCTCCCTTTCCATATTCGAGGCCCCTTTTCACCGGGGCCTTCCCGGTAGAGGTGCTGGGCACAGTCACAGTTTCCTCGGGCACAGAAATCATCACTTCAGGGGCTGAATCAGCACTCGATTGTGTCTCTGATTCAGCCAGGCTAGACAAAACACCCACGTCACTGCCGTAGTCCATAGAGGCTTTCAACAGTTCAGATGCTATGGCCGAGTCACTTAGCCCCTTGGTAGTCACTTGTAAAGTTTTGAAGGGCGTAGAGGTAACAAAACCCTTTTTCGGAGGGCTAGAAGGCACGGAACTAGAAGAGCTAGAGCCTGACATGGTGTCACCGTGGCAGATTTGCGTGGACTGACGCTAATCTGGGGCAAACCGCGCGAAAAAATTACAGTGTGACAACTGGGGAAACAAGCGTTTCCCAATAGCAAAAAGTGCTTGCGAGATGACGGCGCATATTGACACGTATCAGCCATCAGCGCGTTGCCATATCGCACGACGAGGGAGGGCCGCGCATCGGTGCGTCCGTGGGTAAAAAAAATGAGACTTGGCAACAACCGAGGTCAGTAGTACAAAGGTCAAGTGTGCTAAAAGTAGCTCACGGGTGGCGGGACTGAGAGACAATACCAGCTTGAGCCTGCTTGCCCGCGGTTATTCAAAATTAACTCAAATCGCAAACGCGACGACCCGCCGTCTTGCCCTTTGGGCCGACCGTCGCAAAAGCGACGATCCGCGTTTTAGGGGTTAACCCGCGCCGTCCTGGCGACGTGAATTAACGAGGCAACATTGCAAGGTCCCTAATTTGCACAATTTTCAATTTTCACGAGTGATTTCGCGAGTGATTCTTGGCACGTATACACGGGACACCTTCCTCTATTCCTCTACAAGATGCGAAGCAGGAACAATGCCTTACACCGCATAACCTCTCCCCCCCCCTTGCACGCCATTGTCTCGGCAATTCACCTGTTACCAGTGACCTGGCCAATAAAGACATTCAGGGCCAGAGTGATTCCCCGATCGATGACAATGTGGAGGACAAAGTTTACATAGCATTGGAGGAAGAAACAGTCAGAAATGATGATCAGGTAATGTGGGAAAAAAAAGGTCATGAATGGTGATGAGTTTGTGAGCGAAACAATGCTTATAATGCCTATATTACTGTTTGAAAACCAATATACTCTTGTACTACATATAAATTCGCACCAAGTAAATAAATAAATACTGTTTATGAGTGGATAAAATAGTTACCCTCCCATAGAACTCGTTTTCTTTGGTGCCAGCCTGTTAGAAAACCCAGTCAGGTAAGGAAGTACTCGCACCTAAATCAGGTACTTTAAACCTCAGGTGAGCGATTTCTCTATGAATTTTTGATGTTTCTCACCAAAAGCGGATGTTTGAGGGGGGGGGGGAAGGGGGGGGGGTCCAAAAACATCGGGATGGGGCGGGTTAAACGTACTCACATTTTCCAATTCCTCACCATCCAACCTCGCTGTACATTCACTGACTTCACCTCTCTCAAAGACCATCACTTTACTCTTCCCTACATTCACCTTTAGATTCCGTTTCTTACACACTCTCCCAAACTCATCCACCAAGCCTTACAGCTCCCCTTCGTCTTCACTCAACAACACAGTATCATCTGCAAACAACAGTACAGGGAGTTTCCAAACACTATCCTCTCTCACCAGGGCCACTCCAACATCCACTGGACTGTGCCAAATGCTTTCTTGAAATCTAAATAGATACTGTCCACTGGTCGGTAGTTAAGTGGATTTTGTCTATTCCCTTTCTTGAATAAGGGAACAATGTTTGCTTTCTTCCAAATATCAGGTAGTTTACCTTGACTCAAGGATTTCCTGAAAATTAAAAATAATGGTTTACTTTACTCCTTTGCACATTCATGTAGCACCCAACATGAAATTTCATCAGGACCATTTGCGTTTCCTTTGTCAAATTTACTTAGCTGCTCCTTTATTTCTTTTTCTGATGTTTGTAAATCTGGTAGTATGTGTGGGCACGCATGTTCCACATAATCCCTCTCAAAATTTTTTTCCTCTGTAAAAACTGATTGGAAATTCTTGTTTAGTGCTTCACAAATATCCTTCTCTTGTGTATAGGTGATTCCATCGTCCATAATGAATTGTATTTTATCTTTTACTTTGGTTTTGCTTCTGATGTAGCAGTAAAATAGCTTTGGTTGATCATTACTTTTATTTATGATATCCTCCTTAAACTGTTTTTGGGCTTCCCTCCTTATTCTTGTATAGTCGTTTCTTGCCTGTTTGTAATTATTATATGCCCTTTCACTATTGTGTCTTCTGTATCTATTCCACAACAAATTTCTTTTTTCTTTTGATTTTTTACATTCTGTATTGAACCATTTCTTTATTTTCTTTTCTGCTTCTTTGTGCTGTGGGATGTACTTCTGGACTCCTATTTCATAAAGTTCACAGAATTTTTCATACATAGCATTTAAATCTTGTCCTCTAAGCTCCTTTTCCCAAGCAATTTCTAAGAAGTACTTCTTTAGGTCATTATACTTTCCCTTTTTATAGTTTAGGCTCTTTTTGTAACTTTCATTGCTGTTATCTATGTCATATGCAGTCCTGAAATTGTAATTTAGTACTGCAAGGTCGCTTTTGCCGAATGGATGGTGATATATGAAATTGACAATATCGTTTTCTTGCCTAGTAAATATGAGATCTAGCATTGAGGGCACATCGAGTCCTCTTTTTCTGGTGCTTTCCCTTACATGTTGCGTTAGGAAAAACTCTTGCACAAGATCCAGGATCTTTTGGTCCCAGCAGCTTTCTTGGCTTATTATATCTAGAGTATTCCAATTTATATTTGTATTAAAATCTCCAGTTAGTATAATTCTTTTCGATTTCTCTTCCATTTTATGTAGTAATGCTCTTAAACTCTGAATTGTACTCTCCGCCAGGTCCTCATATTCGTCTCTTTCCCATGTGTCTGATCTGGGTGGCATGTACAAATTGGCTACAATTACTTTCCCTTCAGATGTATTTACCTCTACTGCAATCAGTTCTACCCGTGAGGGTATATCAAATTCTATTTCTTTGACTTTTAGATTTCTCTTGGTTAATATTATAATTCCTCCTCCTTTTTTTAAGTTCCTATCTCTTCTCCATATATTATATTCCTCTAATTTTAGGATGTCATTCGATATCCTTGGTGTTAAGTTTGTTTCAGTCAAGCATATTATATGTAGTTCATTTTCTCTGACATAATCATTCATCTCTAGTAGTTTAGACACCATTCCATCCACATTTGAGTACGTCAACTTAATCATCTTGTTTATATACTTGTCATGATTTGGCTCTACTACCTTCCTCCTTTTTATTCCCTCCTGTTTGTGTACCATTTTCATACCTGCAATCCAATTACTTTGTTAAAAAAAATGTATTATTCTCCTCCTCTGATCTTCCCTCATTTTTGTTTTTGCTTCCTCCCTCTTCTCTTTCAGTAATTACAGTTCCTCTTGTGTTAGGCATCTTTTTATCCATGCATTTTTGAACTCCTCTTTTTCCATAAGATTCTTTGCATTTTTTAGTATCTCCTCCATGGTGTTTACACTCTGGAGGGTTACCTTTAGGGTTCTTGACTTGCTTTCCTTGTATTTCCCTAACCTTTTGTGTTCCTCTATGTTTTTACTACATATTTCCTCTGATACTTCTTTCAATATGCCCATTACATTTGCCATCTCCTTTTTGTCTCTTGAGATCTTGTTCTTTACTTCTTCCTCTCCTATACCAGTGATTACTATAGATTTGTTAATATCTACTGAATCTCTGACTAACTTAGGATTGTTTTGGATTATTCTTTTCACTTCCTTTTTAATGCTTTTTTCTTCCACCCTTCTTTCCAAGTCTTTCTTTACTTTCACCATTTCAGCATAAGTGCTTTCCACATCATTTTGTAGCTTTGTACAGCTTCATTCACCTGTGTTATCTTCTCCTCAATATCACTGCTCTGATCTATCAGACTGCTTACTTCCCTAATTGTCTCTGTATCATTTTTGAACTCTTCCATAATACTCTTGGGGTTGACTACTGTACTTGCCATTTCACTAATTTTCCTCCTAAGTGTACCCAATTCAAATGTTAGCTCATCTATGGTTGTGTCTTTTTTGTTGACTTCCTTTCCTAATTTTTCTATTTCTTTCTTTTGCAAGTGCATCTGTTTCTTGATTTCATCAATCTCATTTCGAAAAGCCGTCTCTAACCTGCGTACTCGTTCAACCAGTTTGTTGTTAGTCTCCATTTCAACCAGTTCTTGGTAGAAATCATCATCCTTTTATCTACCTTTATCTCTTTTCTTTTCCAAATTTGCTTTACTAAAGTATTTGGTCATTTTGCAGTACTAAAAGTGCATATAGTACTTACATTCCCTGGGGCAGATTGTAGACTAAACAAAGATCAGCTGATTGTGCGCATTCTTGCGCTGCTTGTTTACTTTTCTGTTTCACCAAGTCTTACTTAAAACTTCTTCTTTTTTATATTAGAACACCATTTAGTCTAACCTTGTACAGAGCTTGACACATATAAAGATACTTATTTAGGTAATGCCGCTGGCCAAGTTGGCCAGGTATAGAGTGGTGTCGACGTGCGTCTGTTCTCTCTCTGTGCCTCTGTGTGTGTCTGCTCCACAAATGCATGCATGCAAGCAGGCATACTCACACTGGTAAGCCCTGGTTCATGATACTCTCTGATACTGCATATAGAATAAAATAAAAATCCATCACCATAATTAAGAGGAAAGTAATGGGCTCGATATTTTGTCCAGATGAGAAACAATCCAATCTGTCATATTGCACAATTAAAAGATTAAAAGTAAATATAATGCTGATACTAAAGTCTAACCTGATCATCATCATCCAATAGTGGGTTGATTGCCTTCTCTAGCCTCATGAGACGCTCCTCCTTCTCAGCAAAGCGGTCAATGCACAACTCCAGCATTTTTTGGGCCGTCACTGTTAGAGTGCTCTTCACACCTGTAATTGCATTATAGAGAGGATATTACAGGTATTAAAGGACATGCATAATATGACATTACAGCACATACTGGGAAAAATATTAACATACAGGGGTGGCAGAGAGAAAGGAGGGAAACTTCATATCTATCTATCTATTGCCAGACGCCTCAGTCCCGTTTGGGGTGGCCACAAACAAATCGCCTCCAAGTCGCCCTGTCCCCCGCCATTTCACTCCCCTGCTCCCAACTCACACCCCCCTCTCTCATATACCTCTCCACCCCATCCCTCCATCTCATCCTCGGCCTTCCCCTCCCTCTTTCCCCCTCCACCTCACTCACATACACTCTCTTCGTCAGTCTTTCACCCTCCATCCTCTCCACATGGCCAAACCACCTCAGTATGTTCCTCATAACGCTTCCTATCACATCCACATCAACACCACAACGCTCCTTTATATCCTCATTCGTCAGCCTGTCTCTCCATGGGACTCCACAGGCTCCTCTTAAATAACTCATTTCCACTGCTCTCACTCTTGACTTGTGTCCTTCAAACAACATCTAAGCTTCACTTCCGTACGTTAGAGTTGGTATCACAATACTGTCATGTAGTAACTTTTTCACTTCCATGCTCACTTCCCTGTTTCTTATCACCGCTTTCAAAGAACCAGCAACCTTTCTTCCCTGCTGTACCCTTTCAAGCACTTCACCCTCCAAACCTCCATCCTTACTCATCACACTACCCAAGTACTTAAACGTACTCACATTTTCCAATTCCTCACCATCCAACCTCGCTGTACATTCACTGACTTCACCTCTCTCAAAGACCATCACTTTACTCTTCCCTACATTCACCTTCAGATTCCGTTTCTTACACACTCTCCCAAACTCATCCACCAAGCCTTGCAGCTCCCCTTCGTCTTCACTCAACAACACAGTATGATCTCCAAACAACAGCACAGGGAGTTTCCAAACACTATCCTCTCTCACCAGGGCCACTCCAACATCCACTACCCTACCTTGTACCTCTTTTATTACCCCATCCATGTACAGATTGAACAACCATGGAGACATGACACATCCTTGTTTCAACCCAACTTTCAAAGAGAAAAATTCACTTAGTTCACCATCCACACGCACTGCAGCCTTCGCACCATCGTACATACTCTTCACAGCATTCAACAACTTCCCATCTACTCCATATATTCTTAACACTTTCCACAATCCTAGTCTATCCACCCTGTCATATGCTTTCTCCAAATCCATGAAAGCCGCATACAACTTCTTTCCCTTTTCTAGAAACTTTTCCACTAAAGATCTGAGAATGAATATCTGATCTACACAACCTTTTCCCTTCCTAAAGCCTCCCTGTTCTTCTCCAACTAATTCCTCTGTTCTTTCTCTAACTCTGTCAATAAGTATCCTACCATACACTTTTCCTATTATACTAAGAAGACAAATGCCCCTATGATTACCACACACTTCTTTTTCCCCTTTTCCTTTGTACAAGGGAATAATTATACCTGACTTCCAATCCTCCGGGACTCTACCTTCCTCCCAGGCCAATCTGCACATCTTCCGAATCCATTCTACTACTATCTCTCCCCCATGCTTCAGCATTTCACCACACACTCCATCAATTCCTGGGGCTTTCCCTGATTTAACTTTCTTCATTGCTTCCACAACTTCTATCCTACTGATTTCTTCCTGTCTTCTCACCTCCCTCCTTCTCCCAGCCATTCCCCAGCCACTTATACTCGCATTACTTCCATCCTCCACGTTCAACAATTCCTTAAAGTGTTCTCTCCATCTGCTCACTTTTTCTCCCTTCTCCACTAGTAATCTACCATTTTTATCTTTCACTCCCCTGCTAACTTCACTTCCACCCTGTCTTACTCTTTTCACCTCTCTCCAGAACATTTTCTTACAGTCCCTCCACTTTACACTCAAATTCCTTCCAAATTCCTCATCCACTCTCTTACTAATCTTTTCACCTCTCTCTTTCTTTCTACATATAACTCTGTCTTCCGCCTCTCAACCTCTTCCACGCCCCTATTCCTCATCCATTCATTGTATGCTTTCTTCTTTTGTGCCACAGCCCGTTTCACCTCTTCAGTCCACCACGCTGTTCCTTGCACCCCCCTCCGTCTTCTCTTCCTTCCACACACCACATCACATGCTGCACATATTTCTTCTGTAAATATTCTACACACACCTTCCACGTCCCCCATCTGCTCCAATTCATATTTGCCCAATCGTTCCTCCACTTCTCTCTTATACTCTGCCTTTTTCTCATCCTCTTGTAACCTTTCCACTCTCCTTGAAACTACTCCTTCCTCTCGTCTTTCCCTTCTTCTGTTCCTCCATCTTACTTGGACTTTAATTCTGGCCACCACCAAGTAGTGGTCAGAAAGTCCACTCCCCCAACCTCTATAAGCTCTTGCATCCAATATACATCTTCGCATCCTTTCATCCACACACACATAATCAATCATTGCCTTCCTTTCATTCAGTTCACCACCCACCCTTCTCATCACTCGCCATGTATACCTGTGGATCATTTTATGCCTGAAGAGGGTATTGGCTATCACCAACCCCCTCCCAGCACAAATGTCCACTACCGCACTGCCATTCTCATCTATCTCAGCAGGCACACCCCACTCACCAACTATTCCATCCACCTTCACATTCCCAACTTTACCATTCATATCACCAATCAAAAACACTCTCTCATTCTTTCCAAACTTTTCCATGCACACTTCTACATTTGTCCAGAACTCTTCTCTCACTCTTCTAGCACGATCTTGCGTTGGTGCATAAACACACACAATCGCCCACATTTGTATTCCAACTTTCAACTTTACCCACACAATCCTTGATCCAACTGATCCATACTGTCTTATGCTCCTCTTCCATCTTTTACTCACAACTATCTAATTAGGAATTATCCTTTAATGATCTTGACTGACCTCAGTTTGCCGTTTTAGTCAGTTGTTTTACAGGAAGGGGTACTAACCTTCTGCCAACCCACTTGATGACATGGTGGAAACTGGTTGGTTAAAAGGTTACTGCCCAGTTTATTAAATGATTTCCTGGCTTATAGGAAATCATTTGGCTTATCACTCAATGCAAAGTCACCCTCATTGAGTGGCTGAAGGGTGCCCCATCAACTGCTCCAGGGATGGAGTGGAGAGGTATATGAGACAGGGGGGTGTGAGCTGGAGGGAGGACAGTGAAATGGCAGGGGACCGGGCAATATGGAGACAATTTGTTTGTGGCCATCCCTTATGGGATTAGTGTGTCTGACTATACTTAGATAGGCAGACTAGTCTCAGGGAGCGCCCAAAAGTGTCCCCGAATATATGTTGACAACACAGCTGGCAACATGTTTGGCTACATGTATGCAAACATGTTTCAGCATGGCTTCGAACACTGGTAGCAGAGGCAATGGGATAAGTGTGTCCATGTCAGGCAGCTGAGACTTCATCATGATGTTGGAAACATGATCTACAGGCTGGTGTTCCCAGCATGTTTGCACCCTTTTGTTAATGAGCTGTTTACATGTTGCCAGTGCCTGTTCCAGCACATGTGTGGACGTGCCCTCAGGCTCTTTGTCCCAGTCCCAACTAAACTCAAAACCTGGTTTACAATGGAGTAATTACAGCAATTATAAATGTATATCAGGATACAGTCATCCCTTCGTTATCAATCATAACTGGTAATGAACATGGTATGTAATAATGAAAACTTACAATACTGAGGACCAAAAACCTACGGGACTTATCCTAACTGGTCCGAGGCACCCATTGTCCAACCCTCACATTCCCTGTTGCAACAATTTAGACCCAAGTGAAGTCAGTGAATGTACAGTGAGGCCAGATGAGGAGGAAATGCAAAATATGAGTGTGTTTAAGTACTTGGGTAGTGTGATGAGTAAGGATGGAAGTTTAAGAGGGTGAGGTGCTTGAAAGTGTACAACAAGGAAGAAAGGCTGGTGGTTCCTTGAAAGCTGTAATAAGAAACAGGGAAGTGGGCATGTAAGTGAAAAAGTTACTACATGACAGCATTGTGATACCAACTCTAATGTATGGAAGTGAAGCTGGGACCTTGCTGGAGGGACTGAAGTCGAGCGTGAGAGTAGTGGAAATGAGTTATTTGACAGGAGAATGTGAAGTCACATGGAGAGACAGACTGACAAATGACAAAGTGAATGAGCATTGTGGTGTGGATGTGGATGTGATAGGAAGCATTAGGAGAAACACACTGAAGTGGTTTGGCCATGTGGAGAGGATGGAAAGTGAGAGACTGATGAGGAAAGTGTATGTGAGTGAGGTGGAGGGGGGAAGAGGGAGGGGGAGGCCAAGGATGAGATGGAGGGATAGAGTGGAGAGGTATATGGGAGAGAGGGGTGTGAGCTGGGAGCAGGGCAGTGAAATGGCGGGGGACAGGGCGACATGGAGGTGATTTTGTTTGTTGCCACCCCTTACAGGATTAAGGTGTCTGGCAATAGACAGACAGATAGACAGATAGAATACATACATAATGTTACAGTACCATAAACACACAGGCATGGTTGGGTTAATAGAAAGTGATCAAAAAGACACGATAAGGGAGAATATTTAATCTGCTGGGTACATGTACCTTTAAGACACTGAAGTGGGCTTGGGGTAAAGGGTTCTGAGATTAGGAAATGGAGAATTAGTGGTCCCAACCACCTGGGACTAATGCCACAAGTAGGACCTCATTTAAAGTAAGCAGGGTGAGTATATGTGAGTGTGAGTGTTTCTGCATCTGGTGGGCCAAATCTAGGGTATGACACAGCTCAGGGACGTGATAAAGAGATTTTGGCCCTAAAAATGTGCTATAATGGAAGAAGTGCAGATTTCAATTTAGCCATAATGAAAACTGTGATAATGAAGTGAACTATAACCAAGGGAATACTGTATATGCAAAGATCAGTCATATAGCACATGCAGCACAAAATCAAGACACAAAGTCTGATTCAAATTTCTTCAAGTGCTTGAAGCAGACCAAGGATGTGATCCTAACTGTTTTCATCATTAACATTATAATCCTATTTTCCACAAAAAAAAAAAAAAAAAAAAAAAAGGGACATCACCATTAAAAGACTGGAAATGGCATCTGGTAACAAGCATATGGATAATTACACTGAGACCTGCAACTTTCCTTATAGCTGAAATATAATCATAATGATGTAATGTGCACAAATAAATCATGCTCATTATATGTTCCATAGGTGCAATTTTGTTGTTCATGGCTTCCATCCATGAGCTTTTTTGTATTCACGAGGAAGTAAGCGAGTTAATGTAGAAAACAGCCAGTACTATTGTTAGAATGGGGCAATACTATATATTACTTACATACTGTACACAGACACAAATTATCCTTTCTAGGAGCTAACACAGTGCACAGACTTGAAGTGCAAATTTGTTTAGCAAACCCTGAGCTATGACCCATATTCCTCAATAAACATGGTTGGAGCTGTAACTTACATTTCCAAAAAATTCAACTGGAGCTGTCACTTGTGCTCCGTGGGTTACAAGCCTTAGCCATTCTAGCATATGTAAGTCTTAGTCACCTAATGGCTGCACTCCTGCTGCTATGCTCCCTCTTTTGTATCATTTCTGGTTAGTCCTTTTACCCTGAGGTCTTCACATAAGACCTCACTTCATGTCTTCTTAAGTTCACCCCTTGGCACTCTGCCTTCAACATTCATACTCATATTCCTCCTCACTTGCTTAACCTCTTCCATTCTCCATATGTCTGTACTATTTCAGTGATCCATTTGCAGTACATCTCTAACTTACTGTACATCAAACCATTCCCTCTAAGAAGTACTATTCAACCTGTATTTCAGGAGGGCATTATTTGTCCATCTCACCATCCTCATCTAAGTTTGTTCCCACCTGTTAACATTCTCATCCATTACTGGACATGTTGGCTGACATACTGTACATTTTCACACTTCTCAAATAAGCATTAAATTAATTTTCCATTTTGTGTGATATGAGAGTACCTTTACTGCCACGAGCACTGCCTGGTCTCTGAACTTACACTTGCAACTTCTGACTCTGGCAATGATGCAATAATCATGTCTCTCAAATTTAAAAATTAACTAAAGTATTCAGGAGAAACACTGTCAAAGTCTACATGATCCATTCTAATGACAGTTATAGGATTCCCCATGCATATTTATAGGGATGAGAAAGATCAGCTGGATGTGTAGTGCAGCCTTGAATGACAGGCAGACGGTGAATAGGATTTCAAGTGAAGAAATGAAAGAATAGGATTTTATGGTATTGGAGATGTAATGAGAAGAGGTACTGAGAAGGCTTGGGCATGTCGAGAAGATGGGGGATGACAACAAGCAGCTGAGGGTGAGAGGTATGAATGATGAGGTGGCCTTAGGGTTAAGGGACTGAATGAAGAGGTCGTTAAAGATTGAGAAGCAAAGAGACCTGCCACTGGGTGATATAGGCTGATGTATGTAAGCACGTCAGAGCCTTTATAAATGAAACAACCTAAGTTTAGAGTTCAGTGGCAGAAAAAGGTAGATGGAGGACGTGATAACTTGCTGAGAAAGTGAATGAGGTTGTCATCAAGTCTCACTTGAATCATGATCTGCTCATTAATATGAGACAGCATCAAGCCATTCTATATCCCTAGCATACAGGTCACCCACAGATGAATGTCATACTTTGCTGGTGGTGAAAAAATTGTTTGAAATGTGACAAAGCATGTCCAATCTGGATATCCCTCAATGACGAATGCAGAACAGAGCAGCCTTTGAGTCTATCCGGAACACAAGTGATCTGCCCTTAATCTACTGGCGCCCAGTGTCCTGTATAAAGGACAGAGCTGGGCACTTTCAAAATTTAATAAAGAAGGGGACCCTGGGATAGGGACCTATGAGCTTTGTGACTATGAACCGATAGGCCGAGGGCAGTATGCTTAGTACCCTTCCACCAAAATCCCATGGACAGAAACTCTAGGCACTAATGGGTTAAACACTGGGAAATCTATCAGATTCTTTAACCCACTGGCATCCAGTGTCCTGTATGAAGGACAGAATTGGGCATTTTCAAAATTTAATAAAGAAGGGAACCCCGGGGTAGGGACCTATGAGCTTCACGACTATGAACCGATAGGCGGAGGCCATTATGCTTAGTACCCGTCCACTAAAATCCCTTGTACAGGAACTCTGGGCCCTAACGGGTTAATCAACATGCCATATTGGCACAGGAAGATCAGGGTCTCCTGAAGCTTAGAGCCCTAGCATTTATGTGAAGCTGAATGGGATCACAGCCCTTGGGCCTGGTGGTCTTGGAGTGAAAGAAAACCCAATTTTGTTAAACTGCTCTTCAGAGTGACTGAACATCCCAGTCTTTTTCAACAAATCTTTTCAACAAATCTGTCAGGATCCCAAAATCTGATTGAGGAGTTCAGTGAACATGATACATCACTGCCAGAAGTACCATATGGGAAGCATTAAACTCTCTGGATAAAATGGTTCTATTGCCCAAATGTAGGTCTTGTGTGTTGCAGCCTTCCGAGATGGATGCCTGCCACTGTGATGTATTGATTCTATCACTGCTTCCCACATCCAATATATGATGTTCTTCAAGATGAACATTTGAATCAGGTGGCAAAAACAGCAGGTTGAGAAAGTGGAACAACCATTATCCCATGATATTTCCAACTAAATCAGCTGCTATAGTGTGCACTGTATGTGACTTCTTGTCATTAAAACCTAAGCCCAAATTCTGTGTCAGCCCAGAGGCATAACTGAGAGGCCATCTATTCACACTTGAACTTAGGGCTCTGACTACTTCGTCATTTAGGTATGCCAGCTTGTCTACTCCCCACTGACTAGTTTTGATTAAGATGTATTTAATCTACTTTGTGAAGATCTTTGGTGCCTGACAGGATATAAATGACTCAAAATGGGTATGTGGTCCGGCTCATTCAGATGGCTAGTTAAGTACTGTACCTTGTGATACCAGGAAGCAACTGGAATATACCACAAGCATCCTGCAAGCCCTGAAAAGCTAGATGCCAGATCGGTTGGAGTCTGTATACCATCACCATCTTGAATAGACATGTTTTGATGCATTAATTCATATGAGTCAAGTCTATGATTATCCATTGTCCGCGCCTTCTCGAGGACTGTGAATACAAGACACAAAAATTGGACTATGATCCTGCTGAACTAGGCCTTGGATCATGAGCTCCTGAAAGAAGACTTGAATTTCTGTAGAATTTAGCATTCTCCCTTTCCATACACATAGAGGCCTTGGTTTAATCACGCTTGTTCTAATGCTGTCCGCAACAAGGAGAGGGCATATAAAAGGTACCGGAGCCAATCCACCTCTGAATCACATCTTTTATACATTTCTGCCCGGAATCATGCTAAGTCTGTTCTTTGCTCTGCTAAAAATATTTTCATCCGTACAAAATGCTCTCAACTCTCTCACTCAAACTCTTCCCGCTCCTTCTGGCACCTTGTCAAAAACCTTTCTAACAACTTTACCTCATCATCCTTCCCTCCTCTTTTCTACTCTGATGGTTCTGTAGCTATTTCTTCTACTGATAAAGCAGATCTCTTTGTTCAGACTTTCTCCTCGAATTCCATCTTAGACGATTCCGGTGCTGTTCCTCCATCACTTCCCCCCTCTGACTTCTCCATGGCTAACATTCAAATTTCTTCAGCTGATGTATTTTCTCCCATTGCTGGCCTCAGTACTAATAAGGCATATGGGCCTGATGGAGTCCCTCCAGTTGTTCTCAAGAACTGTGCTTCTGTGCTTACACCCTGCCTAGGCAAACTCCCCTTTGTCTGTCAACCTGTACCTTTCCTTCTTGCTGGAAGTTTGCTCTCATTCAGCCGGTCCTAAAGAAGGGTGACCATTCCCAACCCTTTAACTATCATCCAATTGCTTTAACATCCTGTATCTCAAAAGTTTTTGAGTCTATTCTTAATAGGAAAATTTTAAAGCATCATTCCTATCACAACCTTCTTTCTGATCGTCAGTATGGGTTCCATCAGGGACGCTCCACAGGTGATCTTCTCACCTACCTTTCAGACTCCTGGTCATTCTCCTTTCGGGACTTTGGCGAAAGCTTTGCCATTGCACTTGACATCTCAAAGGCTTTCGATCATGTCTGGCATAAATCTTTAATTTCCAAACTGCCCTCTCATGGTTTCTATCCTTCTATCTGTGCCTTCATCTCTAGCTTCCTTTCTGTCATTCTATAGCCGCTGTTGTAGACGGCTACCGTTCTTCTCCTAGATCTATTAACGGTAGTGTTCCTCAGGGCTCTGTCCTATCACCAACTCTCTTCCTTTTATTCATCAATGACCTTCTAAGCTGTACATCTAACCCTATCCACTCATACGCTGATGACTCCACCATTCACCTTTCCATTCGATTCCCACAACGTCCATCTCAGCAGTTACTTCAACAGGCAAGGGATGAGGCTATGGCACACCTAATGTCTGACTTGGCTCGTTTCTCTGACTGGGGCAAAAATAATCTGGTTGTTTTTAATGCATCAAAGACTCAGTTTTTGCACCTATCAACACGACAAAATCTTCCACAGGTATACCCACTAATGTTTAATAATACTCAACTTAATCCTGCATCATCGTTGAACATGCTTGGGGTTTCATTTGTTCAGGACTTGTCTTGGAAAGATATTACATCGCTTGTAAAATCTGCTTCCAAGAGATTGGGTGTGCTAAGCCGACTCCATTCCTTCTTTGCCCCTGCACAATTGGTGACTCTATACAGGGGTTTTATCCACCCCTGTGTGGAGTACAACTCTCATGTGTGGGGAGGCTCCCCACATACAGCTCTTCTCAATAGGGTGGAGTCAAAGGCTTTTTGTCTCATTAACTCTCCCCCTCTTACTGACTCCCTTCAACCTCTGTCTCTTCGCTGCAATGTTGCACCTTTATCTCTTTTCTATCGCTACTTCAATGGTCACTGTTCCTCTGAACTGTCTGCATGTATTCCTCCACTTCTACGACGGGCATGTAGCACCCGTCTAGCAGCAAACTCTCACCCCTTTTCTGTCCAACTCTCTAATGCAAGAGTTAACCATTACTCCCAGTCCTTCATTTATGCAACAGGTCAACTCTGGAACTGTCTCCCTCTGTATTTCCTGCTTCCTATGATCTCCAGTCTTTCAAACGCAGTGTGTCAAGGCATCTCGAAATGAACGGATCTTGAATTTGGCTCTCTCTTGTATTTTGTTTTTCTCTTGGAAGGAACAGTTTTGCGGGCCCATTGCCTTTGGTTCCTTCTTCCCCACAAAAAAAAAAAAAAAAAAAAAAAAAAAAAAAAAAAAAAAATTCACAGCCAGGAATGCCAGTGTTAGGTTACGCTCCTGCCCAAAGATCCTGAAGGCCATCCATTTCCCCAACACCGTATGCAGCCTAAACTTGGTGAGTCATTATGGCTGGGAGGTGATGGCTGAAGTGGAGGAAGCCACTGAGCTTGGTTGGGTTTATCCTGACCAAGCTCTGGTCCCACATCTTGTTCTGGATATATTTGTCCCATTCTGAAATGAACCATGGCTGAGCATTGGAACTCCAAAAGTTTTGCCTACCTGACAGTTAGTTTGAGGTCCTACAATGAAAAGGGAAAGGGTACAGACTTGAACACAGCCATCTGGGAAATGACTATCTACCACTACCTCTGAAGGAGCCCAAGGAAACAGCAGACTTTCTATGGTGCTTCTTTAGAATCACTGTCTGAAGCATGTGTGATGCTGACTGGTCTAATGCGGCAGGTGTGACTCCATTCTACTCAAAAAGACACTGGGTTAACACAGAGCAAGATATTGCCACAAAGGTATCTGTGCCTGTAGACTTAAGTTTCCAGTCTTGACTGCACTGTGCTGTCTACTGCTACATGAGAAGCACTGTTATTATTAACCACAGCCCTCCCAACGAGATGAGATAAACCATTCAACAGCCCCAAGTCCACTGATATACCATCCCTTAGTATGACCAATATCTTACTTGGACCATGAGCAACCTCTCCTAAAATAAGCTGAGGCAAAGTGCAAGGCCATTAAAATGATTCTAAGGGACAGATCTGTTGACCCTCCACTAATGTGGTGAATACATCCTTGGAGGTGCATCTTGGGAGGGGATTGTGAAATACACATCTTAGGGAAAGGCAGCAGTTACACTCCCAACCTTTGTATAAAGGAGGGGGTGGTTAGTCTCTAAGTTAAAGTCTGAAATCAGATCATAATGTGTAACTCTAGAGGCACAGCTTCATCTGTGTTGCACTGGTTACACAAATATAATCAATTTCCGGTGGCATACTTGGCCTTTTTTTTTTTTTTTTTTTTTTTTCCCCCCCCCAGGACCAGCTATCATTCTATGACAACTGATTTTCCAACCCTCTTCAGTTTTTTTTTGGATTTTTGTTCTTTATGCATTGTTTCCTTGGTTTTTTGCATTAATATGGATATTCCTATGAATGTTTTCATGTCTCAATATGGCAGAAAGACCGAAAAATACTGCCAAAATTTGGAGGGGTACTGTACTGTACATACAGGTTTTTTTTTTTTTTTAGTTTGTTTGCATGGTTTTCTTGGTGTTTGGCATTACTATGAATATTCCTATGTGTCTTCTGATGCCTAAATATGGTAGAGTGACCAGAAAACACTGCCAAAATTAGGAGGGGTACTGTACATATAGTAGTTTATAGGTAGTGTGATTTTGGCTTTCAGTGGTTTTTATGCATGGTTTTCTTGGTGTTTACAATTATTTTGGATATTCCTATGTGTGTCTGAATGTCTAAACATAGCACAAAGACCGGAAAACAGTGCCAAAATTAGGAGGGGGTACTGTACGTACTGTAGTGTATAGGTAGGGTGTTTTTTGGTTTTCAACAGCTTTTTTGCATGGTTTACTCAGTGTTAAAAATTATTTTTGATATTCCTACGTGGGCTTTTATGTCTAAATATGGCCGAATGACCAGAAAGCACTGCCAAAATTTGGAGGGGTACTGTAAATACAGTAGTGTATAGGTAGGGTGTTTTTTGGTTTTCATTTTTTTTTTCCCCCCCCATTTTGTTTCGTTTTTGAAGATTCCAACATGCTTGCATGCGTCAGCCTTGGTCACCTAATGGTGACTCTCCATGCTGCTAGATCTATGGCAGTCTCCCTGTTCAGTCCCTTAACCCTGAGGTCTCACTTAATGATCCTGTCCCACATCTTTTTCGGTCTACCCCTCGCAACCCCACCCCCAATATTAATGCTTCTCACTTGCTGCACCCACTTGCCCTAACTCAACGTTACTAACACTGGTACAGTAAAGTGTTGTTCAAGGCCAACAGCTATGACGGGGTTAATGGAATACATTATTGTTTGTATCAATACTCTCTCTTTCACACACACACACAAGAACAAACAAAAGAATGAGCAGTAAATGTATAGTTAACTTTTAGAAGCAATGATGAGTGCATGCTCAGTCAGTCCAAAATGTGTTTGGAAGCGTGATACTGAATGAAGAATGTGGAACTGACTACTAACTTACAAGAACACGTGGGATGAATGAGTAATTTTTTTCTGATTAGCAAACATTTTTGTTCCTTTTTGTCCCCCAAAATTGTGAAACCCATAAATTTTCGTCTAAGCATACAGCCTAAAGACCTTACCAACTCAACTCATATACCTCTAGTTTGTTTTCTGCATTTTTCTGACTACAGTCAAGTTGCCTAATTCGCGTATCTGTAAGCCACAGATTTCTAATCTGCGGTACTTTGCCCAACAAGTTCCTATTTTTTTTATTCCACAGAAAAAAACTCAAAAAATGCAGTTCCTAAGTTTCAAAGTGGCTCATTTCCAAGGAGACTTATAATATCTGGGCACCCATGATGTATTCTGTGGCTGCTAGCCAATCATAGACAACCTAGACCCAGCAGCCAATCACAGCCCGGCCCTGGTGGCAAGTGTGCACACTACAGCCACCATGTTTTGTTTACCTCCTGTCCCGCCAACCGCCAACTACGTGTGTTCCCCCATGGGTTCTGAGCACTACCTGGCCTTATTTTTTTTGTTAAAGTTACCTCTCTCTGGGCTCTGTTATGGACGGCTCCAACCCCCCAAGGCAACGTTCAACCCAGCTGGGGTCCAAGATGAAGGCTCCTCTCAGTTAACAGCAGTGTTTGGACGTTAATTGCCCCTTAACCCCTACACCGCGGGCATGTTTACCAATGTTTTGCGTGTCCCGCGGGGTTATTCGGGCTCCAACAGACTCTCAAAAAATATTTGCCAAAAATCAGTTATTAGTCCTAGAATAATAAAAGTACATATGCTTATGGCACATACCTTCAGCTTTCTCCTGGAATGTTTGTTGAGCCTTCGTCTGTTACCGTAGGACTTGTGGAGACCTCTGAAGTAGGGTAACGAAGTCTCCACTTTACACTTCCCGACAACCCGTAACATGATTACCACAGGCAGATATAAACACTATAAACACTATTCTATGATTTTCAAGTAGTTTGGGATCCATATTCCAAAAAAAAAACCACTGTGAAAGCAACGGAAATTACGAGCGCGTCTGATTGTCGCACTTGCGCTAGTTCGCTCTTGATACTCTGTCATTTATTATTCATAAAACCCCTCACACTTTATATTTCTATTACTATATCAAACTTATATATATCTGGAGTCTTTCTCCATAAGTTTTCTTCAGTCATATTAGTTTATTGTCACTGAAGTCATTCAATTTTTCATTCAATAAGATACGTAGAGAGCCACGGATTCACTTTCACTGTTATAACATAAATTATTTGTACTCCTATTCTTATATTACTAATTACTTACATTACTATTTACATTTTCTATTCTATTTTCAATATTTACCCTTCTATTTTACTTACACTATGTTATTCACTGTCACTTTCAGTAAGATAAAACTATAATACACTGTTCAATCATATGTACTGAACATCCATTGCTTTCACCTGCTATTTATACATTATTTCCAAATCATTCTGCTTCCACACCTGCACTGTTAGAACTGCTTCTGGCTGTGGTAATCGAAGAAGCAGGTAACACAGAGGGGAACCTGGCACTCAGGGCACTGCCAAGAGGTGTGTTTGTGCTCAGGTGTGCGGCGGGTGGTATGCGCACATACCTGACACCTGCGAATCGCAGCCTTCCTTTTCCCTGTGGCAGGCATAAGCTCAAGTCTGTGCCGATCCATATACGCCCTCTGCTCAAGTCGGTCGGGAAGTGTTACTGGATGGCGCCTTGGAGTTGCTGCTGTCACCCTACCATATCTTTCCAGCAGCTGCTGGACACAAGTCCTGGCGAACAACCTCAGGGAGAAGGACTTAGGTGGCTTGACCTTCATCTTGTACAGGATGAAGGCGTTCAGCATCGTCATATCTATGAGATGCAGAAAAACTTTCCTGTACCACCTAGTATTCTTCCTGAGGCAGTCGATCTCACCAATCATCATGTCGGACTTGTCCACCAGCCGCATGTTGATATTATAGTCCAACACAGCATCAGGTTTCATCACAGGTTCGCCTGTCCTACGGTCGACCTTCCCACTGTCTCTCATCTCCCCCTTATGTACGGTGGTGAGCATGTGCACGACTCTCTTGTCATGCCACCGTATTCCCAGCATCTTCTCAGACTTGCGTAGGTGCACGTCTCCTTGCTGCGAGGTTCCTGCCACTGGGAATTTGGGGAAGTGGGAACGATTACTTATCACAGTGCCGCAGGAGCCAATGCCATGCTCAGAAAGGTATTTGGCAAGTTTTGGTGCTGTATAGTAGTTGTCTGTATACAGCACATGATTCCCACCAAAATACTTTTCTAGGAGCACTTTCACTACACAGCCTGAGAAGCCAAGGGGGTGTGTTTTATCCAGATTGACAGTGCTGGCTGAATATATGACGAAGTCAAGGATGTACCCCATCTTACAGTCACACAGTACAAAGAACTTAATTCCAAAGCGATGGCGTTTGCTTGAAATGTACTGAACAAACCGAAGACGTCCTCTGAACAAAACCAAGGATTCGTCAATGACAACCTTCTGAAAGGGGTGGAAGAATGACATAAACTTATCCTTCATTCTGCTAAGAATCTCCCAGATCTTCCAGAGTGGGTCGGTTTGGGAAGGTACATCATTGTCGGCAAAGTGCAGGTTTCCCATGATGTTCCGGAAGCGATCTCTGGCCATGTACTTATTGAAGGTGGGTGAGGGTAGAAAGGGGTCCATGGACCAGTATTCTTCCAACTCATGCTTCTTGGAGTGTGGCATGAGAAGCATGAGGGCAAAGAACACATACAGCTCCTGCACTCCCAGCATGGACCACTGTTGCATCTTGGCTGCACCTGTACCACTTGCAGAACGTTGTGATTCATACCTGTTGGTCTCATCACATATGTGCTGCATGACTTCGTCATCTAGGAAGGCCAAAAGGTAGTCGACACACTCAGCATTTTCGTCCATAATGAAGGCAGGCTGAACTCCTGAGGAGCTCTCATCAAAAACTAAATTTTCTGGCACAAAATCTGACCCTTCCGTCCACGCGAAGGCGTCCAGGATTCCCTGTCATGGCAGTGTAGGGCGGGTGGTGGTGGTGGTGGTGGTGGAGGTTGGCTGTGAGGCAGATTTATCTCGGTCAAGGTCACTCGCACTGACCCTAGGTTGCCGTACAGCACTAGCAACCCTTACCCTACTAGCTACACTACTTTTCACTCTCCTTGATTTACCTCTACCTCTACGGCCTGCCTTCACTGTTGATGCTGGTGGTGACTCCGACGACGAAGACTCCGGAGATAACTCAGCCGACGATGATGAAGAAATGAGTGAAGTGGGGCTTGGGGAACGGGGAGGTGAATGCACTCGTGACTCATGGCGGGCTGGGTCACGTGGGGGCATTGTTCTGGGGCTAACACGCCGCCTTTTCACTCCCTTCCCAAATTCCTGTCCTTGCTGCACTAAAGGCTCCTTTCCCTTGGAGCTAGACACTAATTCAGACACTGTAGCACTCGTTGTTGCTGTTTCTGGCACGATAACCTCACCCGGCTCATCACAAGATTCACCTGAACTGTCAAAGTCACTGTCCATCATAATCATGGACAATTCTGCCAGTTCACGTGCCACTGCAGAGTCACTAAGGCCTTTCCTGCTTGCCTCACTACTTTTCTTAGGAGTAGAGGTCACAGGGCCCTTTGCAATGGGCGCAGAAGCGGCAGGAATGGCGGGGTGCGAGTGCGACATCGTTTCTCTACAGCGGAGGACAAGGAACTAAATGCCGCGGCTTATCTGAGAAGGGAAGGGTTGACAATGACACTTTAGGCTGACTGCTGCTAACTTACATGCTAATTTTTTATAGGTAGAAAATCTCGGCAATACATAAAGAAATAGGTAGTTCCAGGTGAATGTAAATGTCAATTAGAATTCTCCCTTCCTTTCTGATATATATTTTTATTACAAACATCGATTACAAGGCATAATTCAAAGGGGAAATTACCGTGGTAATGTAGCGAATGAATGCACGTGAGGTTTTGTCAGGTGATAATTAGCCAATTTCTGGTGTATAACACTATCACTTACCTGTTTTTTTTTTTTGGTATATATTATTTTGTATAAGTATAGGGCATAGGGCTTATTTCAATGGATGAAATCTGTGGAAAAATCCGGAGGAAATTTGTGTAGCGCAGCGCGGCGTGGGAGGTGAGAAGACAGGGTAATGGAGGGCAGGTAGGGAGGGGAGTCACGAAGGGGGTAAAATTGCTAAATTGTCAACAATGGATGGGAGTACAGATGAGATTTGGAGTGCTGACTAGTGTTGGACATTGGCAGTACTGATAGATGATACAAGCCACCACTTGAGAGCCCGGGATAATTCAAAATAACACAGAATCACAAAAGTGACGCCCCACAGTATGATCCATTGTGGCCGAGCGTCACGAAAGTGACGCCCCGCGGTTAAGGGATTAATTATTGTTTATTTCCACTTAATTATTGTTTACTTCCATTAAATACATATAGTGAATATTTTTAAGATTGTCTGTCTGTGTCTGCTGTTGGCAAGTTAGGTGTAGGGAGGGTGCTGTAGGGAGGTTCCACGAGGACCCAGACAAAATATCCTTATTTCCCATTGGTTCTAAACTTTGTAAAATCCAGAATTCGTAATGTGGATGTGGTGAAAAGATTAGGAGAAATGCACTGAGGTGGTTTGGACATGTGGAGAGAATGGAGAATGAAAGACTGACTAAGAGGGTGTATGTAGGTGAAGTGGAGGGAGGGAGAGGGAGGGGTAGACCGAGGATGAGGTGGAGGGATGGAGTTGAGAGGTATATGAGGGAGGGGGGGGTGAGTTGGGGGGAGGGGAGTCAAATGGTGGGTGACAGAGTGACTTGGAGGCATTTTGTCTGTGGCCACCCTTTGCGGGATTAGGGCGTCGGGCTATAGATAGATAGATAGATAGAATTCGTAATCCATGGGTAGGTACCAGTCTAATTGCCGCGGTTTAAGCGACTTGAGTGTATTTTCAGGGTGGTAAATTACCTTCTCTAGCTAAAAGATTTCCTCCCTTATTATAATCACGTTCCTTAAGCCGTATCTATGAATGTTTCTGGCATAATGTATGAAACTTACTCAAAATTAGGACACATGTTACATTAGCATGTAAACATATTGGTGAAAACATCTGGGATGAAGTACCGCCTGACTGCTTGGGATGGTAGAGTAGTGTCTTGTAAACATATCTGTGATCTACGTTCCCTTCCCATAATTATTCGCAATATTTTATAGCTTGCCCTAACTCAACACCACTGACACCAGTACAGTAAAGCCTTGTTCAAAGCCAGCACCTATGAAGGGGTTAATGGAACACATTAATGTTCGTATCAATGCTCTCTCCTTCACACAGACACACAAGAACAAACAAAAGAATGAGCAGTAAATGTACACTTAACTTTAAGAAGCAGAAATATCGGTATGCTCGGCTGGTCTGAAATGTATTGGGAAATACCATGTCGAACAACAAATGTGGAACTGAATGCTAATTCACGACAATATGTGGAATGAATGAGTAATATTTTTCCGATCAGCAAACATTTTAGTTCCATTTTGTCCCCTTAAATTGTGAAACCCATATATTTTCATCTAAGCATACAGTCGTTAAGACCTTACCAATTCAATTCATATTCCTCTAGTTTGTCTTCTGTATTTTTCTATATTAAGGGTGGTAAATTACCTTCTCTTGTTGAAAGATTTCCTGCTTTATTATCATCACATTCCTTAAGCTGCACCTAGAATTGTTTCCGGCATAATAGGAGGATGGATGGTGAACTTGCTGAACGAAAGGCAATGATAGACTACGTGTGTGTGGATGAGCGAATGAGAAGACAAGTGTTGGATGCAAGAGTGTGGAGAGGGTGGGGGAATGGAGTCTTGGACCATCACTTGGTGATGGCCAAGGTAGAGCTGCAAAGAAAGTGGTTGAGGAGACGAAGGGGAAGACAGGAGGAAACAGCTCCTGTGAGAAGAGTGGAGAAATTGCATGATAGTGAGAAAATGACAGAGTATAAGAGCATAGTGGAAGAAAGATTGGGAAGGTATGAGCTAGAGCAGATGGAAGGGTTGGAAGACGTATGTAAGATATTCACGGAAGAGATAGGCGCAGGGTGTGAGACGGTTTGTGGAGTGAGGAGGAGATGCAAGGGTGTGCAAGGGACAGCATGGTGGAATGATGAGGTGAAACGAGCTGTGGAACAAAAGAAGAAGGCATATGGTGAATGGTTGGCGAGTAGAGGTAGGGGAGAAGATGAGAGAGAGAAGAGAGAGGTATATGTGAGCAGGAGAAGGGAGGTTAAGAGACTGGTGAAGGAGAGTAAGAAGAAAGTGGATGAAGAGTTTGGGAGGAATCTGAGTGTGAAATGGAGGGAGAGTAAGAAATTGTTTTGGAAGGAGGTAAAGAAAGTAAGGCAGTGTGAAAGGGGAAATAGTAGGGGAGTGAAAGATAGGAATAATAGATTGTTGGTGGAGAAGAGAGAGAAATTGAGGAGATGGAAGGAGCACTTTGAGGATTTGTTGAATGTAGAGAGTGAGAGCAGTGTGAGTCTAAGTGGTTGGGGAATGGCTGGGAGAAGAAGAGATGAGAGGAGGGAGGAAGAGATCAGTAGGTCGGAAGTAGTGGAAGCGATGAAGAAGATTAAGCTGGGAAAGGCCCCAGGAATTGATGGAGTGTGTGGTGAAATGCTTAGGTATGGGGGTGAGATTGTTGTGGAGTGGATATGGAAGTTGTGTAGATTGGTTTGGGAAGAGGGAAGGGTTCCAGAGGACTGGAAATCAGGTATAATTGGTCCTCTGTACAAAGGAAAAGGGGAGAGAGAAGTATGTGGTAACCATAGGGGTATTTGCCTTCTTAGTGTGACTGGTAAAATATATGGTAGAATACTCATTGATAGGGTTAGGCATATGACAGAGGAGCTAGTTGGAGAAGAACAAGGAGGATTTAGGAAGGGAAAAGGGTGTGTAGATCAGATATTTGTTCTAAGATGTTTAGTGGAGAAGTATCTAGAGAAGGGAAGGAAAGTGTATGCTGCCTTCATGGACTTGGAGAACGCTTATGACAGAATAGATAGGGAAGGTATGTGGAAGGTATTAAGAATATATGGAGTGGAGGGGAAATTGTTGAGTGCTGTGAAGAGTATGTACGAGGGAGATAGGGCTACGGTGCAAGTGGATGGTGAGCTAAGTGAGTTCTTTGATCTCATGGGACTGAAACAGGGTTGTGTGATGTCTCCATGGCTGTTTAATATATACATGCATGGGGTTGTAAAGGAGATGCAAGGTAGGGCAGTGGATGTGGGGGTGGCCCTAATGAATGAGGGTGAGATTTGGAAGCTTCCGGTGTTGCTGTTTGATGATGATACAGTATTGTTGAGTGAAGATGAATGGGAGTTGCAAGGTTTGGTAAATGAATTTGGGACAGTGTGTAGGAGGAGGAAGCTGAATGTTAATGTAAACAAAAGTAAAGTTATGGTGTTTGAGAGGAATGAAGTCACAGAGTGTGCAGTGAGGTTGGATGGTGAGGATATGGAGAATGTGAGTGTATTCAAGTACTTGGGTAGTGTGATGAGTAAGGATGGAACTTTGAGGGATGAAGTACGTGAAAGGGTACAGCAGGGAAGAAAGGTTGTTGGTACACTGAAAGCAGTGATGAGAAATAGGGAGGTGAGTATGGAAGTTAAGAAGTCACTGCATGATGGTATTGTGATCCCTACCCTGACGTATGGAAGCAAGGCGTGGACCTTGCAAGAGGGGAACAAGTCAAGAGTGAGAGCAGTGGAAATGAGTTACTTGAGAGGAGCATGTGGAGTGACGTGGAGGGACAGGTTGACGAATGAAGAAGTGAAGGAACGTTGTGGGGTAGATGTGGATGTGGTTGAAAAGATTAGGAGAAATACACTGAGGTGGTTTGGACATGTGGAGAGAATGGAGAATGAAAGACTGACTAAGAGGGTGTATGTAGGTGAGGTGGAGGGAGGGAGAGGGAGGGGTAGACCGAGGATGAGGTGGAGGGATGGAGTTGAGAGGTATATGAGGGAGGGGGGGGTGAGTTGGGGGGATGGTAGTCAAATGGTGGGTGACAGAGCGACTTGGAGGCGTTTTGTCTGCGGCCACCCTTTGCGGGATTAGGGCGTCGGGCTATAGATAGATAATAGCAGTAACTTGCTCAACGTACTCAGAGGTGGATTTCGTTTCCCAATTTCCCATTTGGGGCCCAGGTTGGGTTAGGTTAAATTATCAGACAGCTAAGCACAGTTACACTAGGTTAGGTTATCAGTCACCTCACCAAACTCCACCCCATCACACTTGTGATTGAGTTGTGAGCAGGAGGTGTGGGTGGGGGGGCCGACTCACGGTCATTTACCCACGGCTCGCTCGCTAGCAACCAGATGCTTGCTGTTTAAATTGTTGCTATCGTACAGATAATTTTATGTACAGTATTGCCGTAACACTGAACAATTCGGGCACAGTCCGGATATACCGAAACCTGGAAAATCTGAACCCGGATAATCAAGCTTTCACTGTGTATATATATATATATATATATATATATATATATATATATACATATATACAGGAAGCTCGCCCCAAACGCTTGGGTTTCGTTCCTAACATGGAGCGTTTGGCGTGAAACCACATAAGTTTTAACTACTCCTTATTTTGCTCTCTAGATCTCCTAAACGTGGTCTTTTGCTGTTATCTGCCATTGGTAATCAATAGGAAGCACTTTAAGTGGTTAGAAGGTTTATTTAATGTTATAACTTACAAATACAGTACTGCACAGCAAAACTTCAACATACAAATACCTAAACACAAGGCAACATTCCGATGCCGAAACCAGTCGGCGTCGGAATGTTGCCTTGTGTTTACGTATTTGTATGTCAAAGTTTTGCTGTGCAGTACTGTCTTTGTAAGTTATAACATTAAATAAACCTTCTAACCACTTAAAGTGCTTCATATGGATTACCAATGGCAGATAACAGCAAAATACCACGTTTAGGGTGTCTAGGGAGCAAAATGGTTTCTGGACTATTCGCTGTCAAGCCAGTTCGCCGTCACAACAATAACAAGACAACATAGACTTTAATGGATCCCCCTGAAATATAGTTATTAAAGTATTGATTAATTAATAATAAGTATATTTATAAAAGTATTGATGAATTAATATATTTATAGAATGACGGGGAATCATACAGGGTGCGAATTGTCCTGATGGGGAATCGTTCATGTTTTGACGGGGAATTGACATGATGGCGAATTGTCTTGGAACCCACCGATCGTGTGTAATCTATAACTGGTTAGAAGGCTTTATTTAATGCTTTAACTTTCTTTAAGTGCTTTAACTTACAAGTGCATACCAGAATAGTAAATATTTAACTTACAAGCAACGTTGGGTCTGGTTAGTACTTGGATGGGTGACCGCCTGGGAACACCAGATGCTGTTGGCATCCCTACATGTCAAGTGGGGTTGGTGGAGGATTAGTGCCCCTCCCTGTAAAACAATTAACTCTAAGCCCTTGGCCACCCCGCTTGGGATACATGGCATCTGGCAATGAATGAATGAATGAATAAACAGTACAGCAAATATTTAACAAACAAATAAAAAGGGTAATATTCTGACGCCTATCAGAAAACTGGTTATAAGACTTTATTTCTTGCTTGAACGTTATTTAATAATACTTTAACTTGCACATAAACTTACCAGAACAGTAATGTAAATATTTAACTTACAAATACAGCACTGAGGAAAAGCAGTACAGCGAATCACATCACGTGATCAAAACAAACCGTGAGTGCTGAGCTGACGTTCGAGGATTTGGCCTAATAAAGGCCTCTCTTGCGTTAATATATAGTTTTCGTAATGGTTCTTTAATCTTACGTTATCTTATACATATCCCAGCAGTAACCGTGTATAATTGTGAGCGCGTTCCGTGAGAACGTGTTCCGTGCGAGTTACCTGTATACATATACAGTATATATATATATGTATATATACATACATACAGTCAAGTTGCCTAGGGCATGGCTAACTAATTCTGGACCGCACCCATGCCATAGCAAACTGTGCCATACAAAAAATGGAATCTGGTTCTGGACGTTCACCCGAAGACCCCCTTTTCACCCCACTTTTCCCCATTTTTCCCTACTTTACACATGCACACAATCAAGCAATCAGTCAATGCATGTATTACACATAACAATAGGCACAAAAAACAGGAGGGTGATCACTCTTGTGTCTACCTGGGCAGTACCACGCGCTGCAGATCGCATAAAAAAAAAGGCTCAGATCAGCTGACCGACCAAAACATAAAAAATGGCGGAGGCTGCCTGGTCAAGCACTGATTGAAGACGTTTATTTGGTAAAGTCTGTATGCTCAAGTGTCAACAAAACTCACATTTAACACACTGATAATCATTCTTATATACGTGATGATGACGATAGAAGGCATTATACTTCGTCTTAGCTCTGAGACAGGTGCTTCGTCACTAACCCGTTCATAGCAGTTTTACGAAGAAACCTATAAGCTAGTCACGATACCCAAAGAATCATTAATGTTTCATTACTTAACACAATGAATTTGGTGAAG
Organism: Coenobita brevimanus; assembly: GCF_032717465.1. Classification (NCBI taxonomy): domain Eukaryota; kingdom Metazoa; phylum Arthropoda; class Malacostraca; order Decapoda; family Coenobitidae; genus Coenobita; species Coenobita brevimanus. Next base: position 47,642,716 of record NC_137008.1, read on the forward strand.
TTTAACCTTCTCATAAGAGAGAAAAAAGTTCACAGTTGGAGCACTTGTAGTACGGAGCTGAAGTGGTCATCATCTTCTTTGTTTACAAACAGGGGAGCTCACCGCCAGGGGAATTTGCCCGCACATTTCAAAGCTTGCCGCACCTGCGCCATAGGTAGTTGATGTGCGTGGTTTGTATTTTGGGGGGTCTGGTACCTTGCCGTGTCATAGAAAACCGTGGCATAGAAGTCCGCGCCGTAGGCGACTTGACTGTATATATACTGTACCGTATATACATACATATATATATATACACATATATACATACATATATATATATATATATATATAGATAGATACATATAGATATATATATACACTCAACCCCCTGCTATCGCGCCTAACTGGTTACAGGAAACGCATGTGATAGCTGAATTTGCGATAGCTGAACTGAAGAATCAATGGGAAGATGTCTAACTGGTTTTTTGGTGGCCCATTTTTCTAACTTTTAACCACTTTATGCCTACAATTTCCAGCCAATCTCTCCTCCAACATGAAATAAAGCATTATTATATTAATAATAACATTATAATGAAAAAATAAACAGCATAAAAGGCCATCAAACTTACTTGTTTAACCCTTTAAACACGGATCGTCGCGTTTGCGACGCTCGGCGAAAAGGACATAACGGCAGAGCGTCGCGTTTGCGATTCTAGTAAATTTTGAATAACCGCGGGCAGGCAAGCTCCAGCTGGTATTGTCTATCAGTACCACCACCCTTTAGCTACTTTTAGCACACTTGACCTTTGTACCACTGACCTTCGTTGTTGCCAAGTATCGCGTTTTTCCCCCGTCCCCCCCCACCACCATGGCCCGGCCAGCCTGGCTGTGATACATGGCAGCGCTCTGAGTGCTCAGAACTGTAAATCTGCGCTCTCCTCTCACAAGCAGTTTATGCTAATAGGAAACGCTTGTTTCCCCAGTTGTAACACTAGCTTTTTTTCTCACGGTTTGCCCCTGTTTAGCGTCAGTTTACTGCAGGCTTTCAAAGTGACATTATGGCGAGTTCTAGCTCTTCCGAGTCAGTGCAAGTGGCCGACAGGAACGAGAATAAAGTGACGGGCGTAAGGCAGAATAAAAAGCGCGCTGCGGTGATCTTTTGGGAAGTAATATGATTGAAAATAATGTAGTATACATGTTTTTAGCTGTGAAAATGGAAATGTTTGTTGAGTGACGGGAAGACTGCCGCCGCGCTGCATGTCGGCCGTACGCACCATTGATTTTAGCCTTATTTTCAGTGCTTATTGTACAAATACGGATTCCAAACTACCTTTACGTTGTAGTATAAAGTTTACTGTGACAGAATGAGGCTGTGGTAGAGGGGAAACCAGGTTGCTGGAGGTGTGAAAGTGAAGATTTGGTTACCCAACTTAGCAAGTCTCCACAAGTCCTTGGGTAGTCCACGAAGGCTCAACACCTGTCTCTGGAGAAAGCTGAATGTAGGTACTATCTGCCATACCAAGTATAATGTTCTAGGGTTAATCTCTGATTTTTGGCTAATATTTTCCTACAGGTACTCAGACCGCGATACAACCCCGCCACTCGGGGGAGGGCAACTGTTCACAGCCGCGTTTAAGGGGTTAAGGATTAAGGAAGGCTTGGGTGGTTTGAAGGGTTCCGAGGCTTGGGAGTGGCTTAGTTGCCGCCAGCGCCCTCACAGGCCTGACTCTCTTTTCTAAAAATATTTTTTTCTCCTCTGGTCCAGGTTGTCCAAGAAAACATCACAGTCAAAGCCCTCGTAGTCTGGCTCTTGGCTGGAAGGGCCTGGCTGTGGTTCCTGGCCAGGCGTGGGCTGAGGTTGAGAGGCCGGTTCGGGTGTAGGTTCAGGGACCGGGTGCGACGAAAATAATCTGTGATTCGTCGCTGGTGTAGGGCATTCATGTAGGCATGGTACTTGTCCTCATAACCTTCAAGGGCTTTATTAATGTAGGATGTACGCTGCTCGCTGCTGATGGTGGTATCTTGCTCTAGAATGTGATGTATCTGGCCACCCAACTCAAACAGTCTTAATGTCCTTCATACTCAGCCCCTCCTTAACTTTCTCTCCTGCATCCACCTCTTCTCCTGGGCTATCCTCAGCATCTTCTACTAGAATATCTTCAGCAGTAACTGGTGCTGGTCGTAAGATATCTTGTATCTCGTCGCCAGTTGTGCCCTCAAACCCATGGCCAGCAATACCTCTCGCCTCCTCAGCTGCAGCCTCCAGCTCTGCCTCCACTGACTGGGGCTCGCCTGGTACCTTAACCTGCCTGTCCTCAGGTAAACCCTCCATGATGTTGCGCTGTGCGTGATTTATTGTTGCTGGGGTAATGTTATCCCAACATTCGACCACCAAATCAATCGCCTGCTTTATTGTAAAGCTCTTTCAATATTTTAACACCTTTTGTTCTGATTCGGTGTCTGCAGCTGTGGCCTCAGCCTCATCTTCTCCCTCACTGTCAACCAGATTTTGTATGAGTGAGGTGTCCTTAGTAGCCTGCTGCATCAATCAAAATTGTTGCCTAGAATATGCAGCCTTCACCACAGAGATAACCTCTTGATCTAGAGGCTGAATGAGAGAGGTAGTGTTGGGCAGCAGGAACTCCACAGTCACATTTGGGTTTTCTGACCTCAGAAGAGGTGAATGGCCAGGTGCACTGTCTAATAAGAGCAATATGTTGAATCTAATATTGTTGCTCTTGCAAAACTCCTCAACATCGCTGAGAAAACATTCATCAAACCAGTTGAGGGATAGTTTGGCCAACATGTACCCTTTCTTAGACGACAACCAGTGCACATTAAGTTTTTTCATGTTGTATCCAGTGTAAGCTCTTGGTTTTTTCGCTCAGTGGACAACTGTAGGCTTGAGGCGGCAGGTACCAGATGCATTCATTGCAAATAAAAGGGTAAATCTCCTATTGCCTTCCTCCCACGCACTCTAGCAGACTTGGAAGTTATGAACGTGCGACGGGGTGTTGCCTTCCAGTAAAAATTTGTCTCATCCATATTGAAGATTTGATTGGTGGTATACTGGCCAGCTTCAATGATTTTCTTGAGTGATTCCGGGTACATACGCGCAGCATCTTTGTCACCACTTGCAGCCTCACCACTTATTTTAACATCTGTCACCTTATGCCTCATCAAAAACCTATCCACCCACCCCTTTGAAGCGAGAAACACTGGTGGGGTGTCAATTCGAAGTTTTTCAGCCACAACTCGATAGATCTCTTTGGCTGTCTCCATGATTTCTTTAGTGTCCACAGCTAAGTTTCGCCTAGCCTGTCTCTCTAGATATCGACTTAATAACTGTTCTGTCTTCAGGAGCACTATGTTTGAACTTCTTCTTGCATTTGAGGCAGCAGCTGAAGGAGCAAGTTTCATGTGTTTCTCAATATATTCTTTCTTTAAATAAATGCTTCTCACAGTAGACTCATTCACTCCAAACTTTTTTGCTACTCCTTTCTTTGTCTCACCACCATCAATAAGCTTGCAGATTTCTAGTTTCTGGGCATATGTCAGGTTTATTCGTTGCTTTATATCCCTTGAACTTCCCGCCAGCTTCCGCTTGGCGATGGTGGGTGGCTTTTTGTGCAGTCTGTCAGCCGTTATATCACACACACACATAAAAGTGTAAGGAATTCCTCTTTCACTGTCAGCATAGAGCTAACACGCATTCAACTGAAGTGGCGGGACGGTTGGGGAGCATCAGCCAATCACCAGCGGGGATACTCTGTGACATAGGAGGATGAGTCGGACCGATCCGGTGCGGCGTTCAGAACCCAGCCGATTCAAACTCGATGCGTGATAGAATGTATGGTTGTGCATTTGATGTGTGCGTGATAGCAGATAACCGCGATAGCTGAACGTGTGATAGCAGGGGGTTGAGTGTATATATATATATATATCTGTGTGTAGTGGTAGGTGGTGGCGACCATCATCCACTCACTTGATGTAATGCTGCCTACTTCTTCCTTAGCCTTTATCATTCTTTTTCTGTGCCTACCCTCCTCTCTTCCTATTTCTCCCATCTTTCCTGTCACTACTTAATGCTTTTCATTCTGTTACAGGTGGCTTTACATTGAGTGACAAGCCAAATGGTTTCCTGTAAGCCAAGAAACCATTTACAACGCTGGGTGGTAACCATATAACCAAACCATACATGCTCCTTACGTGTCAAGTGGGTTGGTGGAGGGTTAGTGCCCCTCCCTGTAAAACAAATAACTCAGAGTCAAATGGCCACCCCATACGGGATTATGGCGTCTGGCAATAGATAGATACATAGATGTCTGTGTGTGTATATATGTATGTATGTATATATATATATATATATATATATATGTGTGTGTGTGTGTGTGTATATATATATATATATATATATATATATATATATATATATATATATCTATCTATAGCCCGACGCCCTAATCCCGCAAAGGGTGGCCGCAGACAAAACGCCTCCAAGTCACTCTGTCACCCACCATTTGACTCCCCTCCCCTCAACTCACCCCCCCCCTCCCTCATATACCTCTCAACTCCATCCCTCCACCTCATCCTCGGTCTACCCCTCCCTCTCCCTCCTCCCACCTCACCTACATACACCCTCTTAGTCAGTCTTTCATTCTCCATTCTCTCCACATGTCCAAACCACCTCAGTGTATTTCTCCTAATCTTTTCAACCACATCCACATCTACCCCACAACGTTCTTTCACTTCTTCATTCGTCAACCTGTCCCTCCACGTCACTCCACATGCTCCTCTCAAGTAACTCATTTCCACTGCTCTCACTCTTGACTTGCTCCCCTCTTGCAAGGTCCACGCCTCGCTTCCATACGTCAGGGTAGGGATCACAATACTATCATGCAGTGACTTCTTAACTTCCATACTCACCTCCCTATTTCTCATCACTGCTTTCAGTGTACCAACAACCTTTCTTCCCTGCTGTACCCTTTCACGTACTTCATCCCCCAAAGTTCCATCCTTACTCATCACACTACCCAAGTACTTGAATGCACTCACATTCTCCATATCCTCACCATCCAACCTCACTGCACACTCTGTGACTTCATTCCTCTCAAACACCATAACTTTACTTTTGTTTACATTAACTTTCAGCTTCCTCCTCCTACACACTGTCCCAAATTCATTCACCAAACCTTGCAACTCCCATTCATCTTCACTCAACAATACTGTATCATCAGCAAACAGCAACACCGGAAGCTTCCAAATCTCACCCTCATTCATTAGGGCCACCCCCACATCCACTGCCCTACCTTGCACCTCCTTTACAACCCCATCCATATATATATTAAACAGCCATGGAGACATCACACAACCCTGTTTCACTCCCACATTGAGATCAAAGAACTCACTGAGCTCACCATCCACTCACACAGTAGCCCTAGCTCCCTCGTACATACTCTTCACAGCACTCAACAATTTCCCCTCCACTCCATATATTCTTAATACCTTCCACATACCTTGCCTATCTATTCTGTCATAAGCTTTCTCCAAGTCCATGAAGGCAGCATACACTTTCCTTCCCTTCTCTAGATACTTCTCCACTAAACACCTTAGAACAAATATCTGATCTACACACCCTTTTCCCTTCCTAAATCCCCCTTGTTCTTCTCCAACTAGCTCCTCTGTCATATGCCTAACCCTATCAATGAGTATTCTACCATATATTTTACCAGTCACACTAAGTAGGCAAATACCCCTATGGTTACCACATACTTCTCTCTCCCCTTTTCCTTTGTACAGAGGACCAATTATACCTGATTTCCAGTCCTCTGGAACCCTTCCCTCTTCCCAAACCAATCTACACAACTTCCATATCCACTCCACAACAATCTCACCCCCATACCTAAGCATTTCACCACACACTCCATCAATTCCTGGGGCCTTTCCCAGCTTAATCTTCTTCATCGCTTCCACTACTTCCGACCTACTGATCTCTTCCTCCCTCCTCTCATCTCTTCTTCTCCCAGCCATTCCCCAACCACTTAGACTCACACTGCTCTCACTCTCTACATTCAACAAATCCTCAAAGTGCTCCTTCCATCTCCTCAATTTCTCTCTCTTCTCCACCAACAATCTATTATTCCTATCTTTCACTCCCCTACTATTTCCCCTTTCACACTGCCTTACTTTCTTTACCTCCTTCCAAAACAATTTCTTACTCTCCCTCCATTTCACACTCAGATTCCTCCCAAACTCTTCATCCACTTTCTTCTTACTCTCCTTCACCAGTCTCTTAACCTCCCTTCTCCTGCTCACATATACCTCTCTCTTCTCTCTCTCATCTTCTCCCCTACCTCTACTCGCCAACCATTCACCATATGCCTTCTTCTTTTGTTCCACAGCTCGTTTCACCTCATCATTCCACCATGCTGTCCCTTGCACACCCTTGCATCTCCTCCTCACTCCACAAACCGCCTCACACGCTGCGCTTATCTCTTCCGTGAATATCTTACATACGTCTTCCAACCCTTCCATCTGCTCTAGCTCATACCTTCCCAATCTTTCTTCCACTATGCTCTTATACTCTGTCATTTTCTCACTATCTTGCAATTTCTCCACTCTTCTCACAGGAGCTGCTTCCTCCTGTCTTCCCCTTCGTCTCCTCAACCACTTTCTTTGCAGCTCTACCTTGGCCATCACTAAGTGATGGTCCGAGACTCCATTTCCCCACCCTCTCCACACCCTTGCATCCAACACTTGTCTTCTCATTCGCTCATCCACACACACGTAGTCTATCATTGCCTTTCGTTCAACAAGTTCACCATCCATCCTCCTCATTACCCTCCATGTATACCGGTGGATCATCTTATGACGAAAGTAGGTGTTGGCTATTGCCAACCCCTTACCAGCACAGATGTCCACCAAAGCACTACCATTCCCATCTACTTCAGCTGGCACACCCCACTGACCAACCACTCCATCCACTCGTACATTCCCAACTTTGCCATTCATGTCTCCAATCAACAGCACTCTCTCTCGCTCCTCTCAAACTTGTCCATACATGCTTCTACTCTCGCCCAAAACTCATCTTTCACTCTTGTCACTTGATCCTCTGTTGGAGCATACACGCATACAATCGCCCATGCTTGTATACCTACTTTCATCCTCACCCATACAATCCTTGCACCCACTGTTCCATACTCTCTTATATTCTCCTTCCACTTCTTGCTTATCATCAGACATACTCCCTCTCTTGCCCTCTCATTCTCACAGATTCCCGCACATATACCTACACCGTATTCCCATTCTCTCATCCTTTCACCTTTCCATTTAGTTTCAGTCAATCCACATATATCCACTTTTGCATCCTCAAGCACCTGGACAATCTCTCTCTCTTTCACTTCATCATTCACTCCTCTCACATTCCATGTTCCCACTCTCAGAATGTCCTTTGTCCGTTCCTTAGTCGTCAACATATGGTCCGTCCGGGTCCGAGGCGCTTTATTTGCTTTTTTAGTTAGTTCTTTTTACGGGGTGGGGCACTAACCCACCACCAACCCTTTTAGTCACCTCGTACGACAAGCAGGGATACTGGGGGAGTATTCTTGAAACCCCCCTACCCCCAGGGGGTATATATACAGTATATATATATATATATATATATATATATATATATATATATATATATATATATATATATATATATATATGAGGCCCTGCATGCAAGAGTATACCCATGCGTCACCTTCTCGAAAACTGAGATAATGCTATCCCACAGTCCCTCAGAGTATGTACTTTCATGTGGAATTGGTGGATGTGATGTACAACTCAAGACTAGGGCGAAAACCCATAAAAATAACATTGGGTTTACATCGCCAACCTTTATTAAACGCTATTCGTCACCATGTTGGAGCAAGAGTATACCCATGCGCCATCCTCACGGAGAATGGCTTCTCGGCGCGCCATTTCATGCGTGCAGTAGTGTTAACAATCACCAAGGCGATGAGGATAGTCTCATCCCAAGCCTTTTTGCTGTGCTGTAGTAATACGAATGCTCTCGTCCCAAGCTTTTTCTGGCTGACTAAGCGGTGCGCAGCTCTGTTGTGTGTGTCATAACCTACATAATTTTGGTGGTTATAACACCACAGCAGGACACAGTGTGAGTCTTGACTTTGTGTTTTCAGTAAAAAGAAATAATCTTTCATAACTTCCCATGGCTTTGTGTTCATTAACTCTTTCAGTGAGGTTATTTTTTTTATTGAACCATTGCATTTTTTGTTGCAGCAGTCACTGTATTAACCCTTTAACCGCGGGCTTGATTTGCTTTTTCTTGCGGCACCCGCGGGCACATTCGCGCTCCGACAGACTCTCTAAAAATATTTGCCAAAAATCAGTTGTTAGTCCTAGAATATTAAAATCACATATGCTTATGGCACATACCTTCAGCTTTCTCCTGGGGTGTTTGTTGAGCCTTTGTCGAGTACCGTAAGACTTGTGGAGACCTCTGAAGTTGGGTAACGAAGTCTCCACTTTACACTTCCCGACAACCCGTAATATGATTACCACAGCCTGATATTATCACTAGAAACACTATTCTATGAATCTCAAATAGTTTGGAATCCACATTCAAAAAAAAAAAAAAAAAAAAAAAAAAAAAAAAACACTGTGAAAGCAATGAAAATTACGAGGGCGTATGACCTTCCCACTTGCGTTAGTTCGCCGCTGGTGTTGTCATTTATTATTCATAAAAACACTCACAGTTTATATTTCTATTACTATATAACACTTATATATATCTACAGTCTTTATCTATAAGTTTCCTTCAGTAATAGTAGTTTATTGTCACTGTAGGCATTCAATTTCTTTCAGTAAAATACGTAGCATTCACTTTCTCGTCCTGTATACTGAACTAGCAATGAGAGTGAATGTCACTTTCACCTTCACTCTCATAACTCATAGTATTCATACATGCTAGAGTGAAACTTTCACTTTCATTACTCCTAGTATTCTTATAATACTACTCATTTACATTTCTATGTGAGTGAGGTGGAGGGGGGAAGAGGGAGGGGAAGGCCGAGGATGAGATGGAGGGATGGGGTGGAGAGGTATATGAGAGAGGGGGGTGTGAGTTGGAAGCAGGGCAGTGAAATGGCGGGGGACAGGGCGACTTGGAGGTGATTTGTTTGTGGCCACCCCAAACGGGATTGAGGCGTCTGGCAATAGATAGATAGATTTACATTTCTATTTTATTTACACTGTTATGCACTGTCACTTGAAGTAACTTATAAAACTATTTTCCACTGTTCACTTATATTTACATTCATTGCTTTCACTTGCTGTTTACACATTATTTACACATTATTTACAATTCCACTTGCACTGTTTTACTCAACAGAGAGATCGTAGTCACTCTCTTTCAATTGTCAACCCTTTACCTCTTTCCACACGAGGTTTAGTAGGGGGTAAAAGTCACAGGGCCCTTCGCATGGGGCTAAAAAGAAGCGGAAGTTAGCAGGAGCAAACAGACGTACCTTCACTTTGGAAGATAGTGAACTGATAGGGGTGGGCTGGGGTGGCCTACCTAGGGAAATACATTACTGCCAACGTCAGCCTCTTGACAGCTGCTAATATATAGCAGTGAAATGATTGGCAGGAAATCTAGACAATACATTATAAATTAGGTAGTTCCAGGTGAATGTAAATATCACTTAGGCTTCTCCCTTCCATCCTTATATATATTTTTAGTACGAGAATAGATTATATGGCATATTTCAAGGGGAAATAAACAGCGAAAATTAGTGAACGAGTGCACATGAGGTGTTGTCAGGTGATAATTAGCCAATTCCAGGTGTATGGCACTCTCACTTACCTTATTTCTTTTTGGCATATATTATTTGGTATAAGAATAGGGCATAGGGCTTATTTCAATGGATGAAATCAGTGGAAAATTCCAGGGAAGATTTACTTAGCGTAGCACGGCCGGGCAGGCGAGAGGAGAGGGTAATGGAGGGAAGGTAGGAAGGAGAGTCAAGAACGGGGAGAAATGGCTAAATTGTCAACAGAGGATGGGAGTACAGATGAGATTAGGAATGCTGACTAGTGTTGGACATTGGCAGTACTGATAGATGATACAAGTTACCACTTGAAAGCCCGGGCGAATTCAAAATAACACAGAATCGCAAAAGTGACGCCCCGCGGTATGATCTCTTGCTCCCAAGCGTCACGAAAGTGATGCCCCGCAGTTAAGGGGTTAATTAATAAGATTATTTATGTAAAACACCATTATTCCTAGTATAAGTAGCGTTATTATGTTTGCTATTGCATTTAATAGATGTAAAGTGTCTATTGTTCACATAAAAACACAGAACAACAAGGACCAGATGAAAAAGAAAATGCTGCGTATTGATAATTTTTTGAAAAATTTATAAAACTTACTTTTTATGACAATAACCAGGGATATTCATAACCAACCATTCTACAGACATTCAACTTCATCTTACAACATAAAGGAACTCACTAGCTATTGGCCTGCGGTACTAGTTTATGCATAAAAGTAGCAGCATTGTATCCTAATGTCAATTTCTTTTGTTTTTTTCGGGTAAAAACAATAGTACCTTTACTAAAAAAAAAAAATTTGGACAAAGTAGAGACAATCAGCTTTAAGATGATGTAAACGCCATTATCCTAGGTATAATAGTTTTTTCCGTATCGTTCTTCAAAGTTGTAAAAACTTTAAACGCAATTTCTGCCACTTTTAAAAAATGGCACATGGGTATACTCTTGCACACAGGGCCTCATATACAGTATATATTTACATATATATATATATATATATATATATATATATATCATCATCATCATCATCATCAGATGTTTCAGTATCCACTGCAGAACCGGCCTATCCCGACCGAAGTCGGGACAATACAGCCAATGTATCTCTACCAAGTGGCTTAGGCTGTCTAGTAGAGATTGTATGTAGGGTGAGAAGTGCTTGTTAGTGTAATTGTAGTGTTGGAGTGGCTTTGGATGTGTGTGTAGTCTGTGAACCAAGTGTAATCGGCCCGCGCAAGCCGACTGGGTGCAAGCATACTTTATAGTAAGTGACACTGGTTCAACCACAGCACCCCTGGTGTCCGCCAATGTAGTATGGCGCTGGGTGAACACTCCAAAAGTTTATTACCCTGGCGGGGCGCAAACCCTGGCTCACCCATGTACAAAACACACTCTACCACTGTACCACAGAGGCTCCCTATATATATATATATATATATATATATATATATATATATATATATATATATATATATATATATATATATATATATATATATATATATATATATATATATATATATATATATATATATATACATATGTTTCTTATTGCATCTAATTAACAACAAGGCAAAAAATACAATAAAACAGCAGTGTGAGGTCCAACAAAGCTTCACACTGAAGATAAACTTCATGGGAAGCAATACAATTATTTCTCTGAGGAAGAAGAAGTTCATGAATGCTTAAAAAATGTAGTTAAGTTTGGGTTTCTTTCTCCTAAAAAAGCAAAACATTAGGAGAATGTGAAATTTGCATGGATCAGTCCAAACACATAAGATACCAGTACATATAAAAGACAAGAAAGCACTCAGAGGGTGCACACCTCCGTCAATGCCATTGCAGGATCCTGATACTGATCTGGCTCTGCCCCCAAATTTAATTCTTTCTTGGCCCATGGCCCAGCCTTCCACAAAATTTTTTTGAAATTCATTGAGAACTTTTGGAGATACTGTGTGGACAAACAAACCAGAAACACAAACACAAGGGAATACATAAACTCCTCCAACTTCATTGGCGGAGGTAAAACCTTGGTTCATAACTGATATCATGTATATATCTATATTAACCTCTTCACGTCCAGGACGTACGCACACACGTCAACATGGCGCCTGGTGAGCCTGTCCAGGACGTACTGTGGTACGTCCTGATGTATCAGTCTTCCTCTAGTGTGTTTCACTCATTGGTACGGGTGTGGGAGAGTTTTTCAAGCCTGGTATTGGCCACTGATGCTATCAGAAGCTCCGCCCACTAACCAACCAGAAGAGATACATTTGAAAGCACAGGCCCCCTTCCCCCTACAATCCAATCATAATTGATATAAGTAATACCCCAGCCACGTCACAGTCTCCTCAGCCAGTTGCATTTTTTTTTTTAGTTTTTGCTCATCACCCATGAAAGGAGGACTCGGTGCCTTTGTCCTCTCCCTCTCTCGCCATTTTTGGTGGCTGTTCAAATACAGACATAGCAAAACTACGCCGCCATGGCTGACTCTAGTGGGGATAGTTCAGATGATGTGTATGTGCCAAGTTATTCAGGTAGCAGTGCAACATCTGACACTGAATTTTCTGGGAGTGGTAGTGAATTATCCAAGGATACAGAGCCTACCGAAGAGGAAGGCTGGCGGCTTGTGGCAGACATTTTCTCAGATGAGAGGCCTGATGATGTACCCCTGTTCAGTGATGAAAATGCTGGTGTAAATTCAGCATTGGTACCATAGTGTTTCACTACCCCTGGGGCAGTATTTAGTTACTTTTTCGATGATGAAATGATGTTTAAATTATGTGCATGGATCAATGAAAGAGCTAAAGTTTACTTACGAGAAAATCCAGGTAAATTCAAAGTGCATGGACTGAAGTGGCGACAGAGGAACTGCACGTGTTCTTTGGCCTTCTCATGGTGATGGGTATGATAAAAATGCCAAATATGCATATGTATTGGTCACACAATGTGATGTTTGGAGGACCACCTATATTTTGAAAAGATGTGATGAGCAGAAACAGATTTCATTCCATTTTGAAATTTCTGAGGTTCTCTTCAACTGCATCTGTGAAAAAAAGTGACCTTATTTCAAGGATTGAGCCCTTTTTGAGCTACTTCGAAAATGATGCCAGACTCTGATCAGACCATCAAAAGACGTAGCTGTTGATGAGGCACTTGTTTTGTGGAAGGGACGACTTGGCTTTCGACAGTTTATCAAGACTAAAAGATCACGATCTGGTGTAAAAGTTTTTGTGTTATGCCTATCTGGTGATGAGTGGAGTGGTTATTCAGGGAACTATGAAATTTATTATCTATCTATCTATAGCCTGACGCCCTAATCCCGCAAAGGGTGGCCGCAGACAAAATGCCTCCAAGTCGCTCTGTCACCCACCATTTGACTACCATCCCCCCATCTCACCCCCCCTCCCTCATATACCTCTCAACTCCATCCCTCCACCTCATCCTCGGTCTACCCCTCCCTCTCCCTCCCTCCACCTCACCTACATACACCCTCTTAGTCAGTCTTTCATTCTCCATTCTCTCCACATGTCCAAACCACCTCAGTGTATTTCTCCTAATCTTCTCAACCACATCCACATCTACCCCACAACGTTCCCTCACTTCTTCATTTGTCAATCTGTCCCTCCATGTCACTCCACATGCTCCTCTCAAGTAACTCATTTCCAATGCTCTCACTCTTGAATTGTTCCCCTCTTGCAGGGTCCACACCTCGCTTCCATACGTCAGGGTAGGGATCACAATACTATCATGCAGTGACTTCTTAACTTCCATACTCACCTCCCTATTTCTCATCACTGCTTTCAGTGAACCAACAACCTTCCTTCCCTGCTGTACCCTTTCACGCACTTCATCCCCCAAAGTTCCATCCTTACTCATCACACTACCCAAGTACATACTTGAATGCACTCACACTCTCCATATCCTCATCATCCAACCTCACTGTACATTCTGTGACTTCATTCCTCTCAAACACCATAACTTTACTTTTGTTTACATTAACTTTCAGTTTCCTCCTCCTACACACTGTCCCAAATTCATTCACCAAACCTTGCAACTCCCATTCATCTTCACTCAACAATACTGTATCATCAGCAAACAGCAACACCGGAATCTTCCAAATCTCACCCTCATTCATTAGAGCCACCCCCACATCCACTGCACCCCTTTACAACCCCACCCATGTATATATTAAACATCCATGGAGACATCACACAACCCTGTTTCAGTCCCACACTGAGATCAAAGAACTCACTCAGCTCACCATCCATTCGCACCGCAAGCGGTGTCAAAACGTCAGTATGCATCCCCACTGAATGTTCAATGTCGCATGGCCACTGGGCTATGTCTTTCCCAATCGTCACCACCATCGAACACAGACCACAAGCCACGAGTACATGTTCAGTGACAGCGGCTGTCCGCCTCTCTACCTAATGTCAAATGTCGCGTGGACACTGGGAGACATATCCACTCCCACATAGACACATCCACTCCCACACAGACACACACACACACACACAAAGAGAGAGAGAGAGAGAGAGAGAGAGAGAGAGAGAGAGATTCCTTCCCATGATATGATTACAATATCAGTACAGTAATCTCTGTACAAATATGTATGACAGTACTGTACACAGTACTGTATGTGTGTATGTACTGTACAGTACACTTCCAATTGGTATAGGTATTCATTTCAATACCACAGTCAGGCACCTTAGCCAAGCTGCCCTAATGGGATAGGTTAGGTCTGGTTTGGTTAAGTTTGGATAACATACATAATTTTGCCTGGGAAACACATCGAGCATATTGTTAATTTTAAATGACAGGGCGAGCGTTGTTCCTGGCTGATGGGTACCGGTGGCCACCATGCATGTAACACAGACCACAAGCCACGAGAAAATGTATGGTAAAAGTACCCGTCTGCCTCTACACCGTATGGCGGGTATCCACCGGCCTCTGGGATTAGTGAGAAACCCCTCACCACATGCGCCTGTCCGTTTCCCTACTGAGTGGTCAAAGTTGCCTGGCAGGCCACATTTGTCACACATTGCCTGAGGTGGTGATGTACTGGTCATCCGCTGTTGCCGTCATGTGCTAATCCTTGCCTGACCAAATGAAAGTGAATCTTAAATGCAGATTTCAGTTTGCCGCATTTTGCTTCCTTTGTGCTCCAAAGCAACCACGGGGTGTGATATGGCAGCATTGTACTGCTTGCCAGCCAACACAAACTTGAACCTCAGTCCTTGCCTTCGTTCCACCTCAGTAACTTGCTTGCAAGCATGGCTATGAATGTGGTTGCTTTTGTGGTGGTCCCCTACCTTCTCCAGGTTGTGGCCTCCTATGCTGTGTTCTCGTATGGGTGGTGATGGCCCCACCACCACCTGAGAGGTGGAAGAGGAAGGTTCTGACTGTGGAAAAGTAATGTGAGATATTGGGCAAGGTTGATGCGGGCTGGACCACAGGACGCATACTTCGCGAGTATGATCTAGTCCATTCAATACTGTTTGATACCAAGAAGTCAAGCGACAAGCTTACACAGTACGGACAGGACTTTGGCGAAAGCACACATTGCAGCAACCAGAAGGTAACAGCTCGGGCTCGGCACACCAATATCAACCGGTTGACACTGATGTGGTTTCGTCAGAAACGTGGTGCTGGTGTGCTAGTGCGTGGGACCAAGGTGAAGGCTGCTGCTGAGAAGTTTGCACACCTGCACAATGTGCACGACTTCAAAGCATCCAAGGGAGGCTCTTGCGCTTTAAGCATTGGACGTAGCAGCAGTGGAAGTAGACCTGTTATGCCAGAAAGTGCAGCGCCTGATTAAGGACAAGGAACTTGCCCATGGTCAAGTTCATAATGCTGACGAAACTGATCAGTTCTACTGCTCCTTCCCACAAACACCCTGGCTGAGGAAAGAGAGAAGACTGTGCCTGGTCGGAAGGTGTCCAAACAATGTGTCTCTGTTTTGTGCTGTGCCACTGCTAATGGGATGCACTGCCTCAAACTTGATGTTGTTGTTAGGCATCCAAAACAACCATGTTGTCTCTGTGGGTTGATATATAGCCTGAATGTTGTGTGGTACCATTCTTTGAAGGCCTGGTTTACCACTATGATCTTCAGAGATTGGTTCCACAGGAGGTTATCTGTTATCAAACGGAGGTCCTTGATATCACTCACGACCAGGTGAAGGCACTCCTGCTCCTGGACAATGCTCCCATGCATCCGTTTGAGAAGGATTTGGTTGCTGATGACGAGCAGATTAGGTGCATGTTTCTGCCATCTAATACGACTGATCTGATTCCAATGGACCAGGGTGATATCGTGGCTGCAAAAAGACTGTACTGTTGGAGGTTCCTGAACGAGGTGATGGTGGTGTTGAGGGCAGGACGCAGCCGAGGACACACGTGGGGAGCAGACCTTGCAGAATCTTCAGCGTTACACCCTGAAGTCAGCAGTGTTCAACTGGGTGAACGTGCAGAAGTCTCCATGAAAATCCTCAAATGCGGTAGGTCTCATCTCCTCCAGGGAATCGAAGCCAACCACAACTCTGAGGGGTTTGATGTGGATTATTTCCACAGCTGCCTTCGAACAGCAGGAGGGCAGGTGGGCGTCGACGATGTGAGGGATTTGCTGGACGACGATGGCAACAATTCTGGCCATCAGACCATACCTGATGAGATCATTGCTGCTGCCTCTACAGGCACAAAAGAGGACAGAGAGACTGACGAGGATGAGGATGAGAACCCAGACTTGCAGCCCTCTGGAACTCCTTCAATCCCTCGTCTCAGTGTCCTCCGTGGTTGCCTGGAGGGGGAGCTGGATTATGCCGAGCACCTACACTGTGACAGGGAGTTGGTGCCACTCAGCCTGGCAATGGAGCTGTGGGCAGTCCAGGATGCTGCCATCCTCCGGCAGAATCACTGGTCCGACTGTCAGACCAAGATCGACTCCTCCTTCAAGCCTGCAACCCCCAAGAGTGCCAGCCCATTCTCATCACCAGCACCACCTCGTTTCATGCCTTCGCCATCGGACTCGCAACCGAGCATGTTGACAGCTGCTGAGTCTCTGCTGGATGTTAGTTTGCAGCTGTCTTCGGAATCTCCTGAGATGGGTAGGCCACCATCACCACACTGTCATCACCAGTCATCACCCAGTTCCAGCAGGTTCAGGAGGAGGAGGAGTAGGAGGAGTTATGGGACATTTGCTGGGCATGAATGTTTGCCACAAGACCACATGGGAGAACTCTACACCTGCTGGAGGTGTGGAGGTCAAGAAGCATGTCTGCAGTGCACCGGGTGGTAAGTACCCCAACTGAATGTTTTTGACAGGTAACTTTAGGTTTCTTTCATAGTTTCCTTGGTGTAAAAAATTTATTTAGGATATTTCCATGTGTATTTTGATGTCAAAATATGGAAGAATGACTGGAAAACAGTGCTAAAAATAGGAGGGGTACTGTACATATTGTAGTGGATAGGTAGGGTGTTTTTTGGTTTTCAACTTTTTTTTTTTTCATGGTTTTCTTGGTGTTGAAAATTATTTTGGATAATCCTGTGTATATCCTGATGTCAAAATATGGCAGAATGACCAGAAAACACTGCCAAAATAAGGAGGGGTACTGTACATACAGTAGTGTTTAGGTATGGTGTTTTATGGTTTTCAGTGGTTTTTCTGCATAGTTTTCTTGGTGTTTAGTATTATTTTGGTTATTGCTATGTGTGATGTCTAAATAGCCAGAATGACTGGAAAACACTGCCAAATTAACCATAGGTACTGTACAAATAGGTTGGGTAAAGGTTGGAGGTGGGTATGGGTAGGGTCTGATTATGGTAGCTGAATAGTGTTCATTATCAGGATGTTGCCACTACTCAGACATGCCTTAGGCTCTATTATGCCCGGATAAATGAGGGATTACTGTATCAAGGTTTTATTGTATTAACGAACTTAGGACAGGAAATTACGGCCGGTGGTGTGTGGATATGTACAAGTTTACAAGCATGATTAATTATTATGATGGTTTTTGTCACAAGAATTATTTGTATGAATATAAGCTTATACAGTTAACAACCTAGTACAGTAATACCTCGATATACAATACCCCTAGATACGATTCCCTGGCTTAACGATGGGGGTAGAAATTGCACCATACCCCGCCTAACGATGGCCAATCCCCGGTTTAACGATGGGTTTTGATTTTTTTCTTACCGATTGTGATGATATTTTAGACCAAAATTGTGTGTTTAGGTTGATTTATAAACTGTTTTTATACTTTGATTAATGTGTTTTAGCCATGGGTGGGGTGAACATTGTCATTTGGGGGTACAGTTTGTTAAGCTTGATTTTTTCCAGACTTACCTTTGACAATATTCAGATTTGATTTGCTGGTTTTAGTGAGTTATTTACAGGTGTTAGGCTTAGGTTAGCTTCATTTACAGCTCTTGGGCCATACAGGTGTTAGGTTTAGGTTAGCTTCATTTACAGCTGTTGGGCCATTTAGATTGCCTTTTAACCTGTTTTTGGGCTCATCTGGGTGGGTTTTGGACTTGGTTTGGGGGGAAACCTAAGGCTGGTAAACGGTCCACATTGAAATACACGTTAAAAGTACCCCGATATACAATACCCCGCCTAACGATGGGGTTTTACCTAACCAATTAGACTGTTAAAATGGGGTATGCCTGTACTGTAATACCATATTAATTTTTAAAAATAACAGAAACCAAACGTACTGAGAACAACGAAAGATTTAGCATAATTTATGCCAATCTAGAATAATTTCATCAGCAATCTAGCATATTCCTGCTTTAGGTATCTGGTCACTCCAGTCCTTTCTTACACCTCACCAAGTACTGCCCATGATGCGCAGCAAGATATTTTTTGTGTGTGTGTGTGTATCTGGGTGCCGGGCGAGGACACTGATATTTAAATCATGCCGTGTGATCAGCCCCAGCCACCCAGAAAGCAGCGCATCCTCACATGTGTCCAAAAGTACAAGATAGTAAAAGAGTTGGAGAAGGGAAAGAGGCAGGCAGAAATGGCAAAAAGGCATGGCTTGAATAAAAGTACCAACGGAACAATTTGGAAGGACTGGGAGAAGATAAAGGTCGTGCAAGGGAATCCCAGTGATGCAAACCTGGTACCAGTGAAAGTTTGTAATGTCGTCCTGAAGATTACTGAAAAGCTCATAAGGCATTATGTGGAGCACAGAGAAAGAACCAACTCCCTACTGACAGCTGCATGATACGAGAGAAAACAAAACATTATTATGCTGAAGTTGCCAAGTGACTGAATTACCAAAATCAGCCTCCATTCAAAGCATCCCATGGGTGGTTGTCTACCTCTGTGAAGAAGAATCAGTTGAAAAGTGTGAAGATAACTGGGGAAGCCACTAGTGCCAACATGAATACTGCCATAGAGCTCCCCAGTTTCTTAGGAGACATCATCTCTGTACCTTTTACAACAATAAATATTTCAATTCAATCTCTGAGGGGGGCTACACCACAGTTCAGATTTTCAACGTCAACAAAATGGGCGCTTACTGGAAGAAGATGCCCCCCAAAATGTACATCGCCAAGAAGGAGAGGAGTGCTAGGGGAATTAGGGCCTTGTAGGA
Source organism: Coenobita brevimanus (assembly GCF_032717465.1). Lineage (NCBI taxonomy): Eukaryota > Metazoa > Arthropoda > Malacostraca > Decapoda > Coenobitidae > Coenobita > Coenobita brevimanus. The sequence goes on from NC_137008.1 coordinate 47,662,130, forward strand.
CCAGGTCACGGTTCTCCTGGGGTGCAGTGCCTCTGGTATGTGAAAGTTGAAACCTCTTGTGATTCATTGCTCTAAACCGAACCTAACATAATATGAACATGAATTAATTAATGTTCATTGGTTGAGTTATAGAAGAGTGTGGATGTCAGGGGCCATCAGTCTTCAGTGGTTTGACAAGTGTTTTGTGAAAGAGGCTGAAGAGTTTTGTCGCAGGGAGAACCTCAACTTCAAGATTCTCTTCTTGCTTGATAATGCACCTGGTCATTAGATACTTATGACTGACAGGTATCCAAACATTAAGGTGGCTTTCTTGACCCCAAACACCACTTCTCTCCTTCAACCACTGGATCAGGAGGTTATCAGCATTTTCAAGTTGGTATATGCGATGAGGACGTTTGTGATGCTGGATGCGGCAACAGACACCCCGGAGGACTCTGGAGATGTCCAATGCCAACAGCAGCTCATCACCAGTTATTCCTGGGCCAGACGACAGGCCCCTCCATCTCCGCAAGATACAGTACATCCTCCCCTGACGACTCACACTCTGCTGATATCAATGATGCTGCTGCACCAGATGACAAGGTCTGCTCCATTGTTTCAGCCCTGAACTTCAAAGGATTTGACGTTGATGTAGAAGAAGGAAGTGCAGGGGCAGCAACAACTTAACAATGACAACAGCTACGGGGAAAGTGGCACAGAGCTAGGCATCAACACAAAGGTACCAAGCCTAACTTTTGTTTTTGTTAATGCTATTTTCATATCATTCATGTTCTTAATAAACAGAACAATAGTTATATCTATTTCAGTGTTTTACCTGATGGTGGGTATAAGTAGGGGGCTATTTATGTGGGGTAGAGTGGTAAAAAGGGGTAAAAGGGAGAGCTTTGGAAAGTCACCAGAACACATTGTACCGTTATACATGCAAACATATTATTTGAGTGACACGGATTTAAGTACCATGGTCCTTGTCTAGTCCCTATTGTTCACAGTACACGAGGACTGAGTGTTGTCTTTTATCTCCAATAATTTGGATACCATTCCATCTACATTTCAATACATTAACTTAGTCACGTTGTTTATATATTTGACATTGGTTAAGTCTATTACCCTAATTTTTTTTAGTCCCTGCTGTTTATGTGCCATTTTCTTGCTGGAAACCCTACTACTCTATAAAAAGAATTTACTTCTCTCTTCATCTGACCTCTTATCATTTTTTATTTTTGTTTCTTCCTTCTTTTCCTTCAATAATGCCCATTCTTCCTGAGTCAGGCATCTCTTTATCCATACCTCTTTGAATTTTTCTGATTCCTTAAGTTTCCTAGCATTTTTTAACACTTCTTCTACAGTGTTCACACTCTGGAAGGTTCCTTTCAGAGGCCTTGACTTATTCCTCTCACATTACCCTAGCCGTTTAAATTCCTCTATGTCTTTCTCACGGATGTTCGATACTTCTTTTAATTTATCACAACACCTAGAAGAGGCCGCATGCGCCCCCCCACAGTTCAAACATTTAGAGGGTTGAGAACAATCCACCATACCATGAGAAACACCACCACAATTTCCATAGACATCAGGAAAACCAGATGCTTCACACCGGCAAGAACGGCGATAATGACCAAATTTCTGAGAGCAGTAGCACCTTCTAGGTTGGAGAAAATAAGGTTTGACCTTAAGCTTCCACCACACAGCAGTGACAACATCCAGCAGAGAAAGGCGATCAAGTGTCAAAATAAGAGAGGACGTAGGTGTTAAAACTCCATAAATTTTCTTCCTAATTCTCTGTACTGCTACCACTCCCTGAGGGGCCAGCCCTTCCAGGAAGGAAGAATCAGAATTAGAGACCAAGTTTCGAGAATACACAACCCCATGGGACTGATTTAAGACCACGTGACGAGAGACAGATGCTGGATAACTGGCGACTATAGTATGTGGCTGGATGTGTGAGCTCTCCTCTTCATTCCTAGCTTCCAGCAACAGAGAACCATTTCTCTGCAGGGAGACCTTGGGGGGTAAACCCACATGCTGTAACTAGACCATTATGAATCTGAAAACAGTTCAAGTTCCAGAAGGAAGTACCATCAGACATTTTGAGTCCACTGTATTTTGTATAATAGTCCTTCACAAAGATGCCAGGCAACAGCTCAACAGAAGTGACATCTCGACTCCCAGTTTTGGCAGACGATCCGGAGGGTAAAGAGTCACCAGCCAAAGAGTGCCCAGGTGATTGCAACTTGTGCAGCTGGTCACCAACCACGCAAGTTTCTGAAGAACTCTTTGTTCTACCCATATATACATATATGAGAGGTACAATGGCACCAGGAGCCAAGGGCAACCGCCTACCAAGGAGTGAGGGGACCGAGTGAGGTATGATGGGAGTGGGGTACTTCGTCCCCAGGCGGTGACCCAAAAAGTACACCCTGTGATACGAAAGTTTGCTCCCACCAGTGCGCAAAGACCCCCTTCCCCAACACCCCCCAGCCCAGACACTCAATCATCCAACTCGGGACAGTCTCAAGGCGACACCTCTGGAGGGCGACACCGATGACCCATAAGGGTAACCTACGTTTCAGGTAGCTCTTATTCAGAACCCCCATCCATAACCCTACCTGCATGGGAGACCCTGCCAGATGTCATTACATATGCAGGTAGGCTTCTGGGATCACACGGCACGCAAGCCCCCCCCACCATACCATGACAAGGTGGCTACCCACAGGAGGCTTCAAAACTGGACTCTCATGGGAGGCGTTGTATGCTGATGACTTGGTGTTAATCATGGAAAATAACAGCACAGTGAAAGAAAGATTTAGGAAATGGGGAGATGGAATGTAATACAAGGGGTTTTAAGAATAACTGTGAATACAACTAAAATGATATCTGGAGCTGGTAGTGGTAGTCAAAGCAGGAGAAGTGTGGTCATGGGCAATATGCCACAATGGTGTGAGGAGTAACTCTTGTTCAGTGTTTGTGATAAGTGGGTGTATAATAAATGTACTGGTATTAGAGGCAGCAAGCAAAACAATGCTGAATTTGTGTGTGCAGTGTGTAGAGGAGAGCATGCAGAGACAAAGAGGTGGGAAGGGATTGACCTTGCTGGAGAGTCTCTTGCATGTGTGCAGATGTTTTATTGTTTGAGGGACATGATATGTGCTGGAGGTGGGGCTGTAGCTACTTCTATGCTAGGATGAGAAGTGGTTGGAAGATGCTCAGAGTGCTGTTGCCTCTCCTGACATTAAGAGGGCTCTCACTCCATGCAAAGGGGTCCTTTAATGCAGTGTGTTAGAAGTGTAATGCTGTATGGTAGTGAGATGGGCAGTAAAGGACGGGGTTAATCGCTGGCTCAAATGTACAGAGATGGTAATGAATAGTTTGATATGTAGCCCGTCCTGCAATGACAGGTCTGAGAGTCAGGACTCCAAATGAAGAGTTGAAAGAAAAGATGGAATTTGAACGTGCAAGTGATGTGATAACACAAAGTATACTAAGATGGTTTGCGTACGTGGAGAGAGTGGAGGATGAAAAATGGGAAAGGAGGGTAGGAGGTGTGAACACTGAGGGTAGGGATGCATGAGGAAGAGCAAAAAAGACATGGGACAAGGACATTGAGAGTGACCTCAGGCATATGGGACTGAACAAACAGGCTGCTAGAGGTCAGGCAATGTGGAAAGCATCCATTAGGTGACCAAGGCAGACTCATGCACACATAATAGAGCCTTTATAAATAAACAATCAAACACTTCAATTAATTCTACTGTTCTACTCTAACCAGTTACATTCTCTGAGAATGCATACTCTCTGCCAGCACCAATATTTTTATTCCTGCACCTGGATATAGATCCATCTTCAAATCTAATAAATTCTTCCTTGATTCATTGGCCACCAGTCTACCTGATTTCACCAATATCCTATAAGAGCTTTATGAGGTACCTTGCAAAATGAAAAAAACAAACAGACACGAGTGAATACATAACCCCCTCCAACTTCTGTGGCAGATGTAATGAGACCACACACCATTACACACATACAGTAATACAACACAACACTGCACAGCATATGCTACATTAAGACACAGGCATAACATAAATTGTAGAGAACCCTGTATGGACAACCTCATAATGGCAGTTGCCTACCTCCAGTTAGTGGACCTGCTTGGCCAGACAGATTAGGGTTAAGCAACATAAAAACATTTTTCATGAACTGTCATGTACCTTAATAAAAATAATGAACTGTCATGTTCCTTAAAAAAAAAAAAAAAAAAAGCCATAGCTCTTTCATTTTCAAACACCTTCATGTTGAAGTCTCCTATTCAAATATTAACTGCTCTGGAAAGATTGCAGCTTTACTCTTTGAAAGAAGTATTAATATTACCCCAATTACTCACCATTATACAGCTTCGAATTCTCAACAATCTGAGAGATGTCTGAGAGGAACTCTTCACGACTCTGGTACTTCTTTTGCCTGAGGTTATCACGGATGGTCGAAAGGTCCATTGGATGATTTACTATGTTGTAATAATCAGGCACTTGCTGGAATGGAAGTAATAATATAAGCATTAAAAATATGGGGAAAATACCACATATTGTTGACATAAGGAAAACTATGATTAATATGCAAGCACAATAAGACCTCATTTCTATCTATCTATTTATTGCCAGACGCCAAAATCCCGTAAGGAGTGGCCATTTGACTCTGAGTTATTTGTTTTACAGGGAGGGGCACTAACCCTCCACCAACCCACTTGTTGACATGTAGGGAGCATGTATGGTTTGGTTATATGGTTACCATCCAGCGTTGTAAATGGTTTCTTGGCTTACAGGAAACCATTTGGCTTGTCACTAAATGTAAAGTCACCCGTAAAGGAAAGAAAAGCAATAAGAAGTGACAGGAAAGATGGGAAAAATAGGAAGAGAGGAGGGCAGGCACAGAAAAAGAATGATAAAGGCTCAGGAATAAGTAGGCAGCACTGCATCAAGTGAGTGGATGATGGTCGCCACGACCTACCACTGAAGACCTCATTTTCTTCGCAGAAATATAACATTCAAATTCACCCAGAACTAGTAAATGCAACCAGCCTTGTTAACTACTTCAAACTTTTTTTTTTTTTTTTTTTTAATAGAGAAAGATGAAAGGAAGGTTGGAAGCCTAAAACTGATGTCCCTTCCAAAGAAAATTTGGATTATGGAAAGCCAAAATCACAATCCATTTATCCTAGTATGCCTGAACACTTGCACTCATAATACTGAAGGCCAAACACAGAAAGATAGAATGAGGAAGAGTATTCCTGGGCTGATCAATTCCTGATGTCACTTATCAAGGAAAAACTGCCACTCTTCGCCAGATTACAGTAGGTACGCACAGTATGCGAGTTCACAGTATGCGAATCGCATAGTACGCGAGGACCTATTTTTTATCGAATTTTAGTGTATTTTTAATAGTACGCGAACTGAACTCGTAATAGTCGAGATGGCAACGAAGAGTGGCCCAAATCCGGGGTTACCCTGAGCACGCGACACTGCCATCCCAAGATGCAGAGCAGGAGGCCGCAGCAGAACAGCCAGCAGCACCAGTGATGGAGAGTGGAGACTTGTCAATGATGGGAATCAGCCGGGTACTGTATGCCCTAGATAAATTCAAGGAAGAATTCAAGGACATCAAACACTGTCAGTTGCGAGTGGAGGAAGTGATGACTTCACTGGACAGAACCTTCCACTACTACACAGACAGGCACAACCAGGAGGTAAACAGAAGGAAGCAAAGCCTCATCACCCATTACCTGCAACCTGAAGAATGTGAGGAATTACTCCCTTCAACATCAGAAAAGCCATTTCCTAGGGAGGATCAAGAGGATGATGCGATGTCTGAGGTGTCAGAAGTAGACGTTGAAGGGTTTATGAATGAAGTGAGTGATTTAGCTAGTGAAAGTGTTGAAAGTGCTGGTGACGATAGTAGTGAGGAAGGTGGTGTGTCGGGTGGTGCAGCAGATGCATGCTAGAAGCCTCACCCTGCCTCAGATTCCCTTCTTATGTCCATCAAGCCTGTTGTCCTCTTGGGTTAAGGAGAACAGCCATATTCTTGCTGGTTTAGTTAAGCCATATCTTTGTTGATTTAGCAAAGCCATAATCTTGTTGGTTTACTTTATCTTTGGTAATATGTCTTAGATAGTTTCCCTGTACAGTACAATACTTGGGTCTGAAAGGAGTCTCAAAGGTTACCGATGAAGGGGGGTGCCACCCACATGTAATTTTATCCATAAGTATATGTATTCAGAGTACGCAAAATCCTAATATGTGACCTCCTCTGTCACCCATAAACTCGTGTACTGTGCGTACCTACTGTATTAATTTTCTAAAACAAAGTCAGTCAACTAAATCCCGTTGTTTTCATGTGCCCTCTGTGTCATTATAAGAAAGGGAGAAATTATAACAACATTTTTACTCACAGCTACTGGGAAGAGAGGCTGTAATATAGTCAAATGAAAGCAAAAACTGATGGACTGAGTCTACCATCTTTATATTTCGATGATTATAATTCATTCCTTACTTAAATATCAATAAACTTTATTTCTCATCCATTTCAAGTATTTGTCCAGCAAAACAAAAATAATTAGGCTAATAGGAAACACGTAACGGTTCGTTGATATGAAATATTAGCATAACACGGCTCAAGATCGTACTTTTTGACAATAAACAAAAACCCTGGTGTGTCTTCTGCCCTGCTGGACCAGGTTTGCCAGACTGGCTTTTTTAAGGCCAAATTCTTCAAATTAGGCTTTTTTGAAAGGGTTGGCTGCAATAAAATAGCTGGTTGACCTTTTCTTGTACAGGGGGGTCCAAAAGATACAAGCAGTTGGGTTCCATTTGGCACAGTCGTATAATGAATTCTCGTATAACAAAACATGTACCTAATGGTAAAATATTGGTTGGGTTCAAGGACCCCATCAAAGGTAAGTTTTCAAGCTAAAATATGCGATACCAAACGCAAAAAACATATCTATATTACTGACTGGAGAGAAAGCAACTAAAAGAGCAAATAGTATGCAAATAACATGACTGCACATTAATTAAACATATAAAACATGCATAACACTCATCTATAGGTGGTAATGTGTTGGAGGTGGGAAGCTTGCCTGGCAGTCGCCAGCTGAGCGGCACTGCCAGATTCCCAAACCCATATTAACATACCCGGCTCATTAAAATTATCGCTTTTTGATCAAAATTATCACACTCATAAACAAAGGCATTTCTTCACATAAATCGGTAATTACTGTGGAATTGATATATTTATATGTGGAGTGATTAATAAACATTATTGAATTTGTTTAACTGTTAAGTACCGACTAGATTATAATACTGGTTATTGTAAGAGTTACTAAATCCCACTGTTGTACTAGTCTTACAGCAGACTTGTTAAATTTGCAATTCCCGATTTATTTTTCAGATTATGAAATTATGAAAGTTATCGCATTATCGCATGATGCTATCGAATTTCTCAAAGCGTGCCAAAATATCACATTTTGCGATATTTATTGCACGTCTGGCAATGCTGCAGCTGAGCAGTCTCGCTACTTCTCTCTGAGGTTGAAAGAAAACAGCAGTGACTGCGTTTGCTGGGATGACTGAGTTAGAATCCTCACACCTCGCCCCAGACTGAATGTCGTGTCATCTGATTTTCGAGATTGTATATTGAAAATACAGTAATCCCTCCACCATCCAATGTAATAGAGCCAAAGGCATGTCAGGAAAGTGGTCCCCTCGGGATACTGGGCCCCAGCCTCCTGGACTTGTACTTATGGACCCTAACCTACCCTGACTCAGAAAAACACCGACATAACTCCCTACTGAGCATGCATAGCAACTATTTAAGACCCTATTCACAACAATAAGGGACATAAAAGTTAAATAAATGCAAAGGAACCATTGAATGAGGTTTTAGAGGTAAGCATATACAATAGTAAACATTCTGGGTACTTACAACAAGTCCCTGGCTCCTGGACTGGTACTTATGGACCCTAACCTAGCCTAACTCTGAAAAACACCTCCCTACTGGACATGCATAGCACCTAAGACCCTATTCACACCAATAAGGGACATAAAAGTGTGAAATTGAGGTTTTAGAGGTAAGTATGGAAAGTACAGTACAATATGAAACATTCTGGGTACTGTACTTACAACAAGTCCCTTGCCACCTCGATGAATAACCCGCCGCCTCTCAGACTCTGACAGTAAAAAGGAGTACCTGAAGCGCCTGCCGTACAGTGTATATGAAGCCTTGCACTGAACTTAGTCACTTGCACTCAGAATTCCATTTGCTTAACACTGCGCACTCTAGTCTTATTTGTGCTCCATTGTACGTTAATACAATCAGTGTTGCACTCAGCACTTAAGCCTCTGCACTCACAATTCTAATTTCTTAACACCGTGCACTGTTCTTTTCACTGCACAACAGTGTGAATTCCCATGTGGTTTAGTGGCGAGTTCTTGCTGTTTATTCAATGTCAGAGCCTGATAGTAACTGATGCAGGTGGTCTTGGGGCGCATCACTGGGATGTGGTGATGGACTAACCACTGCAGACAACTCTGAAGACAGGCGCAAACTCGCGTCCAGTGGCGACTCCACCATGCCTGATGTGCTGGGCTGTGGCTTGGAGAATGAGGGCCTGTCTTAGGGAGGCAATGGTGTGGAGCTAGGGCTGGGCACAGCAGGGGTCATGGGTCCGAAAAAGCTGTCAATTGTTGGCTGATGCAAGGAATGACAATTTTGGTGATTAATGATGCGTTTCCTCCACAAGTCCCAAGGGCCCCATCTCCCTGTCGAAGTCCAGGTGTTCCAGGTAGTTGAGAACGAACTCTACGTGTTCCCGGAGTGCACTCAGCTTGGGGATGGCTGGAGGAATGGCACACTGAGAGGAGTCCACATCATTGCTGCTCTCCTTGTCAGAATCTTCAAGCTGAGTAATGACACCTGCAACTGAAGATATGATCTCAATATCAGACGTGGTCTGATACCCAGGATCGCCCTCGTTGTCATCCAACCACTCACGCACTTCGTCCACATCAACATCATCGCCATGGACACGGAGACTTGCATGGTAGTCATCCACATCTGTTCCGAGAAGCAGACGAGACCAACCATTTTCTAGAGTCTTGACAGGGACTTCCCTCCATGCACTGGCCCAGTTGTAGATTGATTTGATGCTGTAGTGGTGAAGGTTTTCCAAAGTCTGCTGGCCTCACGTGTCCTGTTCCTCCCTGCGCTCGTCCTCGTCCTCGAGAACAACCATCACCTCGTCCAGGAACTTCCTTCGTTACAGCCTCTTCGTTGTCACAATCACTCCTCGGTCCATTGGTTGGATGAGAGAAGTCGTATTAGGTGGCAAAAACATGCAACTAATGCGGCCATTCTCAGCCACCAACTCCTTATCGCACGGTGGGCAGGTGCATTGTCCAAGAGAAGGAGGGCCTTTACCTGGTCGCACGGGATTCCCAGTTTCTCCATCTGGTAATGGATCCTTGACAAAATGGCAGTGGAACCAGTCTTTGAAGATCTTGGCTGTGAACCAAGCCTTCACAGAATGGTACCAAAGGACAGGAAGGACATGCATCACCCCATGAAGACAATGAAGCTGCTTTGCACAGCCAACAATAACGAGCTTGAACCGGTGCATGCCATTAGCATTGGCACAACACAAAGCAGATATCCGTTGCTTGGAGAGCTTGCGGCCAGGTACACGCTTCTCCGTCTCCTCGGCTAGAGTGCTCATTGGTAGTGAACGATAGAATAAACCAGTTTTGTCAGAGTTGTAGACTTGACCGAGAGTGAGGCCCTCCCTGTTGTTCAAGCCTTTCACCTTCTGCCGAAACTCCTCTACTCCATCCTCGTTGGTGTCCAAAGCTATGCCATGGGACTTACGGTTGGAAAGGCCATGCCATAACTTGAACGCGAAGTGCCAACCCTTGGATGCCTTGAAGTCTGGGGCGTCGTGAAACCTTGCGTACTTCTCAGAAACAGCCTTCAGCTCCGTACCATACACCAGCAGCACGTTGTTGTCGATACCAAATCAATGTGGAGCAGTCGACTTCTGCATACCGGGGAGTAAACATCATCTTCCTCTCCACGTTGCGTTTGTTCTTCGACGAGAAGTCAACCACTGCATGAGTTTGTCATCGGATCTCTTGATATCAAACAATGTAGAGTGGGCCAGGTTGAATTCATGGAGGATGCGTGAAGTCGACCATCCCGCATCCACCTTGTCCAGTATCTCCCTCTACTTCTCCAGAGTCAAAACCACTCTCTTCCTCTTCTCAGGTGGTGGGGCCATCATCACACACACATGAAGAGGCAGGAGAGAAACAGAGGCGGTGGCTCAATTGGTAGAGAGGTGGCCTGCAGTCCTACCAGACCCAGGTTCAAATCCCTGCTGGGGCAGGGAACAGTTTAAGGATTTGAATTTCATAAAAGCAGACTTTACCAATCTACCAGAAGACCTGCCGACATGTCGTAAAAATACCCTCGTTAATACTAATACATCAGTCCTGTATGAGACAGCCTTAGGATGTATTCAATATGGACGGTGGGTGTTAACGCCGAAGTGGTGACATGTAGAGGTGCATGGTATGTAGGAGGACTACTGGGCCTTGAGTGCATGCTGTGAAGCCTATGCCCAGAGTCGGACACATAAAAAAAGAGAGAGAGAGAGAGAGAGAGAGAGCCTGCAGCAGGTAGGGCACCACCACAAAAGCGAGCACGTGGGCGGCCATGGTGATGAGCGTGCACTGACAACAAGAGATTGGCGGTAAGTGGGGAGGATGCAGGGGTGCTCTAGCGGATGTCAGCGGAGCTATGCACCAAAACACAACTGGTCCTCACCATGCGCCAAGTTCAAATTATGGGGGGAAAAAAAGTTGATTTTTTTTTTAATTTTTTGTTTTTTGGGGGCAATTTTGGGATTACTGAGTCCCGGGACCAAAATGTCTGGTAAGTGGGGAGTCCGGATAGTGGGCGTCTGGGTAGTACAGGGATTACTGTCCCTAATTTACCCAGGTCGTATCATTGGTTTCTCGTATATCGAGTGGTCGTATAATGGGACCTACCTGTAATTTGGCTTCTTTTTCCTGGTATGTAATATACTGTATTTAGATCATTTGTAAGTGATCTTTTATGTTACTTTTAAAATCATGAACTCAGCTGTGATAAACTAACATAGTATCCCATAAAATGAATGAAAGAAAATGAAATCCTATATATTCTTTCTATCGCATGTGGTACTTTGGAGCCGTCGCCATCCTCGAATTTCAGCTGGCAGTCTTGTCTGCATAATATTGGTTTTAACCCATAAATACCGCAATCTGATCTGGCTCGTCTGCCACTTGAGCCGCAATGCGGGGGTGTTTTTCGACTTTCACCAAGGGGAAAATCAATGTGTTCTGGATAAAGAGGAAGAATTTACACACCTGACAGAGCAATCAGCACCCCCCTAGGCCTAATGGTTACCGCACAATCGAGGGTCAAAGTTGAGAAAAAAAAAAAAAAAAAATAGTTACCACAAAAAATTTTTTAAAGCCCCCATAGTTTTCATAACTAACTATTTCTATTACTGAAATAGGTCATTGCAATATCATATGTCACACCAAGCCCAAGAACAGGTGTTTTGGGGTGTGGGGAGATTACTTGCTTTGGGGAGAAAAAGTAGCCTGCGGGGAGATGGTTTGTAGGTATGGAAGTTGGATAAAACCATCTATTCTCATTAAAGCAGAGCACTTTAGTTTGTTCTTGACCAGCTACTATGAAAATAGATGTGTATGTACATGTGGGGAGATAAAATTCAATCGGGGAGAAGGCCCACAACAAGTACATTGAACCTTCAGAGATCATTTACAGTAACAACCAATTTGGCTAGTTGAAACAAACAAAATCTATGTGATTTAACATATCAACCATGCAAACAGGTGTGGGGAGATAATTCCTGTATGGGGAGTAATAGATGTATAGAGGTGGAGGGGTGGTGGTGGGGGGATGGGGAGGGGTGGTGGTGGGGGGGCTGGGGCTCAGATGCCTGTGATTGCACGTGTCTGCATGTACAGAATAGTATACAGAGAAGCATTTATGTTCAGGTATGAAAAGGCACAGAAAAAAAAAAAAAACATCGAGGCAATACATATAAAGCACGTGTACTTGTGTTGGGGGTGGCGGGAGTGGGGAGTGGGGGAGAGCAAGCCAAGCTGCATGCTCACTATCACACGATGGTTTATTGGGGGTAGGAGGGTAGTATGGGGCCGAAAGGGAGGGAGGGGGTAGGGTAGGTAAGGGTATACAAGGTAGGGGGGGAAGGTGGGGGGGGCTGGAATAGGCCTCGTGGTTGGGGGAGGGGTAAACTTAGACTAGCAACGTTCTATTGGGACATACAGAGGTGTGGGAGGGTCTTCAGAGAGGGTTATTACGTGGCAGATGGTGAAATATTCAGGCAATGGGAGGGCCGAGAGGGGGGGGTGATCCCCCCTGCCCCCAGAGTGGCCGAATCACCCAACCCGAGGCCAGAGGGGTTAGTTCTCATTGGCTTGAAGGGATATACGTCACAATCGGGGCAGAGCAATGTACAGGCAGTTTATAACAAGGTGCGCTATATGGATGTGATTCGGCTGAGAGGGCTAAAGTGGTCAACACATACAATGACGTGCTTCGGTATTTAGGGGTTAAACAACGTACAATTTTCATACAAAAAACTCTGCACATTTTCTTCAGCATTTTTCAGATGAAGCATTGTTCATTTAGAAAACAAAATCATATGGGTCTCAGACCAAAAGTGCGGCTACAGACTTGTGTATATGTGACAAACATTGTCATACCCAGTGTGCTTTTATGGCTTCTAGTAACTGTTTTACTGCATTTTATCACACTAATGAATACCTAGTAAATCAGTATAACTACTGAAGAATAATATCATGAAAAGCTTATATACGGTGCGCCAATAACTATTACGGGAGAAATTTTAGAAAATTTAGGGGAATGGGAATGCTGGTGATAGGGAGAGCTGGAGATCCTGTTTCACTAGCTATCTAACCATCCCCCTTTGCTGACCTTTTCAGTGTGACAGTAACATGGAGAGTAGACCAGCATACTCTCCCAAACATTTCCTCTAACTATCTATGCACTACACCACATGCACTCTACATTTCACACAATGTATCCCACTACGTTACTGGGGTTGGTGCCAGCAAGGGCATGCGGCCAGAAAACTTTGTCCCCGCTACCTAGTGGCGGACTTCTAGGGGGAGGTGTGGCGGGGGTTCCGCCAGCATAGATCGTGGGTCCAGGGCGAGATGGGGCTCGGGCCTGTGCTAGAGGGTACAGGGCATTGCGGTTCCCAGGCTGCCGCTTTCGCCCAATAGACAGGGGACCGAACCTGGGAGTAGCGCCCCAGGAGGCTGCCCTATCAGTGGGTGTATAATGGCGGGATAGTTGCAGTGCCAAGGTGCGCTTGGAGGGTGTCCCTGCAGCTGTCCTGGCAGGGTGCCCCGAGGCCACTACCACAGCCACTGGTAAGCTGGTGGGTTAGGGGTCCCAGATCCACTGCCTGGAACTGGGACTGTGCAGTGAGTGGGACCTGTGCTATGTCTGTCCCCCATTATTAATACTGAAGATGACCAAACAAAACAAGTTTCAAAGCAAGCCTGAGGACAGTAAATCACCCATGGGGATGAGGGTGGGTTCATGGAATGTGGGAAGTTTGAGGGGAAGAGCGGGGGAAGTCGTTCAGGCATTCAGTAGGAGGTGGGTGGATGTGGCGTGTTTGCTGGAAGTCCGGTACAGGGGTGGATCAGCCAGAAAGATTGTTGGGAAAGACTGTTGCTATAAGTTGTTTTGGCAGGGGGGAACAGACGGATATGGAGGTGTTGGTGTGACGGTTGCGGAGAAATGGGTGGAATATGTTACGAATGTTTTGAGAGTATGCGATAGGATATTGGTAGTGAATATTCTGCTGGGTAGAAAGATAGCTGCGATTATATCAGCATATGCTCCACAGGCAGGATTGGATGAATCAGAGAACGATAGATTTTGGGATGATTTAATATGTGTAGTGGGTGGTATGTGGGATGATGAGATAGTGATTTTGGGAGGGGACTTAAATGGTCATGTAGGTGAAGCAGCACAAGGTTATAAAGGAGTGCATGGGGGATGTGCGTCTGGTCTAAGGAATGCAGAAGGGGAAAGGATACTTGAGTTTGGGGAGGCAATGGACATGATTGTGTGTAACACATATTTTAGGAAAAGAGACAGTAGGTTAATTACGTATGAGTCTGGGGGAAATAGCAGTCAGATAGATTATTTTCTGGTTAGGAGGGCCGATAGGAGGTTAGTGAGGGGATGTTAAATTTATAGGAAGTGAGGAGTGTGTGCAGCAGCACAAACTATTGATTTGTGATATGGTGCTTAAAGAACAAGTGATGAAAAAGAGGACTTATGTACCTAGGAGGAAAATATGGAAGCTGAAAAACCAAGTAGTAAAGGATGCCTTTTTAGAGAGTTGAGGAGAGTAGTGGCTGAATAGGGAGCTGTAGACAGAGGCGTTAATGAACAGTACAGAGCCCTCAAGAACAATTTCTTGAGAGTCACTGATGTAACATGCAGTTGGACAAGAGGACCACCAAGACATAAAGTAACTTGGTGGTGGGATGAGGGTGTAGAAGCTGCAGTTAAGGAAAAAAGAAGGCTTTTCCGGGAATGGAAGAAGGGTGGTAGCAAAGAGGAATATTTGGCTGCCAAGCGTAGGGCTAGAAGAGAGGTATACAGGGCAAAGTCTCAGTCACAGAGACTATCACTTGATAACCTAAATCATGGGGAAAGGAAAAATATGATATTTAGGGTAGCAGGTCAAGTGAAGAGGGATAATTGGGATATTATAGGTGAGCAGTGTGTGAAGAATGATGAAGGAAGGGTAGTGGTGAACAGTAAGGATATTAAAGATGCATGGAGAGAGCATTATAGCCGGTTGTTGAATGAGGAGTTTGACTGGGACAGAGAAGGTTTGGAGCCAGCAGATCCAGTGTCTGGCCCTTGGCCTTTGACTGATGCTGCTACTGTGAGTGAGGCAATAGGCAGGATGAAGGTGGGGAAGGCAGCAGGTGTGTCTGGGTTGACTGCCGAAATGTTGAAGGCCTCAGGTGATATAGGGGTGAGGTTAGTCACTGACCTGATAAATAGGATTATTTATGAGTGTGTTGTCCCAGATGACTGGTTGAAGAGTGTAATTGTAAATGTGTATAAAGGGAAGGGTGATGCCCTGGAATGAGGAAATTATAGAGGTATAAAGCTTTTAGATCAGATAAGGAAGGTAATGGAGAGAGTTTTAGAAGGTATGATTAGAGAAAGAGTGAATACTAATGAGATGCAGTTTGGGTTTATGCCAGGTAGGGGGACCACTGATGCCATATTCATTGTTCGACAGCTTCAGGAAAAATATATTGGTAGGAGAAGGGATGTTTATTTTGTTTTTGTTGATTTGGAAAAGGCCTTTGACAGAGTCCCTAGAGAGGTGGTGAAGTGGGCAATGAGAAAGCTTGGCTTGGAGGAGTGGCTGGTTAGGGTGGTTATGGCTATGTATGTGGGTGCTCACACCCTGGTAAGAGTGAATGGAGATTTGAGTGATGAGTTTCCCGTGAATGTTGGTGTGCATCAGGGGTCAGTCTTGAGTCCCATGTTGTTTATCATGGTACTTGAAGCCCTTTCACGTGACTTTAGAAACGGACTCCCGTGGGAGTTGTTGTATGCTGACGATTTGGTGTTGCTTGCAGAGAATGAAAGGGAGGCGGAGGAAAGGTTTAGGAAGTGGAGAGATGGTATGGGGCACAAGGGTTTAAGGGTAAATGCAGATAAAACAAAAGTGATGATATCTAGGGTTGGTGGCGGTACTGTCAAAGACGAGGGAGAGTGGCCATTTGCAGTTTGCCACAAGGGCGTGGGAAGTAATTCCATCTTGTGCGGTGTGTGTGATAAATGGGTGCATAAGAGATGTAGTGGTATCAGAGGTAGACTATGAGATAATGCTGATTTTATGTGTACGGTGTGTCGGGGCGAGCAGGTGGAGATTGTCAGACGTGAAAGGATTGAACTTGCTGGTGAATCTCTTGAGTGTGTGGAAGAGTTTTGTTATTTGGGAGACATGTTGTGTGCTGGAGGTGGGGCTGGAGCTAGCTCTGTGGCTAGGGAGAGAAGTGGTTGGAAGAAGTTCAGGGAGCTCTTGCCTCTCCTGACATTGAGAGGACTCTCCCTACGTGCTAAGGGGTCTTTGTATGCAGCATGTGTTAGGAGTGTAATGCTGTATGGTAGTGAGACCTGGGCAGTGAAGGAGGAAGATATTCGCCGGCTCAGACGTACAGAAATGACAATGATTAGGTGGATGTGCAATGCGTCCCTGCGTCCAAGGCCTGGAGGGGCTAGGTTTATGATGGAAGAGTTGAGAGGTAGGATGGGACTGGAGTGTATTGGTGCTGTGATGAAAAGGGGTAGATTGAGATGGTTTGGACATGTGGAGAGGATGAGGGATGATAATTGGCTGAGAAAGGTGAGAAGTGTTAATACTGGGGGTGGGGTTATGAGGGGTAGACCGAGAGACATGGGACGAGGTCATTAAGTGTGACCTCAGGGTTAAGGGACTGAACAGGGAGGCTGCAATGGATCGTGCAGCGTGGAGAGCCGCCATTAGGTGACCAAGGCCGACACATGCAAGCATGTTGGAGCCTTTAAAAACGAAACGATGCAACTTCTGGTCTCCACAAGGGTAGCCCGACTTCCATACTGAACTAGCTGGTGATCAGCTGGAAATTGTATACAAGAAGGACTGAGAATACTGGGCACCAGAGATATGGACAGAAAAGTGGTGATACTTAATGCTCAGTGTAAAGGGTGAAGCGCATATTCGTCTACTTGTACTATACGGAATTTGAACTATACTCATACTGCCTTGCCACCAGCATTATAATTATAGAAGATTACTTTTTTATTTAGCATGGGTATTCTTAGCAGTTACCACACATTCATCCAACTGAATTAAAAATTCTAATTGGAAAACTATATTTTCTACTATCACTCAAATACTCTAGCACCCTTGAGTTGATAACTGTTTTCCTCTCTACGATACAGTATAATCATCTCCATCAATCTTTTTGGTACCACGTGTACACTTACTTTATCACATACCTTTCTCTTCTTGCTCTTGCGATGTAGATAGTTTTAGTTTTTGTAACCTCTCCTCATACTCACAGTGTATGCTCCTCATATTTAATATAATCTTATGAGCCACTCTTTACACCTTCTTCAATTTCTTGGTATGTTTCTTTGGGAGACCAGTACATTCTAATCTGTTTTACCGTTACCATTTTCAATTGCCTCATGTTCATAAATAGATTATATGAATTATTAGTTAACACATTTATATGCTTCTCTGGTGATAATTCTTGTTGTACTGTATTATTACATGCAAATCCTTCTCCTGTGTTGTGCTGGTATTGTCTTCCATCCCAATTTTATCATCCCATTTAGGACTACTGTTTACACTCACCTCCATCACATGACACTTACTAGCACTAAATTAAATAATCCATAACTGGCTTCATCTGTAGGATCATAAAGATCTTCTTCAAGCTCTCTATAATTACAGTAATCCCTGTAAGACCCATACGTCCAAGTCCCAGACACCCCAAGTCCCGGACATTTTGGGCTTGGGTCCTCAGACACCAAAAATGGTCAAAAAACATAAACCTGAAAAAATAAAAAATAAAAAATAAAAATGACATGTTTTCATCCTAACTTTGAAACTGTATCAAGGTGACGAACAGCTGTGTTATGGTGCGTACTTCCTCCGACGTCCACTAGAGCACCCCAGCATCCGCTCCATTTCCCGCTTACCTACCACTGTGACTGTATGCTCGTCACTATGGCTGCCTACATGCTCACTTTTGTGGTGGTGCCCTACTCACTGCAGACCCTGCTGTTCCTCTGATGTCTCTTACTCGTGTGTGTGACGATGGCCCCGCCGCCTGAGAAGAGGAAACAAGTGGTTCTGACTCCAGAGAAGAAGAGAGAGTTATTGGACAAGGTGGACGCGGGATGGTCGACTTCCCACATCCTCCGTGAATTCAACCTGGCCCACTCTACCTTGTTCGATATCAAGAAATCCCGGGACAAACTCACCCAGAACATGGCACACTTTGCAACGAAGACCAAACACAACGTGCAGAGAAAGATTATGTACCTTCCCAGGTTTCCAGAAGTCGACTGCTCCACGCTGATTTGGTATTGTCAACAACGTGCTGTTGGTGTGCTGGTGCGTGGTACAGAGCTGAAGGCTGCTGCCGAGAAGTTCACAAGGTTACACGATACCATAGACTTCAAGGCATCAGAAGGGTGGCTCTTCGCTTTCAAGATATGACACGGACTTACCAACCGTAAGGCCCATGGCGAAGCTTTGGACGCCAAAGAGGATGAAGAAGAGTTTTGGCAGAAGGTGAAGGGCTTGATCGACAAGGAGGGCCTCACTCTCGGTCAAGTATACAACGCTGAAAAAAATGGACACTTCTATCACTAGCTGCCCATGAACACCCTAGCAGAGGAGACGGAGAAGCGTGTACCTGGACGCAAGCTCTCCAAGCAACAGATATCTGTAGTAGTGGTAGTAGTAGTTTTTCCCTAGGCAGTCTGGCCGAACAGCCCCGAGTCCCTTAGGAAGGCCATGGCTGAGACCAGGCTTTCCCACAGAGCTCTCAAAGAGTGTATGTTGTGTTGTTGGCGTAGGTGATTGTGTGCAATGCAGTTTTCCATAATGTGCTTAATAGTATTAGGTGCTGTGTTACATCTTGGACAGGCATCAGCAACGGAGTCATCCAGCCTCTTCTGGTAGCTTAAGAGGATGGTGCCCACATCTCAGCCTGGCCAGGTGGACCATGTCCTCACAAGGGAGATAGGATTCAGAAGGGTGGATGTCAGGAGGCCATGCATGCAGCTGTGTGTTGTCTTCAAGTGACTGAATGGAGCGGCGAGTGATCTGAGCATGGATATGTTTCTGGAAGCTGACCTGAGGTGGGTGAGGGGGAAGAGATTACAGTATTTGTGTATGATACTGTGTGTTGTTTTGATGTTCCTTGGTGTGGGTGGATGTGCTGCCATGTAATGTAGTGGATGTTGTGGGTTTGTGGAGGCTGCAGCAAGAATCTGGGTGCCTCTCATATCTAGGTGATCCTTGACTTTGAGGAATTTGGTTTCTTGATGTAGGTGGTCTGTAGGTGTTGTAGCTGTGCAGCATGTGATTATTTTTAGGGCCTTGTTATGTATGGTCTGTAGAGTGTTGCAGTGTGTTTTGGTGAAGTTAGGAGCCCAGGCAAGGCTTGCATAATTCATCACTGAACGTACGTATTGTTTGTATACTGTGATGGTGGTTTCTTTGTTGTGTTCAAATGTTGTATGGGCAAGTGACCTCAAGGCATTGAGTCTTGGTGTTATTTTATTTTTAATGTTTGTGATGTGTTGTTCAAATGACATTCATGTACTGTATCTTACACCAAGGATTGTGTGTGTGTGTGTGTGTGTGTGTGTGTGTGTGTGTGTGTGTGTGGTAGGGGAGTGTTGTTTATGGTAAGGTGTGGGATGTGACTGTGTTCTGCTGTCAAGTTTGTGAGAAGGGTCACTGTAGATTTGGCTGGGGCTATTTTGAGCCTGTTTGTGATGAACCATTCGTGTAGTTTGTTGAGGTAAGGTTGGAGGATGTGTGCAGCTGTGTTTGCGTTTTGATGTGTACATGTAAGTGTTATATCATCTACAGAGGAAGCTATGTATACCTGTGGTATGTGAGGTGTTGGTATGTCCGATCTTTCTTCATTTTTTGTTTTTGCTTCTTCCATCTTTTCCTTTAGTAATTCCCATTCCTCCTGAGTTTGGCATCTTTTTAACCACACTTTTTTAAATTTCTCTTTTTCCATGAGTCTGTTAACATTTTTTAATAATTCCTCTACACTGTTAACACTTTGGTAGGTTACTGTATTTGTATAGGCCTCGACTTATTTCTCTCATATTTCCCTAGCCTTTTGTGTTCTTCTATATCTTTATCACAGATATCCTCTGATACTTCCTTCAATATTCTCATTATATTTACCATCTCCTTTTTGTCTCCTGAGATTCTGTTTCTTATTTCTTCATATATACTAGTGATTACTAAAGATTTGTTGATATCTACTGATTCCATGACCAGTCTTGAGTTGTTTTTTATGATTTCTTTCACTTCCTTTCTAATGTCTTTTTCTTTGACTTTTGTTTCTAAGTCTTTCCTTACTTTCACAATTTCAGCATACGTAGTTCGTACCTCATCTTTGCAATTTCTCATCATCTCGTTCACCTGGGTTATCTTCTCTTCAATATGACTGCTTTGGTCTATCAGACTGCTTCCTTGCTTACTTGTCTCTGTATCATTTCTGAACTCCTCCATAATACTCTCATGGCTGACAACTGTACTTGCCATTTCACTAGTCTTCTTTCTAAGTGAAACTATCTCAAATGACAGCTCATCTGTTGTTGTGTATTGTATTTAATTCCTTCACTAATTTTCCATTTTCTTAATGCTGCATGTGTAGTTCTTTCTTAATTCCATCTACTTCCATATGAAAAGTTTTCTCCAGTTTATTCACTTTCTCTACTAATTTATGTTTCCATTTCAACCAGTTCTGGGTAGAAATCATCATCCTGTTTTCTACCTTTATCCCTTCCCTTAACTCCTTCCACATTCACCTTACTAAAGATAGTACTCATCTTGCTGAAAGATAATTCTTACTTGGAAAGATAACTCTTACTTACAAATCTGCATCTCCCCGCTACCTGCCTGGTGATAATGATGGGACCCAGCTGATGTTTATGTTGCATCAACGGTTTCCTCTGAATGCATTGACTTGGATGTATTCTGTTATTTGGACAACACTTTTTTTTTTGCTTATACTGTCTCTATTATATTAGAACATCACTTCATTTAGCCTAGTACAGAGTCTGACTCATATAAAGATAATATTAGGTGTGGCCAGTATTATCTGAGCGACCCGATGCATGCCCCCTCTCTCTCTTGCCTCTGTCGTGTGTGTGTGTGTGTGTGTGTGTGTGTGTGTGTGTGTGTGTGTGTGTGTGTGTGTGTGTGTGTGTGTGTGTGTGTGTGTGTGTGTGTGTGTGTGTGTGTGTGTGTGTGTGTGTGTGTGTGTGTGTGTGTGTGTGTGTGTGTGTGTGTGTGTGTGTGTGTGTGTGTGTGTGTGTGTGTGTGTGTGTGTGTGTGTGTGTGTGTGTGTGTGAGAGAGAGAGAGAGAGAGAGAGAGAGAATGTTCTCAGAAGTTTCTCAGAAGAGGCATTGCCCCTGCAAACACTATTATCATAGCAGGCTATATGAATCTGTAGTACATAGTGGTTCTTGCCACCCATATTACTATGCACTAAGGAAACACACTGTGGGAAACAATGATGCAAGTCAGATGAGTAAAATGTTTTGAACAACAGCATCCTAACCCTAGGCTCCTATGTCCTTAACTGGGTAAATTAAGGACTGGCTGTTACTGTTGCCACTATATAAAATACGTGATGTCAGTACTGAAGCCTCTACTGAACTCACATCAGAATAGTAATTGTTGCTGTGTCTAGTAATTAATGTTCCATGTACTTAGAATACAATAAGCAAGCATAATTCCAGGAAAACCTCACCTTAACATTTACAGGGAACAAGAAGGGCTGAGCATCTGACATCTCCCGCATCTCATTCAGCATCTCCTCAAATATGGTCGAGAGGGTAATGACAGGATCGATCCTACGCCTATTGACTGAGCGCTCTTTCCGCTTGAGGTAGTCACAATGTACCACTGTTCCTGCACGACGTCGCTTGGTGTTCTTTACCTGGTCCTTTGGTACTTTCAGAACCAGAGAACGACGTTTCAGCTCCTCTGCATGCTTCAATGGCCAACCCATTTTAGAAACAGGAAATCTTGCATTACACAACAGCTGGATATTACATTGATGAAGTAACCAAACTTTTACTACAGCAATTTACAGCACAATACCATTTCTGTACAAAAATGATAAAGAGATATTTTACCTTTTTAAGTGCTATTTCCTCACAAACTGACATTATTAGAGTCTGGGACAACCTACTGTATATCATTCCACTAAGGGAGACACACAACACAAAATGGGAGAACAAAATTAACATGTAATGATCAGATGTTGTCAATTTCAGTTCAATTATCAATCACTTCCAATAATGCCATTCTTCCTCTTATGAAATTCCCATACTGGAGTTGGTCATGATACAGCTGATGTTTTCTATGGACTGGGAGCTAAACCAAGTGCTAAAGCCAGCTAATTACTCCCCAAGAGTTGCTGGAAACTGTTGGAAAAAAATAATCTTAATTGTGTAACAAGAATTGTAACAAAGTCAGACTCTCAATTTGGCCTTTGTTTACTTGTGGCTGTTTCCTGCCTACGAGTGACTATGGTCTGGCTAAGTTACCAAGCTTGTGGCCACATTTCACTCTCAAGGTAGTACCTCCCAGGGTTGACAGTAGCCAATCATCTCTGATATTGTTTTCTTTTTCCTTGTCCTACTTTAATTTATGCTCTTTAAATTGGTAACAATTAAACTGTCCATTAAATTACATACAAATGAAGAAAAAATCTTAACAATATAGACACGTATACAAAAAAATTCAGTTTAATCCACTAACTAGCTGACTTACAACTGGACACTCTTCTGGCTACTACTACACAGTTTTACTCAGGTAAGGAAACTTCTTTCAGTGAAAGGATGACGAACCTTCCAGTTAAGCAGAATCTAATCAGTTTTATACCAGGACAATCAGAGATCTACTCTCAATATCTTACCTATATCACACTGCAAAAATGGTAATACTATTTACTTGCACTTACTGACAATCATCAGTCTGCAAGTTTGCCACATAGAGTCCTATGACTAACAATCATAGAAGGTCTGTCAAATACTGCTGAGCACTAAGCCAGCCCCTTTTATGATGTAAATGGTTCCTACCCAATCAGAACTAAGGGATGAGGTGGTGGGAAGGAAAATCTCATTCCCTCACCAGGTCTGTGGGGGGAACCCTCCCGGCCACTTCTCCACCTCCCTCTGGCTGACTGGATACAGCCTACTCTGTCCCCTCCCACCCAAACTACTCACCTCCAACATCTACACCGTGGGTGATGTCTTGTGCCTACTCACCCTCCCCCATCAAGCCCAACCTCCTCCACTTCCCTCCACCCCCTCCCCTTTTATATCAAATGACACGGCAATTTCCTTGCTACGACCATTCTGTGCGTGTGTGTTTCTTCCAGCCATAATACCCCCACACCACCTTCCTTGCACTGGGGGTGTGTCTCATTCCCCCTCACCCCCACCAGAGACCCCTCACCCCACCTCCACTTCCCTCCCTCTCTATCCTTTGTCCCAAATACGTGGGAATTTTCCTGCCATGATCAGCCTGTGTCTGTATAATCTCACCATTTTTTTTTTTGCTTTTTTTATTTTTTTAACTCTCAAGCTGACTCCTGCACCTAGTTTCATCAACAGAAACATATTTTACATTGATTTCATTGATACTGGTATGGTTCTGTAGCGAAAATTAGGTTTTTGCCGAATTTTCCAAGTTGGGAAAAAAACTTATTTGCTTATTTTTTTACTGTCATACTGACCCATACACCTAGTTTCATCAAGAGAAACTAATTTTACAATGATTTCATTCATTATGGTAAGGTTCTCTGGGAAAAATTTGGTTTCTGCCAATTTTTTTGTTTTCTCTCTTATTACCAGGGGGGACTTCAATAATCTTTGATGGATGGTTTTGCAGTAACCATTAGACCTATGGAACTAAGACTGGCATTTTCACGTGTATAAATTCATGCTGTTCAAATCTGTAAGAAAAATTTTATATTGGTAAATGATGAAAAACTGACCACAGAAAAATGTGGTCTTTAGGGGTTAACTAAACTACGTCTGGGTCATACTGATAGTTTTAATAAACAAGAAATTAAAACACAAAAAGCAACTTCTGCTGCTACATAAATGTTGGTCTATTATCAACAATGTTGTATCTCACCTTGATAACCTTGGATGAAAGCTTGATCTTTGTGCCATCTACATTTATAAGCTCCTCGGACTCCTCAAGACCACCCTTTTCCATTTCTTCTTCTTGTTCTTCTGTCAGTGCCACATTGATAGGTTGTGTAGCAGTGGTGTTGCCCGCATACATGGGACAGGCTTTATTAGTTCGCATATGGCCCACCTGAAAGCAAATATTATCATCATCACTATCAAACAAGCCACATTTCCGACCCTCGACAATGGTGTGTGTGTGTGTGTGTGTGTGTGTGTGTGTGTGTGTGTGTGTGTGTGTGTGTGTGTGTGTGTGGGGAGATGGATAGATAGATAAATAAACAGAGAGATAAAAGGAAAGCAAGAAATGTAAATCTTTCAACACAGTAAACAATGAATAACAATTTACTCATTAGTCACCCACATAAAATTTCATTTCCCCTTAACATTCTCATTTCCAGTGCTTGCCCTCTTGGCTTTCACCCAAGCTATGAAGTTCAGACATATTCCCTGAAGGTCTCATTTCCAATGCTTTCAATTTTGGCTTTCATCCAACCTATGAATTTCTTACATATTCCTTAACCCCTTAACCGCGGGGCGTCACTTTCGTGACACTTGGGAGCAAGGGATCATACCGTGGGGCGTCGCTTTTGTGATTCTGTGTTATTTTGAATTCACCCGGGCTTCCAAGTGGGGGCTTGTATAATCTATCAGTACTGCCAATGTCCAACACTAGTCAGCACTCCTAATCTCATCTGTACTCCCATCCATTGTTGACAATTTAGCCATTTCTCCCCGTTCTTGACTCCCCTCCCTACCCCCCCTCCATTACCCTATCCTCTCCCCTGCCCGGCCATGCTACGCTAAGTAAATCTTCCCTGGAATTTTTCACTGATTTCATCCATTGAAATAAGCCCTATGTCGTATTCTTACACCAAATAATATATACAAGAAAGAAATAAGGTAAGTGAGAGTGCCATACACCTGGAATTGGCTAATTATCAACTGACAACACCTCACGTGCACTCGTTCGCTAATTTTCGCTGTTTTTTTCCCCTTGAAATAAGCCGTATAATCTATTTTCGTAATAAATATACATGTAAGGAGGGAAGGGAGAAGCCTAAGTGATATTTACATTCACCTGGAACTACCTAATTTATAATGTATTGTCTAGATTTCCTGCCAATCATATCAGTGCTACACAAAGCTGTTTCAAGATTTAACATTGGTAGCTCTGATTATATATCTCCTAAGTAGGCCTCTAATCTATTTTCGTAATAAATATACATGTAAGGAGGGAAGGGAGAAGCCTAAGTGATATTTACATTCACCTGGAACTACCAAATTTATAATGTATTGTCTAGATTTCCTGCCAATCATATCAGTGCTAGACTTAGCTGTTTCAAGAAGTAATATTGGTAACTCTGAATAACCCCTAAACAGGCCTCCAGGCTAGCCCTGCGTTATCAGTTTACTCTCATCTTCCGAAGTGAGGGGACGTATGTTTCTTCTTGCTGACTTCAAGGCCTTTTTTCACCCCCATGCAAATGGCTCTGTGACCTTTACCCCCTACTAAACCTCGTCTGGAAAGAGGTAAAGGGCTGACAATTGATAAAAGAGTGACTACGATCTTTCTATTGAGTAAAACAGTGCAAGTGGAATTGTAAATAATGTGTAAATAATGTGTAAACAGCAAGTGAAAGTAATGAATGTAAATATACGTGAACAATGGAAAATAGTTTTATAAGTTATTTCAAGTGACAGTGCACAACACAGTGTAAATAAAATAGAAATGTAAATAACGTAAATAAAATAGAGAACGTAAATACAAATGTAAATTAGTAGTATTATAAGAATACGAGTATATACCCTAGGAGTAATGAAAGTGAAAGTTTCACTCTAGCATGTCTGAATGCTATGAGTTATGAGAGTGAAGATGAAAGTGACATTCACTCTCATTGCCAGTATACAGGACGAGAAAGTGAATGCTACATATTTTACTGAAAGAAATTGAATCCCTACAGTGACAATAAACTAATACTACTGAAGGAAACTTATGGATAAAGACTGTAGATATATATAAGTGTTATATAGTAATAGAAATATAAAGTGTGAGAGGTTTTATGAATAATAAATGACAGAGTAACAAAAGCGAACTAGTGCCAGTGCGACGATCAGACGCGCTCGTAATTTCCATTGCTTTCACAGTGTTTTTTTTTTTTTAGTATGGATCCCAAACTACTTGAAAATTGTAGAATAGTGTTTATAGTGTTTGTATCTGGCTGTGGTAATCATATTACGGGTTGTCGGGAAGTGTAAAGTGGAGACTTCGTTACCCTACTTCAGAGGTCTCCACAAGTCCTACGGTAACCGACGAAGGCTCAACAATCATTCCAGGAGAAAGCTGAAGGTATGTGCCATAAGCATATGTAATTTTATTATTCTAGGACTAATAACTGATTTTTGGCAAATATTTTTTGAGAGTCTGTCGGAGCCCAAATAACCCTGCGGCACACGCAAGTCATTGGTAAACAAGCCCGCGGTGTAGGGGTTAATAGTCTAATTTCCAGTGTTTTCACTACTGACTTTTCATACTTATGTCATACACCCACTGCAAATTAGAGGCTTCACCAAACCTGTTTCAGCGGTCTGCCACCAGGTAGTCTAGCGTTGCCCAGCCTCGATTAAATATTTTTGTGGGGTTTTAAAGACCTGTGAAATTGTACCTAATACTAAGTTTATAATAATACTGCTATTTATAGGAATATTTTTTCCTATTCAATCAAGTGCATATATATACTATATATATATATATATATATATATATCTGTAAAAAAAGAATAACCAGGCTTTCAGAGAATCTTAGCTTGGGGACTAAAATAGTGTGCTATCTATTTACATATATTTGAATAAATCGTGTGCAGTTAATAAAAGGAGATTACCTTCAGGACTTCTGATGTATGTGTTTTAGCATGCTTTAAAGTAGTAAGCAGTTCCACTTAAAATAATGTACTGACCGACTGCTTGGTTGGTGAGTCAGCCATATTAATCCAAACAAACGGCAGTGCGGTACGACACTATAATCATAATAGAGTACGAGGAGTTGAAGTTTAAACTTACTAAACTGTGCAGTGGAGCCAGGGAAACATTTAAAAGAATTATTTGTAATAGACTTTGGTTACTAAGATGACCAAGACGTCCAAAAGGTCCGTATTGTTAGGAAAAGTCATATGTCAGGCAGGGAGGCATATCGAAAGGTGTTGCTAAATCTGCGGCTACACATCAATTTTCTTTTGTGGATACTAACGAATGACAAATACTGTATTTCAGTCACTGTTATCTTGCTTTATGGATGGTTCTAGTAAAACTGCCTAGGTTTTGTCTCTATGTTATCCTTACAGAGATGAGCAAACTGACGAAAGCGGAGTTTACAAAATGACACTTATAACACATTATATATAATCAAAGGGCTCCCATATTGTAATTTCTTTGTAGCATATCATGCCACCTGGGTAATTTGATGAGTAAAATATGTTTTGAGGTGTTTTACTTTGTGTCAAAATTAAAAAGAAATTAAGCACTGGCTACTTTTTCAATGCCTACCCCGCATCACAGCTGGGCGACGGAAGCAAACCTAGTGGCAGATTTCTGAAACAGGATCTGGTGAAGTCTCTATCTGACTTAGGACCTACACACAGAATTGCTATGGGAGAGCTGTCTGTCCTTGCTTTGTGTTTCCACCTCTACTACCAAGTGAATTTTTGGGGGTAAAAGTAACTCCTCTGGTGTTGGCGGGAGGTGGTGAAACACTCAGCACGTCTGTGCTCGCCCAGAAGCGAGAGTGGGAGTATATGTTCCCGTCGCTCAGAGCTTGCACCTCCCTCTTTTTTCTTATGCATTTCTGTTTGCCCTGTTATTTTCCTAGAGTCGAGTTGTCATGCCTGGTAAGTACTGCTCAAGGGATGAGAGGGTCCGTATCATTGCATGGAGGCAGAATAATGTCCCTATCAACACAATTTGTGAACGTACTAGATGCGCAAAGTCGACCGTCATGAAGATTTTTGCTGCAGTGCGCGGCCTGTCATCTGATGTCGTACCAGAGCACAAGCATGGCAGTGGAAAGAAGAGGACAACTTCCAGAGGTACAGATACACTTCTGAAGAGGGAAGTAATCAAGAATCCTCGACTGACAGCAGCAGAATTAAAGAGAATGCATCCCCAGCTGTTACAAGATGTCTCAATTTGAACTATCCAACACTTCTTGCAGAAGGATCTGGATCTGCCAAGCCACACCATAGCCAAGAAACTGCTTCCCACTGACTGCATGAAGAAGCAGTGCATTCAGTCTGCCACGAAGTATGCACACTGGACATTGGATTAGTGGAGAAAAGTTATGTTTTCCAATCAAAGCACATTTCAAGTGTTCCAGGTGCATTCTGCCAAGGTTCGTCGCCCTGCCTCCCGTAGTCAATATGACCCTGCTTACACGGTGCCGACTGTTAAGCACGAACAATCAGTGATGGTATGAGGGTGTTTCTTAGGTGAAATGGGAAGGGGAGGCCTCTACTTTCTTCCTAAGAATTTGATCATGAATGGTGGTTGGTACATTCAAGTTCTGAAAGATCATTTGTTAAACTTTTTTGCTATTCATGGCTGCGACTTTCTCATGCACAAACCCACCTCAATGTCACAAGTCAGGAAAGGTTACAAAATGGTTTCAGGATAATTGGATTGAGGTCTTCGACTGGCCTGGCAACAGTCCGTATCAAAATCCAACAGAAAACTGCTGGGCAAAGATGAAGAAAATCATGGCAGAGAAGAAGACACCCAATCTGGACAAACTCAAGACTGAACTGACAAATGTTTGGTGCAAAGAAATGTCCTTGGATTACTTTAGAGATCTAAGTGATTCCATGCCAAAATGTATCCAACTGATCCTGAAAAACTAGGGAAACATGATTTCATATTAATGAATGGCATTTCATGAACAAACATTATGATATACTATGATTTCTGTATTTCTTAATACCTTGGGGGGGGGAGGTCCTAAGTCAATTTGTGGTAGCTGTACATGTCTCAAACTCATATGCTAGTATAAGCACTCACATTATGTCCTGCATTTCTTCTGAAGCCTCTGCTTCACATCAATTCCCTCATAACACCAGCCACTTTCCTTCCTTATCCCTTTATTTTTCTTTTCCATTTCAAATTCCCCACACTTATTGATTACAGGTATTTCCAACAATTTAAATCTCTCCCATTCACCAGCATATCACACTGTGAAGTGCAGTCTCTCTACATCTACTGCATTCACTTGAACCAAATTGCAAAGATCCGGTTTACTGTCAGCAAACATCACATGATGCTCTGCATACATCAGCTTACAAATACTCCACCTTTCTACATTCAACACCAGCCTCACCCACATTACTACAGGTCCAGTTTTGACCTCCTCCTTAACTCCACCTACTGTATATACTGCACATTAAGTGAATTGCTATGGGGACAACTAGTGTCTTGGTCTCAATGCAACTCAACTAAACTTCCATTTACTCATACACATACTTCACTATCATCATCAAAACTTTCTACAGTGCTCAGTACTTTTCCATCCATATCAGTGGTGCATCCAGTGGGGTAGCACTGGCCACCCCATGTCATTTTTTTTTTTTCCCCTATCCCATAAATACTGTATGTTACTGTTCTTTTCAAATGGCTTCTCAGCTACCTGCTATAGAGTAAATATGTGATTCACACCCAATACCACTTGCAAAATCATTCTGTTAATACTTTGCTAGGTATTCTGATTCTGATGCCGTCTGGTCATAATGCACCAGGCATTCTTAGTCTGATGTCTTCTAGTCATAACTCACCAGACTCTATGAGTTAGATGTCTTCAGGTCACAACTCCCACACATTCTTAGTCTGATGTTTCTTGTTCATAACTCACTAGAAATTCCAAGTCTGATGTCTTCCCTACTTTCTCTACCATTCTTTTATATATCTTACCTAAAATACTAAGTATACTTCATTATTACCATTATCATCAAAACCCCTAAAAGATGGTGGAACACAAAATACAAAAATGGCTCAGAAACATACAATACGGATAATTATAAAAAATATGGAGTTATTCTACAAGGTTACTCCATTTTCCAAATAATTTTTAATCATTTTTTTTTTATATTATTGTGGAATGTGGTCAACCATTATATATATATACTGTGAGCTAATATACTGCACTAACCTGACCACAGGCACCACACTTAAGCTTCAAGTCTGGCTTGAGCTTAGGTTTTTTAGTTTTGGGTGGGGTGACAATGCCTTTCTGCTGGCGTTCCTGGTTACGCTTGATCCTACGTAGCTGCTCCTGTAGTCGCCTCCTCTCTCGTTTCATTTCCTCCTTCTGTGTCTCATCTTGAAAGTAAAGAGCATTAACACTGATGGCTGACACCTCATTTAAAAGCAAATAAGTGGCCAAAACCAGATCTGTTACTTACATAAACTGTAATATAATTCACTGCATCACGCAAAGGGCAAAGGAGTAAAAGAAGCGTATATTCAGTTTAACTATCATTTCGCTTCGTTTCATTTCATTTTTGATGGCTCCAACATGCTTGCATGCATTGGCCTTGGTCACCTAATGGCGGCTCTCCATGCTGCTCGATCTATGGGAGCCTCCCTGTTCAGGCCCTTAACCCTGAGGTCACACTCAATGACCTCGTCCCACATCTTTCTCGGTCTACCCCTCGCAACCCCACCCCCAATATTAACATTTCTCACCTTCTGCACCCAATTATCATCCCCCATCCTCTCCACATGCCCAAATCATCTCAATCCACCTCTCCTCATCACATCACTAATACACTCCAATCCCATCCTACCTCTCAACTCTTCCATCATACCCAGCACCCCCAGGCCTTGCAGTAGGGAAGCACTGCACATCCACCTAATCATGGTCATTTCTGTACGTTTGAGACTGCGAATATCCTCTTCCTCTACCATTCAGATCTCACTACCATACAGCATCACACCTAACACATGCTGCATACAAAGACCCCTTGGCACATAGGGAGAGTCCTCTCAATGTTACGAGAGGCAAAAGCTCCCTGAACTTCTTCCAACCACTTCTCACCCTAGCCATAAAGCTACCTCCAGCCCCACCTCCAGCACATAACATGTCTCCCAAATAATAAAACTCTTAAACACACTCAAAAGACTCACAGCAAGTTCAGTCCTTTCATGCCTGACAATCTCTACCTGCTCTATCTATTTATTGCCAGATACCTCAATCCCATAAGAGGTGGCCATAAACAAATCACCTCCATGCTGCTCTGTCCCCCACCATTTCACTGTCCTTCCCCCAGCTCATCCCCCCCTTCTCTCATATACCTCTCCACTCCACCCCTCCATCTCATCCTCAGCCTCCCCCTTCCTCTCCCCACTCCACCTCACTCATTCATTCTCCTCATTAGTCTCTTGCTCTCCATCCTCTCCACATGGACAAACCACCTCACTGTATTTCTCCTAATGCTTACTATCACAACCACATCCACACCACAACACTCCCTCACTTCCTCATTTGTCAGTTTCTCTCTCCGAGTAACTCCACATTATCTTCTCAAATAACTAATTTCCACTGCTTTCACTCTTGACTTGTGTCCCTTCAGCAAGGTCCAAACTTCTCTTCTATATGTTAAGAGTTGGTATCACAATACATGTACTATCATGCAATGACTTTTTTACTTCCATGCTCACTTCCATGTTTCTTATCACTACTTTCAAAGAACCAGCAACCTTTCTTCCTCGATGTATCCTTTCAAGCACTTCATCCTCCAAACTTCCATCTTACTCATCACACTGCCTGAGTACTTAAACACACTCACATTTTCTATATCCTCATCATCTGATCTCATTGTACATTCAGTGACTTATTTCTCTCGAAAACCATAACTTTACTCTTCCTGATAATCACCTTTAGATTCCATTTCTTACACACTCTCCCAAAATCATTCACAAAGCCTTGCAGTCCCCCTTCATCTTCACCTAACAATACTGTATCATCTGCAAACAAATGTACAGGAAGCTTCCAAACGCTGCCCTCTCTCAATAGGGCCGCTCCAACATCCACTGCCCTACATTGTACTGTACTTCCTTTATATCCCCATCCATATACAGACTGAACAACCATGGAGACATGACACATCCCTGTTTCAATCCAACATTCAGATAGAAAAATTCACTCAGTTCACTATCCATATGCACTGCAGCCTTAGCACCCTCACACATACTCCTCATGGCATCCAACAACTTCCCATTTACTCCATATACTGTTAACATTTTCCACATTCCTTATATATCCACTCTTCCATATGCTTTCTCCTAATCCATGAAGGACTCATACAATTTCTTTCCCTTCTCTAGGAACTTTTCCACTAAAGGCCTAAGGATGAATATCTGATCTACATAACCTCTTTCCTTCCTAAAACCTCCCTGTTCTTCTCCAACTAATTCCTCTGTTATTTCCCTAACTAGGTCAGTAAGTATCCTACCATATACTTTTCCTATTACACTAAGGAGTCAAATGCCCCTATGATTACCACAAACTTTTTTCCCTTTTTCCTTTTTACAGGGGAAAAACCTCTTTCCTTCCTAAAACCTCCCTGTTCTTCTCCAACTAATTCCTCTGTTATTTCCCTAACTAGGTCAGTAAGTATCCTACCATATACTTTTCCTATTACACTAAGGAGTCAAATGCCCCTATGATTACCACAAACTTTTTTCCCCTTTTCCTTTTTTACAGGGGAAAAATTATTCCTGATTTCCATTCCTCCAGGACTCTACCTTCTTCCCAGGCCAATCTGAACATCTTCCATATCCATTCTACTACTAACTCCCCCTCCCCCACACTCACGTTTCAGCATTTCACCATCCACTCCATCAAATCCTGGGGCTTTCCCCATTTTGACTTTCTTCACTGCCTCCACTACTTCCATCCTACTGATCTCTTCCCTCCTTCTCATCTCCCCCTTTCTTTCAGCCACTTCCCAGCTACTTATACTCACATTACTTTCATTCCCTATGTTTAACAGTTACTTAAAAAGTTCTCTCTATCAGCTCACTTTTTCTCCCTTCTCCACCAGCAATCTGCCATTTTTATCTTTCACTCCCCTACTAACTCTCCTTACCTCCTTCCAGAACATTTTCTTACATTCATATGCTCCACCTTACGCTCAAATTCCTTCCAAATTCCTCACCCACTCTTACTCTCTCTTACTAATCTTTTCACCTCTCTCTTCCACTCTACATAAAACTCTCTCTTCCACTCTCAACCTCCTCTATGCCTCTGTTTCCCATCCACTCACTATATGCTTTCTTCTTTTGCACAACTGCTTGTCTCACCTCTTCATTCCACCATGCTGGTCCTTGCACTCCCTTACGTCTTCTCTCAACCAAACACCACCTCACATGCTGCACAGATTTCTTCTGTGAACATCCTACAAACATCGTCCACCTCCCCCATCTGCTCCAAATCATATTAACTCAAACACTCCTCCACTTCTCTCTTATATTCTGTTATCATTTTCATCGTTTTGCAAGCTTTCTACCCTCACTGTATGGACTACTTCCTCCCATCCTTCCCTCCTCCTATTTCTCTATTGCATTTGAACCTTGACTTTCACCACCACCTAGCAGTGGTCTGAAAGTCCACTCCCCAAACCTCTGTATGCTCTTGCATCCATTACATACCTTTTCATTCTGTCATTCACACACACATGATCAATCATTGCCTTCCGGTCATACAATTCACCACCCACACTTCTCATCATTCACTATGTATACCTGTGGATCATTTTGTGCCTAAAGAGGGTACTGGCTATCACCAACCCCTTCCCTGTACAAATGTCCATTAGAGCACTGCCATTCTCATCCACTTCTGCAGGCACACCCCACTCACCAACTACACCATCCACCATTACATTCCCTACTTTTCCATTCATATCTCCAGTAAAAAACACTCTCATTCCTCTCAAACTCTTCCATGCATGCATCCACATTAGTCCAGAACTTTTTTTTCTTTCTGCTTACGTGATCTTGCAATGGCACACACACACACACAA